>NW_028090067.1:0-448873 GCF_014824575.4 Sturnira hondurensis
TTTCAGACAGACCTCATCATATATAAGTATGGGCACCTGATATTTTAAAAAGACACATCGAAGAAAGAAGAGCAGGCAATAGTATTATTACTTTTCATAATCCAATCGAAATTATACCTACGTTCTTTCACCTTAGCAAAACATACTTTCTTGGTGTGCCACAGAATTTTAGTAGTTAGTAAATTGTGCCATGACAGGTGAAAGGTCAAAAACCTCTGGTCTAATGACACAGACAGCTACCATGTGATTAGTAGTTGGGTAACACAAACACGGTGAACACTGTGTATATTCTTTATTTCTTTCAATTCTTACTCTATGAGAAGGTGGATTTTAGCCGAACCTATTGTAATAATCATTTTGCAATATGTAGACATCAAATATTATGCAGTAAATTTTTGTTTCTTTTGATGCTCATGTATCATTTAAATTGTCTTTCAGAAGTCTACTTTTTCTGTCCTTCCCATTTTTTAACAACAAAAAATGTTAAATTACCTTTGTTTTCCTCATACATAGATGTGTGCTTTTGTCATTTAAAACCAATATTCCTATCAAATTACAGACAATTAGTAGTGATTTGAAAATGAATCAACAAAAATGTAATTGGTAGTTATATAATAATTTAATCTCTGCTATAGTGATATAGTTCAATATTGTTTAAAGTTTGATTCTTCACAGAGATATTATCTTTACCAAGGGAAATCTAAATAATAGTTAATAATAATAAAATGAAGGAAGGAATTTTAAGAACTCAGGCAAGACATTGAGAAATAGTGTGGGATTAGTACTTGTGACAGTTACCATAAAGGTGAAAATGTAGTAATTTTTCAGACTATTGTTGAAAATTTTCAGACTATTTTTTAGACCAGTATCATCAAATATCTATTGTTTATGGAATTATGATTTTAAAATTGTTTCCATCGTAATAGAAATTCCATAATGAGACTATAAGGAAGGAAAATATGTAAAGCCAAAATTAAACAACCCTGTCCAAAAGTAGAATTTACACACACAAGATATTCTTAACCAGGCCTAAGATTTCAGAGTCTGTGATTAAGATGAAAGTAAGTTCACTGCATAAGTAGTCTAGACTTTGTTTTCTAATTCCTTTCAGATTAGGAAAACAATTTCCAGATACATTTGCCAATGGACCTACTGAATGACACACTACCAGCCCAAAGTCTCCTAGATTCTGCAGGTGTGTGATGAGATGCACAGCCTTCAAAACAGCCCAAGTGTAAGAATTTCCTGTTCAAACGTTTAGTGACACATTAATGAGAAATCAGCTTTTTTGACTCTTGCCTCACTCTGAGCCTTCACAGGTCAGCCCACAGAGTGGAGTGAAGACCACAGAGATTGTTTGTTTACAAGAGTTAGCTGTTTTCCCGCTAGTGGATCTAGGACTTCCTGGTTTCCAGAGGTACGTGTGTGTCTCTACTCTCCTGTATCTCTGTTAGCCCATCTCATGTAGGGGGAGAATGCAACATAAGATGTGATATAAGTGAGGTATGGTTAATATACAATCAAGTCAAAGAGAATATTGGTATTTTATTTAAAGAATTTCTAGTGAAAAGTCAAGAATAGAATATGAAATATGTTGGAGGATGTCTTGGACTATTCAAATTCTTGCTTGTGGACAATTACCCAGTGTATATACACAAGAATAATTGAATATGTTAATCAAAAAATTTAAAGTAAAAATCCTATAAGAATTATGAAAGGAACAGCTATCTTTTTGATTTTATAATCAATATAATTATATATTATTTTATATTTAGCTCAGCCTCTAAAAGAGATTTTTTTAATAAATTATATTAATTGTGGAGGTCAAACATAGTATTTTATGCACTTAATTAGATTAAATAAATTCAACTGGCTTTCAATAAAAATCAGGATGAAGCATTCTAATAAAATTCTAGTTGAAGCTTAATTATAAAGAATCAAAAACTATTTAAAAACTGAGCCTCCATTGCTAGAGAGCCTACCGCACTGATAGACACTCTGTCTAATGAATTAAGCCTAGCATTCCCCTGGTATGAATCAGAAATAATATAAAAATGTGTTCACATTATATTAGGATGACTAAAATAATATGGAGAGCTTAAAAAGGTGAAATATTAAATGTTTTACATGTATTATGTTTACATGTTTTCATTCCCACTTTATGTTAGTAAGTTATGTTGCTAGACACTAACCTTTTTAAAGGTCATACATTGCGAATTTTAAAGCCTGAATTAATTCTAGAACTCACTGGCCACAGAGCCCACTGACTGAATTATAAATTACACCATTTGATTCATTACTATGGCTCACACAACTGAAGGTGCCCTGACTATAACATGTGTGGGAACTGTCTGGAAGTTTGAAACAATAATGTTCTAATGTACATGAAGTACATATATTTATTTCACATTTTATGCTTTTATATCTTTGCCCATAATTTAATGCCAATTTCTTATGTAACATAAGTGTTTAAATAATTTCACTTTGTTGTCTATGTGTTTAGGTCTTCAATAAGTTTAGTGTGACAAAGATTTTTAACATATGAAAGATTTTTATTCATAATAGAAGATCATTTGATAACAGCTCTTCCTCTTTAATGAATAAATGTATATTACTAAATAAAAGTTTAGTTCAGAAAATTATTAGAGATGCCAACATGATTACTACCTCATTTTGAGAGTACTTAGTCTTTAAACATTATTCAAGTTCAAATTTATCATAAATATGGTGTTTCTTTTTTCTAATATAATATTTTATTTTTAATACTAGTATTCTAATGGTGTTAAAATATTTCTGTGGAATCTGACTTTAAATAAATCTGAATGTTATTATCTATAAAATTATTTTATTCATCACTAACATACAGCATTTTATTGTTCAAACTAATAATATGTTGTCAAATGTTGAGTATCTTAACTATTGTATCTACCATGAAGCACTTGTGTAAATATCTAAGAAATCTATAAGCACAACATTAGGTTCTTAACTAGGAAATGAGCCTGATACTCAACCCCTACCCCGCCCAGTGTCACTGTGAGGGACCTCTTCAGTGCCTGTGTCACTTATTTGTGAGCACACATGTTGTAGAGCACAGTCTCGGCCACCACTCAGCTGCAGAGATGACTGAGCAAAGAGTAACCTACGCAGAACTGAATCTGGTTAAGAACGCAAAGAGACAGCACAAGAAACCTAAGGGTACTAAAGGCTCCACTCCAGGAACTGAGCGGGAACTAACCTATGCAGAATTAAATCTTCAAAATGCTTCTCAGGATCTTCAAGGGAGTGACAAGAGTGACCACTGCAGAGGTAACACATTCAACAGACACAGTGTAACTGTTCTCAGATGTGCAGCTGGGTGCAAAGGTATGGGAAAGAGAAGGGGATAAGCTCACATATTTTTCATCTTAAGGATCAGGACTTGAAGTTGGAATGTGGTATTCGCAGATGAGAGCTGAGTACTCATTCAGCCATTGTTGTAAGTTGTAGTCTTTGATGTAGAACTCTACAAGTCTAACTCATAGAGCATTACATTTAGTGAAAATGTAATGGTATATTCTGAGAGGAAGATTACAGTGGTAGATATGGCTTTGATCATATCCAATCAAGTTTATGGATATGATTCTCTATGTGTAAACTATCCAAACAATTGTCTTCATCCCCCCTTTCCCAGTGTTTCCATTTCCCTCCCTGCAGCATCTCCATCACCTCCAGAGACACTCATTGCTGGGATACTAGGGGTCATCTGCCTTGTTCTGATGTGCACTGTGGTAACAAAAGCTGTTAATCAATGTAAGTAAATTATTGTAAGATTATATGGAACTTTTCACTTTTGTGTTCATCAGTGCCTCCAAACACTTCATAATATTATAGAATAGAACTGTCATTTAAAGTATGCCTTTAGAGTAAGTGCAAAATTGTTCTGAATTTGTCCCAGGTATAAATAACTGTATTATTTAGAAAAATAGTTTACTTAGGTCCTTTGCCTATTTTTTAATTGGGGTGTGTGTTGTCTTGGAGAGGAGTCATGTGAGTTCTTTATGTACTTTGAAGATTGAAACTTTATTCAAGTTATCATTGCCATATATATTTTCTCAAATGTTCATAGCAAGGGAATTTACAATAGCCAAGCACAGGAAGAAACCTAAATGCCCACCAGTAAACCAGTGGATCAAAAAACAATGGTACATTTACACAATGGAATACTATGCAGCAGAAAGAAAGAAGGAGCTCCTACCCTTTGCTACAGAATGGGTGGATCTGGAGAGCATTATACTAAGTGAAATAAGCCAGGATGTGAAAGATGAATACCATATTATCTCATCTATAAGTGGACCTAATGGAGAAAACAAACAAGCAAGTAAAATATAACCAGAAACTTTGCACTGAAGAACAAACTGACAGTAACCAGAGGGTGGAGGGGTGAGTGGAGAGGGGTAATGGGGGAAAGTAGGGGAAAGCCCATCAAGGAACATGTATAAAGGACACATGGACGAAGCCAAAGTGAGTAAGTTTGAGGGTGGAAGGTGAGGATAATTGGGGTGAGGGGCCTAGATGAGGTGTAAATGGAGACAATTTTACTTGAACAACAGTAAGTAAATAAATGATAAATATATATATATATATATATATATATATATATATCCCATAATCCATAGATATTCTTGTGTTATAATTCAAGGCATGCTTTAGGATACCTTATTGAGAAATAGAAATAAATTCTTCATATTGATTAATTGAAATAGTGTAAGAGCTGGTGAAGTTTGGTTCTCAAGGCTTTTAAAATAATTTCTCCCAAATTGTCACACTTCATTAATTCTTCTTGGTAAAATAAGTTTTATTCTACGTCATTTAATGCTGGACAATATACCACATTTCAAAGTGTGAAACGAATGTATTATGGTTTATGTACATCAACATTACTTTTCTCTAATAATTATTTCTTGTAGCAAATGTAATACTGGTACAGAATAATTCTTCTTTCTTGTACATAATAGAAATTATATTTTATTTTAACAGTGAACCAGGCAGGGAAGCAGACAGGGAACCAGACAACAGGGAACCAGAAAGGTACCAAATTATTTTCTATGCTCCGATATCAATACAGCTCCTATCTTGTTTCTAACACAGTCAAAATTTATAGGTTTTAATTTCTTTTGGTGGGGGAAATATATATAACAATACTGGGTGATAAATGTACATAAATAATGAGTAAGAAGTGTATTCGTTATGAAACAATAGAAGAAATATTCTTTTGATTTATCATACTTACTGTTTCCAATTGGTTGAAAGATAATTTTGGTTTCTAAAAGTGTGGTTTCATTCATTGACATTCAGGACATATAAAAAGTGGATGTTTTTGTTTGTATGTTTGCTGAATATGGGCACATGAATTAGGGAGTGAGGGGCTGACCCTTCTCTGTGAGTGTGTATGAGTGTGTGTGAGTGTATTATGCTTTATATATGCCAGGCTGTGAGGGTATGTATATATATTGTGCATTAATTTGTCTATACCTACACAAATACTAAAATAAATTTTCATTTTAAAAGTCACATTATTCTTGGATGAAAATACATAATCTTTCCTCAGCATATCATTGTGGTCAATGTCCACCAGAGTGGTTAGTGTATGCCAACAACTGCTATTACATCAGCATTGAAAAAAAAACATGGAATGAGAGTTTGATGGCCTGTGCTTCTAAGGACTCTAACCTGCTCTATATAGATAATGAAGAAGAAATGGTAAGGTTTTTAATGTTTCCAACATTGTATTTAAAAGAGTACTTTATTTTATATTATTATAGAATTCATTCATACTTTCATATATATCTCTAATTTATTTTAAAGATTGTTAGTATTTTATTGCTTGACTCTATAATATTTGATTTATATTTTATGCCATTAATGTGCATTTGACAATTTGCAGTTCTTGATTTTCATAGACAATCATGCTTCTATAAATACTTTTTTTGAAAAGTAAACTTTGCTCCTTAATTGTACCATGCATCATGGAGACTACAGATGTGCTTGTGTTTGTTGCAAACTGAAATTGGTCATGAAACAGGTGCTGCCAGCCCGCTCCTGTGCCCACTCTCATAACTCTCCTCTCCCCTCACTTGGCCACTGATTTTATATCACAAATTATCTCTCTTAATTTTGAATTTTATGTAATGGGAGTCATTCATTCATTATTTTACCTGTCTCCATTAACTCTCTCATGATATTTTTTCAACTAAACCACATCATTGAATGTACCTGAAGTTTGTTAATTTTCACTGTTGTATTGTATATACCAGGCATTCTTCAATCTCATCTACTCAGAATAGAGATATTTGTAATATGAGGTTGTTATGAATAATTATTTCATAAAAATGCTTGTGCATTTATTTTTCCAATTAATATATATTTAAACTAATTTATATACAATAATTTATATAATATATAAATTGATATGCTGCAAATATTGTATATAATAATATAACAATAATTCATAAATATGGTTGTTCTAATGGCATATGTGCATAAGTAAAATGCATTGCCATTTTGTATCAGATTGAAATTGCAGGGCCTGAAATATATATGTATGTAAATCATCCCTACTTTTAGTTTGCTGAGTAAATACAAATTATAGCCAATTGTTTCATGATCCAAAGCTTACTACTGCCAGGAATTTTATTGCCATCAGCTCTGATCACTAAATAAATGCATCATTATGATATTAATGGGTATTTTCCACATGCTGATCAATTGAACACATCATTCAGAGCACCATTCGATACGAATTTCTGTTCTGTGAGAATGAGAAGTGCCCATTCATGTCTCTTGACCATTTCTTCTGTATGTTACCTTTAATTTTTCTTCTTAGAACTAGTTATACTTTCAATATGACTCTTTTTTTAATGTGTATGGTGGAAATGGCTTTCTTGGCTGTTAATGACATTTGCTTTCTCATACTGGAGTCTTTTAATGACCAGGATTTATTAGCATTACCATAGTCCAATATCTCATTTTGGATGTTGGGGATTATTTTGGACATGTTTCACAGGTTAGTCAAAGTTCATGAAGATAATCCACTGCATTACTCTTTATGGGTTATCTTTTTCTTTACTGATGGACTTCTACATTTAAGTTTATAATACTTTGAGAATTTATATTTTTGTATGCTGTGTTTGTGATGCTGTGTGGTAGAGGTCAAGTTCACACTTTTCTTTATCTAGTTGATGTGGCATAATTTATAGCAGATGATCTTTTCTACATAAACAACTTTATACACATGGGTTTATATATTTTCACATAAAATTTAAGATAATCATTCATTGTGTCTCAAAAATTGTTTTTCTGTCTTTTGTCATTCTTTTTGTTAGGAGGCAATAATTATACCTAAGTTGGTTTTACTGATAAAGTTCTATGAAGGTCTCCAAGGCTCCATTACTTTTTCTAACAATTTCTCTCTACCTTTAGGAATTAATTATTTCTGTCCCTCCATCTTTATTTCATCAATTTTTTCTTCTACATCTCAATATTTATGTAAATGTATTAAATTTTGTAGTGTAGATAATGATTTTTCAACTGATAATTTTGATTCATTCATAGAGTTTTTATTTCCCTAATTGTTCTGTCACTGCCATCATATTTCCATAGAGTTATTAGAACACAGTTTTTAAAATGCAGTTTGGGAACATATATATTTATAATAACTAGTATTAAATATTTATATAAAAATTCAAACATCCTATCCCTATGAAAGTTATTTTGTAGGGCTGATTTATCCCCCAGAGTGTGGAAGATATTTTTTCATTTCTTTGCATGTTTTTAAAACTTTGGTAAGTCCATATTTTCAATAGTATAGTAGAATAAACATGGATCCTCCTACATGCTTATTAGATTTATACTTTCATAACTTCAGTTATAAATGTTTACTGTACAATCATCTCTTTTGAAATATGCTTACTCAGTTTTTAGTCTTCAGTTTTAGAATGCTTACTAAATTCTTGTTATAATTTTATTGTTAGGTTCAATTACAGGGATTCCACTTGGGCCTACAAAGCTTACTTGACAACCAATGATTTTAAAAAATGTATGCATGTCAAGATTTATTCAAAAAACACCTCAAGTCAGTATGGCTCCACTGTCTGCTACTTGATATACTTGTGTGTGTGTGTGTGTGTGTGTGTGTGTTTGTTTGTAAGGGAGGACTCATAGTTTTAACATCAGTTCTCCAATCAACTTTGGCTTATTTTTTTACCAGATTATCTTAGTTTGTTCTACTCGGTGCAAATATTTTTCCAACCAAGCAAGTAGGTGTAGAGAGTTAATATCACCTCTTGCACTGAGCTCTCATATTGGGTACCTTCCTGTCTGTAGCTGACACTTTCCTGGCACAGACCAGAAAAAGGATGGTCTTCTTCACTTTTAACCTACTGAGTTCGGCACTTTGACTTGAGAAAGGAGTGGGCAGTTTAACCACGACTTCCCAAGTAGTCAGACTTCCCCTGTGGCAACACCAGTGATGTTTCAGCCTTCCCCAAACAGTAAGAATTGCACTTCTTACTCAGGAACTGAGATGGGACTGGAGGAGCCATGGGAGCAGTCTTAGACATGAAGAGTATAAATTTGCTCTATTTTCGCTGGAATCTCTAACTGCTTTCTCCAGTAATAAATGCTCATGTTAGTTTTACTGATCAAATTTCAGAGGTGTAAAATGGCAATGTTTGCTGTTCACCTAATCATGCTAATATATTTTCTCAATGTGTCCAATATATAAAAGTATATTGTAAATTGAATCATTGTAACCTAGAAAAATAACTGTATTTGGTTTATCATTTTTAAAATCATGTTTATTTGGGTTGCAAAAATACAGTTTAGTTAATATTTTATTAATTCTATTTGAATTCTCATAGCTTGCCATGTACAGCATTGCCTTTTTCAAACTGCCATGTAAGAACACTATAAAATACACAGTATAACCTATATAATTCTCTTTCTGTATTCTGATTAGACGGTTAAAACAACATTGATATAGGCCCAGTCCTGGGAGGTCTGCTGGTTAGAGCATCATCTGAATAGAATCAGGGTGCTGGTTGCTGCCCCATCACGCACATACAAGAAGCTCCCAGGGAATGACACACTAAGTGGACTGACTAACTGAAGTCTCTCTCTCTTGCTCTGTCTCAAATCAATAAATATAAAATAACAAACAAACAATAACATTGATTTAAAAAGAGAAGTGAGTTAATTGGCATACATTTTTTTACGGAAGAATGGTAAAAGTGGTTACCTATGTATGAAAGTTAAGAGTAGTTTCATAACTTGTATATACTGAAACTTTTCTCAAAAAGTTCTCTTGTAAATTGCCAGTTATAAAACCAGTCACAACACAATGGAAAGCACAACATGGAGAATATAGTGAAGAATATTCTAAAAAATACGCATGGTGTCAGATGGGCCCCAGATCCATTGGGGTAGTCACCTCTCAAGGTATACACAGGTCTAAAACAATATTGAATGTAACTGGTAAAGAAAAAAATAATTTGTCCAAAAGTTTCTTTCAAAATAAGTTCTCTGGAAATATCATTGTCCCATTTTTTGTAAAACCAATTTATTAGTGTCCAAAATCATTCTCAGTGTTTAATATTAACAAAACCTGCATTCAAATTCTCAATATATAAATAAATTTCAGAGGCAAAAGCATTATAATACATTCATTGAAAATATAAAGGTTTCCCTGACTGGTGTGGGTTAGACATTGCTCCATCAAAGAAAATGTCACAGGTTCAATTCCCAGTCAGGGCAGGTGCCTGTGTTGTTGCAGAATCTGTCAGGGATCCAGCACAGGAGAGGCAACCAATCTATGACTCCCTGTCTTTCGCCCTCTCTTCCTGTCCCTCTAAAATTAAATACACTGAATCTTTAATAAATAAATAAATAAATAAATAAAATAAGATATAAAGGTTTAGACTTTTGCTTTATGCTAGTGCAGTTGCAGATTTGTATTTCTCTTTCAAGTCTTGTGCATCTCGCAGCAACATGCGGGGTTTGCTTTCTGATATTCATCTGCCCTTGCTGGTTACTGGTGGGCATGTTGGTCATGCAGCCCTGCATTTTCAACTTGGCTTCTAATGTGACTACACCTCTTTTTTCATGAATTATCATTCCAAGACTTTTGAAAAGTTTATTAATATCCATAATATCAGCTACCAGTTGCCTAAGAGAAGGCTCTCTCCTGAATGAGGTGGACGTCATTCTCTGTAATTCCCTCATCATGCACCTGAACTTGATGGTAAGTTTGGCTTTTCCAGAGCACAAAATTCCTTTCTTTGAACTCTTGTCAGGAATTCAATCAGATGCTCTGGCAGGGGTTCCCCACTCATGCAAAACACTCTTTCCCATTGTCAGCTGCTAGGATTTGGACAGTTGGTCAGTGATGTTGTGAATTCAGCCACTAAGAAATAACCTGTATTTTCCTTTCATGTTATTCACTGAGGGTGGTAGGAGGAGATACAGACTCTTTCATAGACTTCACTGTTTTCTTCAGCAAGTTCTTTAAAATATTGCTGGTTCTGCTGCAGCTGTTGCCTCAAATCAGGTGATTCTTGATGTATTCCACACTGATTCAGAGTCCTTTATATATCCACAAAAGGTCATGTGATCTTTGGATGACGGATATGCTGGGCCACCTGGTTGGGGTGACCAAGAATTCCTGGATGACAGGACAGGTTGATTGCTTATTTACCAATGTCACCAGATGTTGGTGGGCTATGCAGTTTGCTTAGATGTCACCTCCCCCTCTAACTGTGAGCCAACTTTAATTGTTTTCACAAATGCAAATTAATTTTACTTAATTTCTCATAAAATTTGTTTCCACATAGAATTTTTTGAACATTTTCAAAATATATCCATGGACTGGACTGTTCCAGAGAAAAAATACTAATTCTTGGGTGTGGACAACTGGCACAACTCTCTCTTCCGAACTGTAAGCTTCTTTAGAACTCGTATACATTATTCTCTCATTCTTGCAAATCAGGAATTGATCTTAGAAACAAAGGGCAATAGGTAAACAAGTATGTGAAGAAATATTTAAGTGTTTTTATAGAAACATTTTAAGAAATATTGAGATTTACTCTGTAAATATTACTTTAATATTTGTTTGTTTAAATATTAAGTTACGTATCATCAGATTAATGATGCATTCTCTCTGCATTTCAGATTTGCAAAAACTTCCATGTTGGACAAGAATTGTGTATTTTGGGATTATGTGACACACAACTTCTATTCTGAATCCTGTCTAGAAAACAAAACATATGTTTGTAAGCACCAGTCACAATAGCCAACCTAAATCTGGTACAATGTTACTCTCACCATCCCTAAAAAACACATTTCTAGTTTCTTCAAGAATGCTGCAATCATTTCTGTAAATCTAAGTTTTAAGAATTTTTTGAGACCAGCTTTAATCTCACCAAAAAATAACAGGAAGGTACTGACATTTCCCATAGTCCCCTGCATGCAGAGCATCCCCATTATCAGCATCACTCAGCAGATGGGACCTTTGTTACTGAGCTTGAGTCTGTACTAACACATCATAGTCGCTTAGAGTCCATACTTTATCTGACACTTTATCCTTGGTATTATAGAATTGTTTTGATATCTATATTTAAGTTAACCTTTAAAAATATATATCCAGGTGCGTAGTAAGCATTTTAAAATCTTCTTATTAATTAAAATATAACAAGTATAAATTCTGAATTGTAATATTAAGCACTGTTACTTCTAAGTCTAAATTAACATGAATAATTGTAGACACATCTTCAATACAATGTTCCTCAGCCTATCAATATTGAAACTGAGGACCGAACATATCAGGATATCAAGGTGTGTAAGGCAGTGGAATGAGAAGAGAGAAACCAGCGATGATTTAAAGAATATTTAAGTATTTTAGGGGGTAGCCTGCAGAGAGGGGTAGAAGAAAATTACAAAATGTAGCAATCAGTAATTAAAGAGGATTACCAAAAGGAAGAATCGTATATGACCCAAGTCTATCTCCTCAGCAATGGGTTTCAGACTCATGTCACTACAGAAAACTCTACCACAGACACGTTCACTGGACAGCTCTAGGAGAGAGCAGGTTCCAGTCTGCAGGCTGATGTCAGTGAGGATGGATCTCACAGTGTGACTGGCAAGTAAGATGACCTCTGTAACAAAGTGCCAGGAGCCATGGGTTGAAGAAGGGGAGCCATGACTGTGACTAGTCCCAGAAACTTGCCTGAGGGTGAATACCACAAGAACTTCCTGCATGCATGCAGATATCAGCCACAGCACTGTAGCCAAAGGAGAGAAAACAGCATGAGACCAGGAAGAGGAGTCCTTGCTCCCAGTGCCCTTTCCTGACAAAACCTCAAGTCAGCTGACTGGAGAGGAGGTTGGAGCATCTGCTGCCACTATCTCAGAAAGTGCAATGCATATAGATTTGGAGCAGAGAGAACTGAATTTCTAATTGGCACTCACTGTTACTATGCAACAACCTCAAAGTCTCTGTAACAAAAGCCATATGACTGTACTCCACTTGCTGGGACAACAGAACCAATCAAATATCTTCTAATCTATTCAGTGCATCATTATTAATGATTGTAGTCATTTTTTTGGTAGAGAGCAGTAGTTTCATTGGGCAATAATTAGTGTCCTTTGATATCTCTTATATATCTGTTCTTTTATTTCCTCTGCTGGATTTTAGTTATTTTTGAAGATACCTTGTTTTTTAAAATTCTTTGCCTTTCTCTTTTGACATTCTGAATTCCCATGCTTAGAAATGTACACTGATAGAAAAAATACAATGTTAAGAATGAGAATATAAAAACTAAAAGCATAAGATGTGCATGTGAATTAAACATTAGTCATTAACAGAATGTGGGAAGAAATTTATTAATTTGACATCATTAAGTGGTAGTTTTGCTAAGATTTATTTAGAAATGGGAGAGATCCTATATTTGTTTATCATATGTAAAATGAATTAATAAGTCCTATGCATTCATCTATTTAAATATATCTACTTTATGTTCTCTGTATTTATTCATTATGTTCATATATATATAATATGTGACTATTCAAAATTAATTTCATGTGATACATGTATTGAGTTATATCTAATAGCTGGCATGTTACAAACAACCGAATTGTATTGGCATTTGCAAACAACATTAATTTTAGTCAATTTTTCTCAGTTAACCCATGTGTGGTGAGGTTGGCTTTCAGTTGATACAGGCTGGGCATGTTTGGGCTTAGCTCCAGACCACAAATTTGGTTCAGATCTCTTTTATATCTTTTATTCTCTGACCATTGGGCTGCCTGGTATGTGACCTTCTCAGAGCTGGGATTAGCCACTCTGGACAGAACTAGCAGAAATGTGCTACTCAATGGCTGTGCTCTGAACTCATAAACTGTTACTTCACAAACATTATACTAACCAAACCAGTCACGTGGCCAACCTTGTTAATTTTCTGCAAAGTGTACTCTTGTCACTGTGGTCAGAGAGAAGAAATGTAGGTTCACTGAAAAATAATGTCATCCACAATAACAGCCACAGAAACAGGTGCAGAAGGGAGTAGTGTCCCAGCAGTTACCACCCTGTGGGGATTATGGAAATGTCAGAGGTCAGAGTATGAAGCATCCACACACACTGCGGAGCCACACTGTTCCTCACATCACTTCAATACTGCCAGGTGTGTGTCCTTGTGTTTTAACACAATCCATTTACAAATCAATAGAGTCATCATTTCATGATAGGAATACTTTCTCAAACTTAAAGTACCTCTTGTCAAAATAGGGAAACAAATAGAAATCATTAAGCTTTTGAGGAGAAATCACCAAATGAAATGATTAGGAGAATAATTCTGAATAGGATTAGTTGATCTAAGCCAATATTCCAAAAAAAAAAAAGTGGTCAGACTTCTTTGGATGACCTTGGGAAAATGGTCACTTCTGTGCATGTGGTTAAAGCCCCACTCAACTCAACAGCTGCTTCTCTGACATAAAATGACTTTGACAGCAGCACAGGGAGTAAAGTGTTTGCCTGAAATGTTCTGCCCTCAAGGATGATCAGTGTGAATAACAAAAAGAGAAGAACATAACAAGCTCTGAGAATGGAGAATGTACTTGAGACCATATCACTTGTATACTGATGAATAGCATCAAATTCATCAACGTTGCTGGTTTTTACACCAACTTCATGTCTTCACCTGAATATCATGTTCCCAGTGTCACCAAATGATATTGTGGTTTTCTCCCAGATGGCATTCCCACTTCTTATAGCTTTCTTCAAGATGTTTTCATGCAACACTTATACTTCTAAACATGATACATTTTATTTTTATTTTATTTATTGTTATTTTTATTTTTCATCATTGTTCAATTGCAGTATTCCCACCATTTTCCTCATGGCCCTCCCCTGCCCTGTCCATCCAACTGAACTCTATTCCCACCATGTTGTTCCTGCCCATTAGTCTTCCACTCAGGTATTTTAATGTTTTCTGCCTTGCAGCAGCAATATTTAATCTGTCACACTTGGAAGGGTTAACGTCTGAAATCAAGGGGTCAACAGGACTATCTTCTCTGTGAGGATCTGGGGGAGACTCTGGACCATGCATTTCTCTTACTGTTGGGTGGAGCCCTCAGTCCTTGGCATCCTTTGGCTTCCAGACACCTTACTCCAGTCTCTGCCTCTGTCATCTCATTTTTCTCATCCTGTGTTTCTGTCTCTGGGTCCAAATGTCCCTCTTCTTATAGAATATCATATGCATTAATTAAGGGCTGCCCTACACTACCATGACCTTATCTTAATTTATTTGCATTTGCAAAGGCCCTATTAGATGAGGTCGCCTTCTTGGCCTGTTGCAGACAGTTATTCAGGGGTTGGAGGTTTGTGGGGTTGAGACAGTAAAAGTGACTAAAATAAGCAGGTTAGTGTTTAAATCTTTTTCATTTTATTTATTTATTTTTAGAGAGAGGGGATGGGAAGGAGATAGAGAGGGAGAGAAACATCCATGTGTGGTTACCTCTCACAGACCCCCTACTGGAGACCTGGCCCTGCAACCCAGGCATGTACCCCATCTGGTCATTGAACCAACAAGGCTTTGGTTCACAGTCTGGTGCTCAATCCACTGTGTCACACCTGCCAGGGACAATGTCTAAATCTTTTGCCTGAGTATCATTGTAACTGGTAACAGTATTTGGTTTGGTGTTTCTAAAAACTCAGATCCAACCACGTGCTTGTTAAACTTTGGGAGTCTGAGGGGAAGGCTCTCAGAAAAGACTGGGAAAATGTCCTGTCATAAAATCAGAAGCAACAGTCCACTGAGAATCCACTGAGAATCCACGTCTCCATGACATTTCAAGTCTTTCAACATTCTTAACACTTTAAGATATAACAAACATGTTTATGTTTTCTAGGGAATTTTGCACTGAATTCCACAATGAGTGCACCAGTCAGCATTCCCAGCAACAGTGCACTTGGGTTCTTTTCCCCACATCCTCACCAGGATTTGTTGTTTGCTGATTTATTGCTGATGGCCATATGACAGTTGTGAAGTGTCATCTCAATGTGGTTTCTATTTGCATCTCTCTCATGGCTAGTGATATTGAGCATTTTTTCATGTGTCTATAGGCCTTCTCTGTGTCCTCCTTAAAGAAATATCTATTCAGTTTGTTCGTCCATAGGTGTATGATGTAGGTATAGGTGTACTACATTTTTCTTTCATATATACACCTCTGTATACATGTAGGTTAATTTTATTTTTTTATTCAAATTTTGCTCAGTTAAAAATTCATAATTTGTATGTTCAATAGTACCTCTAAAAACTTCATTATATTATAGAATTATATTATAGAATTAACTCTCATGTTAAAGTATACCTTCAGACTAAGTGCAAAATTGTTATTTTGAATTTCTCCAGGTATAAATACCTGGCTGATTTTAGAAATTAAGTTATTTTTTTCTCCAACTTTTTATTTAATTATTTTTCAAGTACAGTTTTCAGTCTATTACTCCCATCCCATCCCACCCCCAGGCTCCACCCTCCCTCCCATTTCCAACCTTCTCAGTTATTGTCCATGTATCCTTTATATAGGTTCCTGTATATCGCTCACTTATTTCCCCTGAAATTCCCCCTCCTCTCCCCTCTGGTCACTGTCAGCCTGTTCTCTATTTCAGTGTCTTTGGTTATATTTTGCTTGCTTGTTTGTTTAGTTGTTTAGCTTCCTGTTAAAGGTGAGATCATATGGTATTTGTCCTTCAACACCTGGCTTATTTCACTCAGCATAATGCATTCCAGTTCCATCCATGTTGTTGCAAAAGGTAGGAGCTCCCTCTTTCTTTCTGCAGCATAAAATTCCATTGTGTGTATGTACCATAGTTTTTTGATTCATTCATTTACTGATGGGCACCTAGGTTGCTTCCAACTCTTGGCTATTGTAAATTGTGCTGCTATGGACATTGGGGTGCATAGGTTCTTTGGGATTGGTGTTTTAGGGTTCTTAGGATACAATCCTAGCAGTGGAATTGCTGGGTCAAAAGGCAAGTCCAATTTTAGTTTTCTGAGGAAATTCCATACTGTTTTCCATAATGGTTGTACCAGTCTGCAATCCCACCAACAGTGGACCAGAGTCCCCTTTTCCCCACACCCTCTCCAACATTTGTTGTTTATTGCTTTGTTTATGATAGCCATTCTCACCGGTGTAAAGTGGTATCTCATTGTAGTTTTAATTTGCATCTCTCTGATAGCTAGTGATATTGAGCATCTTTTCATGTGTCTCTGGATCCTCTGTATGTCCTCCTTGCAGAAGTGTCTGTTCAAGTCCTTTCCCCATTTTTTAATTGGGTTAGTTGTCTTCTTAGAGTGAAGTCGTGTGAGTTCTTTGTATATTTTGGAGATTAAACCTTTGTCTGAGGTATCATTGGCAAATATGTTTTCCCATACAGTTGGTTGTCTTTTTATTTTAATGCTGTTTTCTTTAGCTGCGCAGAAGCTTTTTATTTTGATGAGATCCCATTTGTTTATTCTTTCCTTTATAGTCCTTGCTCTAGGGGACATATCAGTAAAAATGTTGCTGCGTGAAATATCTGAGATTTTCCTGCCAATGTTCTCCTCTAGGACTTTAATGGTGTCATGGCTTATATTTAAGTCTTTTATCCACCTTGAATTTATTTTGGTGTATGATGTAAGTTGGTGCTCGAGTTTCATTTTTTTGCATGTAGCTGTCCAGTTCTCCCAACACCATTTGTTGAAGAGGCTATCTTTACCCCATTTTATGATACTGCCCCCTTTGTCGAATATTAATTGACTGTAGAGATTTGGGTTTATTTCTGGGTTCTCTATTCTGTTCCATTGGTCTATGTGCCTGTTTTTATGCCAGTACCAGGCTGTTTTGATTACAGTGGCCTTGTAATACAGTTTGATATCAGGTATTGTGATCCCTCCTACTTTGTTCTTCTTTCTTAACATTGCAGCTGCTATTCGGGGTCTTTTATGGTTCCAGATAAATTTTTGAAGTGTTTGTTCTATGTCTGTGAAATATGCCATTGGTACTTTAATAGGTATTGCATTGAATCTGTAAATTGCTTTGGGTAGTATGGACATTTTGATGATGTTAATTCTTCCAATCCATGAACACGGTATACGTCTCCATTTGTTTGTGTCTTCCTTGATTTCTGTCTTCAGTGTTGTGTAATTTTCTGCATACAGGTCTTTAACCTCCTTGGTTAGATTTATTCCCAGATATTTTATTTTTCTTTTTGCTATATCGAATGGGATTTTTTTCTTGATTTCTGCTTCTGCTGATTCATTGTTAGTATACAGAAATGCCTTTGATTTCTGGATATTGACTTTGTATCCCGCTGTTTTGCCAAATTCATTTATTAGTTCCAGCAGTTTTTTGGTAGAGTCTATAGGATTTTCCATGTACACTATCATGTCATCTGCAAACAGTGACAGTTTTGTTTCCTCCTTTCCGATTTGGATGCCTTTTATTTCCTTTTCTTGTCTGATTGCTGTGGCTAGAACTTCCAATACTATATTAAATAGAAGTGGTGAAAGTGGACAACCTTGTCTTGTTCCTGATCTTAGTGGAAAAGCTTTCAGTTTTTGCCCATTCAGTATGATGTTGGCTGTAGGTCTTTCATATATGGCCTTTATTATATTGAGGAATGCTCCCTCTATTCCCACTTTGCTGAGTACCTTTATCATAAATGGGTTTTGTACCTTATCAAAAGCTTTTTCCGCATCTACTGATATGACCATGTGGTTTTTGTCTTTGCTTTTGTTTATGTGGTGTATTACATTTACTGATTTGCGGATATTGAACCATCCTTGCATCCCTGGGATGAATACCACTTGGTCGTGGTGTATGAACTTTTTGATGTATTGTTGGATGCGATTTGCCAATATTTTGTTGAGGGTTTTAGCATCTATGTTCATCAGCAATATTGGCCTAAAGTTTTCTTTCTTTGTTGTGTCTCTATCTGGTTTTTGAATTAGGATACTGCTCGCTTCATAAGAGTTTGGGAGTTTCCCATCATTTTGGATTTTTTGGAATAGTCTGTGAAGAATAGGGGTTAGCTCTTCCTTAAATGCTTTCTAGAATTCTCCTGTGAAACCATCTGGTCTGGGGCTTTTGTGTGATGGGAGTTTTTTGATTACTGCTTCAATTTCATTTGCTGTTATTGGTCTGTTCAGGCTTTCTACTTCTTCTTCATTGAGTTTTGGAAGATTATATTTTTCTAGAAATTTGTCCATTTCACCTAGGTTTTCAAATTTCTTGGCATACAGTTCTTCATAGTAATTCCTTACAATCCCTTCTATTTCTGTGGTATCAGTTGTAATCTCTCCTCTTTCATTTCTGATTGTGTTTATTTGGGTACTCTCTCTTCTTTTCTTAATGAGCCTACTTAAAGGTTTGTCTATTTTGTTTATCTTTTCCAAAAACCAACTCCTGGATACATTGATCCTTAGAATAGTGCTTTTAGTCTCTATGTCATTTAATTCTGCTCTGATCTTGGTTATTTCCTTCCTTGTACTTGCTCTGGGCTGTCTTTGTTGTTGTTCCTCGAGTTCTTGCAGGCGTCAGGTCCCATAAGATTTGGGTTGTTGTGAGTTCATTTCCATTTGTTTCCAGAAAGTTTTTGATTTCTTCCCTAATTTCAATCTTGACCCATTCGTTGTTTAATAGCATACCATTCAGTCTCCATGATTTTGGGTGTTTTGGGTTTTTTCCTGTGGGGTTGGTTTCTAATTTCAGTCCCTTGTGGTCAGAGAAAATGCTTGGTATGATTTCAATTTTCTTGAATTTGTTGAGGCTCGTTTTCTGTCCTATCATGTACTCTATCTTTGAAAATGTTCCATGTACATTTGAAAAGAATGTGTATTTAGCTTCTTTGGGATGAAGGGCTCTATATATATCAGTCAAGTCCATTTCATCTAGGGTGTTGTTTAGTGCAGCTATATCTTTGTTGATATTTTGTTTGGAAGATCTGTCCATTTTTGACAGTGGGGTGTTAAAATCCCCTACTATAATTGTGTTGCTGTCAATATCTTTCTTGAAGTCTTCTAGGATTTTTCTTATATATTTAGGTGCTCCTATGTTGGGTGCATATATATTTATGATGTTAATGTCTTCTTGGTGGATTCTTCCCTTGAGTATTATGAAGTGATCTTCTGAAGAAGATCATTGGAGCTCACTGGAGCTCCCCACTAGTTTCTGGTAGCTCACTGTGAGGTCTTTGAATTTCCTGATAACTAGTGCTTTGAAGGGATCTTCTGGGTCTCTCTTTATGGCCCTTTTTTTGAAGCCTATTTTGTCTGATATTAGAATTGCTGTACCGGCTTTTTTTCCTGACCATTTGCTTGGAGCATTTGTTTCCAGCCTTTCACTTTTATTCTTTGATGGTCTTTTGTCCTGAGGTGGATCTCCTGTAGGCAGCATATGTGTGGATCATGCTTTCTTATCCATTCAGCTATTCTATGTCTTTTGATTGGAGTATTTAATCTATTTACATTTAAGGTTATTATCGATAGGTACTTATTCATTGCCATTTTTGTACCAGAGTTCCTCTCTGTCTCTCTCTTTTCCTTCCTTTCCTTAAAGCAGCCCTTTTAGTATTTCTTCTAGAGCTGGTTTGTTGGAGGCATATTCTTTTAGACTTCTTTTGTCTTGGAAGCTCTTTATTTGGCCTTCTATATTGATTGAGAGCCTTGCTGGGTAAAGTAGCCTTGACTGTAGGCCTTGGTTCTCATTACTTGAAATATTTCTTGCCATTCTCTTCTTGCTTGGAGTGTTTCCATTGAGAAGTCAGTAGCTAACCTTATTGGGGCTCCCTTGCATGTTACTTCCTTTTTCTCCCTTGCTACCTTTAAGATTCTCTCTTTGTCTTGGAATTTTGCCATTTTAATGATGATGTGTCTTGAAGTGGGCCTCTTTGGGTTCCTCTTGAATGGGATTCTCTGTGATTCCTGGATTTGTGTAACTTTTTCTCTCATCAAATTAGGAAAATTTTCCATCATTACTCTTTCAAAGAGGTTTTCTATCCAGTGTTCTTCTTCTTCTCCTTCTGGTATTCCTATTATTCGGATATTATTACGTTTCATATTATCTTGCATTTCTCTTAGTCCATCTTCATTCTTTTTGAGCCTCTTTTTCCTTTCTTGCTCTTTCTGGGAGATTCTTTCTACTGTGTCCTCCAACTCACTGATCCGATCTTCTGCCTCATCGATCCTGCTTTTCATTCCTTCTACTGTGTTCTTCAGTTCTCAAGTTGTATTCTTCATTTCCTCTTGTCCTTTGGTGATAGTTTCTATTTCCTTTTTCATGTTGATATAGTTTGCGGAGAGCTCATTGTAGTTCCCCTCTAGTTTCTGGTAGCTCATTGTGAGCTCTTTGAATTTCCTGATAACTAGTGCTTTGAATTCAATATCTGATAGCTGACTTGCCTCTCTTTCATCTGACATTATTTCTGAGACTTCCACCTTTTCTTTCATTTGGGCATTGTTTCTTTGTCTTCCCATTGCTTATGAGACTCTTCTTGTTAGCTTCAGCTTCTTAAATAGATCTGTTCTGACTCCATAGGTTTATGCTGTGAACTATTGTGGTAGAATGCCTGTGAAATTCAGTGGTGCAGTCTCCTGCAGGTATCTTGATGTTCTGTGCTTCCACCTACTCCTTTCTTTGTGTGTGTGTGTGATATGTTGGAGGGGGAGGCAAAATGGTTTATGACAACAGGAGAGTACTTTATGATATTTACAGTCACAGTTGGTAGAGAAGAGATAGATCTTCTCTATCTCTAGAAGAGATAGATCTTTAGGCTCTATATAGTGTTAACTGTAATCTTCAACCCAATTTGCCACCTCAGGGAAAGGATAGACCAAAGATAAGTCTCTTGTTGGGGAGGGAAGGCTTGTGAGTTGTATCTAGAAAGCTGTGAGGTTGTGGGTGGTCAGATTTTGAGGTAAGGTGAGAGTAAGAATAGTAAATAGGCGTAGCGTGTGAGCAAGTAGAGTTAATCACTACAGTAATAGAATTCAGGAACCTGGAAAGTGAGCTAAGACCCGAGAGATGTGTTGTGAAGTATTTACAGTGGTATAGAAAGCAACAAACAAACATGCAAAAAAAGGGCAAGAGAAGTGAGGAAAAAGCAATAAGTTTGGGGTGAAATGAAGAAGGACTAAAACAGGAAAAAAGAAAGGAGAGGAACAGAGTACTGAAAGATACAGCAACAATAATATTTAAAAAATATACGATTGCAGAAAAAAAGTTTTAAAAAGATTTTTAAAAAAGTTTAAAAGAAGTTAAAAAAAAAAAAAAACTCCTTCCTTGTTGGTTTCAAACTATCCAATCCGGTTTTTCTGGTTTCGGCAGGACCCCTCTGTGGGCTGGCTTATAAGCCCAGGCACACATCCGCCCACCAGCCAGGCTACGAGACTGGGGTTTGGGCGCCCGCCCACCTGACAGGCTGCCTTGGTCCCAGGGGATCTGCTACTGGTCCTTCCCAGTCCTGTGGCTGGGAGAGAAGCAAGTCAAGCTGCCTTCACAGGAGAACACCTCAGTCCACTTTCCAGTAAAAACTTCTCCAGAAAGTGTGCCTCTCAGCCCAGCCCAATCCCCAACCTGACTGGTTAGGACAATGCTCCTCTCAAATTTCCTGGGCTGGCAGGCTAGTGGGCTGGCAACCACAGAGATCGCAACTGAACAGGGTCCCCTGTCCTTGCCACCCTCCCTGCACACCTAGGCAGACAGGTCTCTGCCACCCAGCCCCGCCTAGATCGTTAGGGAGGGAGTCAGCTCTTCCAGGGGCCCCACAGCCGGCCCAATGCTCCACTGGGTGCTGAGCTCCCTATGAGTCCTCCATGGCACTGGCCACAGATGGACGCCTCTACATCCCTAACGCAGAGGCAGTGGCGGCTCCGAGGCGTTTTGGGCTGGCCAAGGGCAGCTGGTCCTACCACTGCTGCTTTTGTCTTTACTCACAGGTGCCGGGGTCCCAATGAGTGCTCTGTGTCAGACACCCCTGTCACTGGGCTCCAAAGGCTGCGGCAGCTGTGGCTCCGAGGTCTTTACGTGCCGGCTAATGGCTGCCTCCGGTCTGGCTGCCTCCGTCCTTATTCGTGTCCCTGAGACCCCAATGACCCCTAGCTGTCTGGTTCGTCACTATCTCTGCCCTCTTATTTTCATAAATGCTTGGGAATTGTTGGTTGGGGAATTGATTGTGCTGTTCTTCTGTAAATCTGCCAGGATTTTCTCCCAGGTGTAGGAGAACTGGAGTTGCTCCATCCTACTCCGCCACCATTTTCCTCAGGAAGCTCTATTTTTATTTTTTATCGTTGTTCAATTGCATTATTCCCACCATTTTCCTCATTGCCCTCCCCTGCCCTGTCCATCCAACTGAACTCTATTCCTACTCTGTTGTTCCTGCCCATGAGTCTTCCACTCAGGTATTTTAATGTTTTCTGGCTTGCAGCAGCAATATTTAATCTGTCACACTTGGAAGGGTAACCTCTGAAATCAAGCGGTTAGCAGGAATATCTTCTCTGTGAGGATCTGGGGGAGACTCTAGACCATGCATTTCTCTTACTGTTGGGTGGAGCCCTCAGTCCTTGGCATCCCTTGGCTTCCAGACACCTTACTCCAGTCTCTGCCTCTGTCATCTCATTTTTCTCATCCTGTGTTTCTGTCTCTGGGTCCAAATGTCCCTCTTCTTATAGAATATCATATGCATTAATTAAGGGCTGCCCTACACTACCATGACCTTATCTTAATTTATTTGCATTTGCAAAGGCCCTATTAGATGAGGTCGCCTTCTTGGCCTGTTGCAGACAGTTATTCAGGGGTTGGAGGTTTGTGGGGTTGAGACAGTAAAAGTGACTAAAATAAGCAGGTTAGTGTTTAAATCTTTTTCATTTTATTTATTTATTTTTAGAGAGAGGGGATGGGAAGGAGATAGAGAGGGAGAGAAACATCCATGTGTGGTTACCTCTCACAGACCCCCTACTGGAGACCTGGCCCTGCAACCCAGGCATGTACCCCATCTGGTCATTGAACCAACAAGGCTTTGGTTCACAGTCTGGTGCTCAATCCACTGTGTCACACCTGCCAGGGACAATGTCTAAATCTTTTGTCTGAGTATCATTGTAACTGGTAACAGTATTTGGTTTGGTGTTTCTAAAAAGTCAGTTCCAACCAAGTGCTTGTTAAACATTGGGAGTCTGAGGGGAAGGCTCTCAGAAAAGACTGGGAAAATGTCCTGTCATAAAATCAGAAGCAACAGTCCACTGAGAATCCACTGAGAATCCACGTCTCCATGACATTTCAAGTCTTTCAACATTTTTAACACTTTAAGCTATAACAAACATGTTTAGGTTTTCAAGGAAATTTTGAAGTGATTTCCACAGTTAGTGCACCAGTCAGCATTCCCAGCAACAGTGCACTTGGGTTCTTTTCCCCACATCCTCACCAGGACTTGTTGTTTGCTGATTTATTGCTGATGGCCATATGACAATTGTGAGGTGTCATCTCAATGTGATTTCAATTTGCATCTCTCTCATGGCTAGTGATATTGAGCATTTTTTTCATGTGTCTATAGGCCTTCTCTGTGTCCTCCTTAAAGAAATATCTATTCAGTTTGTTCGTCCATAGGTGTATGGTGTAGGTGTAGGTGTACTACATTTTTCTTTCATATATACACCTATGTATATATGTAGGTTAATTTTATTTTTTATTCAAATTGTATTCAGTTAAAAATTCACAACTTGTATGTTCACCAGTGCCTCTAAACACTTCATTATATTATAGAATTAAGTCTCATGTTAAAGTATACCTTCAGAGTACGTGCAAAATTGTTATTTTGAATTTCTCCAGGTATAAATATCAGAATGATTTTAGAAATTAATTTATAAACATACATACATACATAAGAAAAGTTTCTATCAATGTAAATAATTTTTTGTAAGATTGCATGAAACTTATCACTTTAATATTCATCAGTGCCTCTAAATACTTCATAATATTATAGAACTGTCATTTAAATTATGCATTTACTCTAAATGTAGAATGGTTATTTTTAATTTGCTAAGTGCATGATTAATAATGATTATAGAGAGTATTTCATATACATTCATATATTCTGATTTCATAACACAAACACATGTTTTTGAAAGCTGGAAGACCTTAGAATTGTAAATTCATTTTGAGATTGGTTAAACAAAATAACGTTAAGAGTTAGTGAATTTTTGTTCTATAGAATTTTGATATATTTCCCCCTAAATGGTTATTACTTTATTAACTTTTCTTGCAAAATAAATTTTATTACAGATTATTCTAAACAAATCATAATATTCTCAAGTGTTACTATATTTTATTTTTTATTTTTTTATTTAATTCTTGTTCAAGTACAGTTTTCTGTCTTGTATTCCCAGCCCTTGTATTCCCCCCCAGTGCTCCCCACCTTCCTCCCATTTCCGCCCCTCACCTTAGTTATTGTCCATGTGACCTTTATACTTGTTCATCTGAGTCCATCCCCTTTTCCCCTCTTGCCTCTGGTCCCTGTCAGCCTGTGCCATATTTGAGTGTGATTGGTCATATTTTGCTTGCTTGTTTGTTTTGTTGTTTAGATTCCTGTTAACAGTGATATCATATGATTTATTTAGATTAATTTGAAGAGTGACTTTAATTTTTGTAGCTCTTGCAACACTGAAGATGAACTATTCCTCCCCAATAACAAAGATCCACAAAGGTATGTAATTTTCAAAGTTCTTGGGTCTACACAGTTAATATTTTTGCCTCTGTCTTAGGGTAGGTAAAAATGATAACAAATTTTTGGGGGGAACATGAATTATAGAATGGGCTACAATTGTTCATAAATAATATTTGTGGAAGAGCGTTTTTTCTTGTGCAACTATATAAAGAAATATTCATTTAGTTCTCCAAACCCATTGTTGCCTATCAGCTCAAACTTCCAACTGTTATAATATGAAAAATAAGTAATTTGATTGTTCTTGAGAATTGGTTTCATTCATTGACTTTTGGACATGTATAGAGTGGATATTTTTGTTCCTGTGTGTTTGCTTTATAAGGGCACATAAATTAGGGGGTGAGGGGCTGACTCTTCTGTGTGTGTGTATGCGTGTGTTTTTCATTATATGTACCAGCCTGTGAGGATACATAGATATATTACGTACATGGGTGTTTATACTTGTGCAATTACGTAAGTTAATTTTCATTGTTAAACCTCAAGTTGTTGGGTAATAATTCATAATCTTTCCTCAGCATATTCTTGTGGTCATTGTCCACCAGAGTGGTTACCATATTCCAACAACGGCTATTACATCAGCACTGAACAAAAGACATGGAATGAGAGTCTGATGGCCTGTGCTTCTAAGGACTCTAGCCTGCTCCATGTAGGTAACGAAGAAGAAAGGGTGAGATATCCAACATTTCATACACTTTACTTATGGCTTCTTTCAGTCAATATTGTATCTGTAGCATTCATTCATCTTTTTGTATGTATCTGTAGCTATTTAAAGTCTGTATAATGCTCCATTGTTTGACTTGAGAATATTTCGTTATACTGCATACCAGTAATGCACATTTGCTTTCCATAGAAAACTGTGCTTCTGTATATGCTTGGTTTCTAAACTAAACTTTGCTATTTAATTTTCCATTATGGGAAGGACACTAACCACATCACGATCGAACAGATTGGTTACACAGGGAATGGCACCATGTGATTACCAATCGGATCACAAAATGCAGTGGGCAGTCGTCCACAGCCCCGCCCCTGAGCGTCCATTCTCTCACCTCCTCCCCTCCCTCACCACTTACCCCTGGGCTGACTGTGAGTAGTGCAGTCTCTCTGCTTGTTTTTGAGCCTCATATAAATGAAGTCATACAGCAGACATTTTTCTTCCTGTCCTTTTTCACTCCCATATGCTGTCATTGCCTTTTATCTATATTGCATTTATCTGCTGTTAGTTAATTTTCACTGCTGACTTCAATAGTTGATAGATACGTAACATTTTTAAAATCCATCTATCTAATGTCTTTCATTAGGGATGTGAGTATCATGCCCTCAGGGCTGAAGAGTCTTTTAAAGTCCATTTCTTTTTGCCATAAAATCCCCTTTGCTGGTCCCACCTCCAACCTGCCTATCTTGGTTTCTCTTAGGGAAAGGAGAGGCACTTGCTGTGCTTGCTTTTGTTAGCAGGTGTCCCGATGGATCACCCTGTAGGTCTGCCTGGAGTTGCTGGGCAGGCTTCCCTCTGCAGAGCAGAGGGGGAGTGGCTTCCTTCAGGCACCTGCTGTGGTTAGGTTGGGTACTGGATGCTCAGGCCTCAGTCACTTTCATTTGGGTAGGAGTATAAGATACCCTCTTACACTGTTTTTTTCTAATTCTGGTGTACCAAATTATTTCCCTTCTTCTTTTCATCTTTCAGGGCTGTCTTGGAGTTGTATTTTTTATTAGTCATAGAATTTATAATTGTTGTCTTCAGAAAAATGAATCTCTGACATCTGGAACATTGAATTCCACAAACACAAAAAAGATCCCTTCAGGACGTCTTCTGCTTGAAGAATGGTGCAGGCCCTCTCCTCAAAAACATTTTTTTAGATTTAGTGTCTTTTATTTGCTTAATTATATTTTATTGATTATGCTATTACATTTGTCCCAATATTCTCCCTTTTGCCTCCCTCCACCCAGCCCCCTACTCTCTCAGGCCATCCCCCCATTATTGTTCATGTCCATGGGTTTTACCTATAACTTCTTTGGCTACTCCATTTCCTATCCTGTACTTTACATTCCCATGTCTGTTCTGTAACTACCAATTTGTAGTTCTTAATTCTCTCATTTCTTCTACCATTCCCCTATACCACCCTCCAATCTAGCAGCCATCGAAATGCTCTCTATAAGCATGACTCTGTCTCTGCTCTTCCTTGCTCTTCTTGTTTTCTTAGTTTGATTTTCAGATTCAGTTGTTGATAGACATAAATATTTATTGACAATGTATTGCTCACAGTTTGATCTTCTACTTCTTTTCTGTTTTTTTTTTATCTTCTTCTTAAATGAGTCCATTTAACACTTCCTATACTAAGGGTCTGGTGATGATGAACACCTCTATTTTATTCTTATCTGGAAAACACTTTATATGCCCTGCAATTCTAAATGATAGCTTTGCTGGGTAAAGCAATTTTGTCTGTAGGTCCCTGAGTTTCATGACTTTGAATATTTCTTGCCAATACCATCTTGCCTGCAAAATTTCTTTCACGAAGAAGCTGACAATCTTATGGAAACTCCCCTGCAGGTAACTAACTGCTTTTCTCTTTGCTGCTCTTGAGATTCTCTTTTTATCTTTCACCTTTGGTATTTTAATTATGATGCATCTTGGAGTAGGTCTCTTTGCATCCTTCTTGTTTGGGACTCCCTGCACTTTCTGGACTTGCATGTCTATTTCCTTCACCAAATTAGGGAAGGTTTCTTTCATTATTTTTGCAAATAGTTCCCCCCTTTCTTGCTGTTTCTCTTCTCCTTCTGGCACCGCCATGATGTGAATGTTGGATCTCTTGATATCGTTCCAGAGGCTGCTTATACTATCCTCATTTTTTTGGATTCTTTTTTCTTCTTGGTCTGTGTGGATGTTTTTTGCTTCCTTATGTTGCAAATCGTTGACTGAGTATTGGCTTCATCCAGTGTACTGTTATTCTCCAGTAAGTTGTTAATTATTTTAATCATGTATACTTCATTTCTGACTGAATCTTTTTATGTTGTTGAGGTCCTCACTAAGTTCCTTGAGTTCAAAACTAGTGTTTGAACTCTGTATCTGACCTTTTGCTTACTTTTATTTTGTTTAGTTCTTTTTCTGCAGTTTTTATCTGTTCTTTCATCTGGGCCATTTTTCTTTGTTTCTTTATTTTGGCAATTTCCTTGTGTTTATTTCTATGTATTAGGTAGAGCTGCTTTGACTCCATGTCTTGGCAGTGTGGTCTAAGGTAGTCGGTGTCCTGTAGGGTCCAGTGGCACAGCCTCCCCTATCAACAGAACTAGGTACTCAGAGGGTACCATTCATGTGGACCGAGTACACCCTCTCCTTGCAGTTGAGTCTTAGGTGCTTATGGCAAGTCAGCGGGAGGGATTTACCCAGGCCAGGCAGCTGGAAGGACTAGCTATTACCATTGAACACCAACCTCTGCCTTCTGTGGAGGATCAGCTGTGCAGAAGCAGGATGGTGGTGCTCCAACATGGTCTACAGCTGTCCACTAGGTGCACATGTCTTGGGGTTTCCTGTGTGGTATGGGTTAAGGTCTGTCCCCTCCTCTGCTTGGCCTGGGGCCATCCTCCCTGAGCCATAGGACAATCTGAAATGGCCACTAACTCTACTGGGATGGGAGATTTACTCAAGCTGTAAATGTAGGCTGGCTGGTGTTATTGCAATGCCTGAGACTACTTTGCAAGAGGTGTGATATAGGATGGGAAAAGGGGGTAGCTGGGGTTCATTGACACCAGCTGTTGCTTGTTTGGAAGGATTTAGGAAGTTGTGAAGCATGAGCCAATTCATGCCATTCATATGGAAAAGCCACTATTAATAGCTGTAAGTTGGGTGGGATGGAACCTCAGATGATGTCTAGGGCTGGGCAAACATTAGCTAGGTCAACTGAGTCTCAGATGTGGTACCTACCTCCCAGCTCTATGGCTCTGCCCCACTATCTGTCTGGGAGAATGCTGTCCCCCAGCTCTTGCCTTGATGCCAGCCATCACATTCCTTCCTTGTATGCCTCTGGTGCCTTTCAAGCTGTGACCACAGTGCTGGAGCTCAGAGGGAGTGAGTCTGTGTAAGTTCATGTGTGGGTTCTCTGAGAGGAAGTGCTTGGGACTCCAGACGTTCCCCCACTGACTCAATTCCTTCTAGTTTTGCAGCCAGAAGTTATGGGGACTCCTCTTCCTGGCACTGGACCCCTAATTTGGAGGGGGCTGGTGTGGGTCCGGGACTCCTCATTCCTGAGAGATCCCTCCTGAAATTTTATCCACAACATGTGGATGTGGCACCGGTCCACTCAGCATTTCCACCCTTTCTACCAGTCTGGTTGGTTGTGGTTTCTAATTCTGTAACTGTCAGACTTCCATTCAAGTGGATCCCATGGTTCTGAGTGATGGGTTTCTGTAATTTAGCTGTAACTTTTATGTGATTTTGTGAGGAGGCAAGCTGTATTTACCTATGCAACTATCTTTTTTTATTTTCTTAATTACAATCAGTTAATATTTTAAAAACCAGATGTCTGAAAAACAGTAGAAAATTATATTGACCTACTTATAGAATGAAGTACATTATATAAATGTTCCGAAACTTATTTAAAACCTTGTGGTGTTAGATTTGTCAACATGTGTAACAACTAAGATATATATAGCAGAATGTTCTTTATTAACCTAAAAGGAAAAATGGAAGTATAATGAATAAATGTTTAGGAGTTAATTTTATTTTCAAAAGATTTTATTTACTTATCTTTAGAGGGGAAGGTAAGGAGAGAGGGAGAGAAATATCAATGTATAGTTGTGTCTGGTGCATCCACTGCTGGGAATTGGCCTGCAACCCAGGCATGTGCCCTGACTGGGAATTGAACCATGATCCTCTGGTTTGCAGGCCTTCACTCAATCCACTGAGGTATGCCAGCCAGGGCTAGGAGTTATTTTAAATCAAAGGCATAAATGTTGCTGAAAATTTTGACAGTATGAAAATAGATTTTAATACATTTTTAATAAAAGTCAATTTACTTCTGTTAAATTAGGATTCAACACTCTCATTTTGTTTTCTAAATAAAGGATTCTCTGACACAATACTCTACACACATCTTGAAAATATAATGCAAACTTCCATAATGATTGTTTAATTTGACTTCAAAAATTAAAAATTTATTTATTTTTTTAAATTTGGGGATAGAAATTTCTGAGGCTCATATCACGTACATCATGGATTGGAATTTTTCCTAGAAGCAGTGATCATCCATGGATGTCGATAAATGGTTCAACTCCCATAGTACAGTGAGTTTGTTTTCAGTTTTGTGCTATATAAAGGGAAAACATAAAAGAGAACAATTCGAAGGAGTTTTATTAATACATTTGTTTAAGTTGAACTATAAGCATGATCTTCAGAGTTAATGAAATGTTGATATAAATATTAAGAATGACTCCCTAGTTTTCTTAATAACCAACCCTGGGGGTGGGGGGTCTGTCCACAGTCCCTCCCCACCCCAGCCCTGAGCCACCAAGAATGATCATAAGGCTACCAAGACATGATCTGCTTGAGGAGGAATGGTGGCCAATTGCTCAAAGGAGAAAGGCCAGGAGCTTGTTCCTCAATTGGCTTTTATTGGGTTCAATTGGCACAGGAATACAGGGTGTATACATAAAGCTCATCAATCATTGTCAGGCACTATGGATCAAACAATAGGTAACATACAAAATACTCTGAGGACTTATTATGAATCAGGGTCAGATAGCTAATACAACTTTGAGAAAACAGACTCATTGTATGCTTGGGCCCTTATCACTCAAATTGAGTGTATTAGCAAAGTAGGTTTCATAGGATTTTATGTGTTCTTTCCTAGGCCTGATTGCCCCAGGGAACCTGTCCTTTCCAGCACAGGGCCACAGCCATCTCTGGCACTGTTTTAGGCTTAAGGCAATGTCTCAGGCTTAAGTCAGGCAAGGGAAGTAAGGCAGCCAAGAGATCAGAATACTACTCACAGACAGAATGAGGACTCAGGCTATGTCAAATCAGAGGGGTGAGGGTCCATCACCCCCCTTTTTCTATATACCCCCTAGTCCTTCCCTGAGGGCCCCTCCATGATCATGCCCGTCTTAGGTCATCCCTCCCTTGAGGAAATGTACCTGTCATTTGCTAACCAGTCACCTGCCTGGGACCAAGCAGGGTGAAGAGAAAGGGGGCAGAGGTGGTGCACCTGCCTGGGGGATAAGCTTTGTCTCCCTAGTAGCTTCTGGTCCCAAGGTCTTTTTGCTCAGTCTTAGCCACTAGGGGTTATAGTTTCTGAAAGCAGGCAGGGCAGTTCCCAATACAACTCCTTCTATATTATATGGAAAATATCACTGCCTATTTGTAAAATATTCGATTATGCATATTCATAGAATATGCTACTTGTTGTTCCAGGGATTGCCCTCATACAACGTAAGAACAAAGTTGTGCATTTTCTCCATTGCAGGATCACAGAATTGTCATCTGGTAATGGAAACTGTGCTGTGCTGCATGGATATGGCCTCACATCACGCAGTTGCGAATCTTCAAACATATATATTTGCAAGCATAGGTTTTATGGTTAAAGCCTGGATTCTACTGGGTAACTATTTTTCATGAAATGGAAATAATATTATGATTGCATAAGTCTTCAAATGAATTATTTGTTCTAATAATGAAAAAAAATCCATAAGCATTACTGGAAAATAATATGCACATCCAAAAGTACAGATACACATTCTCTCAGTGTCTTCCATTTTTTGTTCAACATTGTGTTTGTGACATTCAACTTTCCTAAAAGATCACATGTGTGAGTCAATTTAAATGAACCCTCAAGAGCAGGCAAACCCACAGAAGTCTGAGCATATGTGGGAACAGGAAATGACTACTGATTGGTTCAGTAACTGCTTCTGTTGGGGGCTGCAAACTTTCCAGATTCTGGTAGTGGTGATAGCTGTGAGGCTCTGTGAGTATCCTTAAAATCACTGGTATGCACACTCAAAATGCATGATTGTATGCTTGGTAACTACACCTCAGTAAGGTTTTAAGTACACCTGGGGTTATGTTTGGGATTGCAGGTAGACTTTAAAAAAATTACTGCATGTGACTTATGAAGATTAGGCAATTTAAAATATTGAAACTTCCAGTCAAATCATGCTTTATTCTTCCATGTACTTGGTTTTCTTTCATTTCTTTATGATATATTTTTAATTTTCCTGTATTGAAGTCTTAAAGAAATATCAATATTGGTATTTCATAGTCATGATTTTGTAAATGGCATACTTTAAAAGTTTTCTTAGTAGATTTTGCTACTTTAAAGAGATATACAGTTGAGGTTTGCATGTTAATTTTGTTGTATTAGTTGTATCATTTCAAACATATATTGCTTTGAACGGTTTATGTAAACATTTATTTAATTTCTTTTTCCCTGGTACAATTTTTCATTTTCTTGACTTATGACCACAGAGTGGGGTTTTATTTCCAATGTTGGATAGTATGGGGAGTAAAAGTTCTATATGTATCCATCTCTATTTTAGGAAAAATATTTAAATATTTCATTGTAAAGTTGAGTTTTGTTTTAAACTTTTTTGGTATTTCCTTTTTCTTTTCACTTTTTAAAAACATTTATTTTAATTGTTGTTCAAGTGTAGTTCTCTGTATTTCACTCCAATCCCAGCCCACCCCACCAGTGCTCCTCACCTCCCTCCTATTTCTACCCTCTAGTTTTTGTCCATGTGTCCTTCATACCTGTTCCTGCAAACCCTTCCCCCTTTCCTCTGAAATTCCCTCCCCTTTCCCCTCTGGTCACTGTCAGCCTGTTCTCTCTTTCAGTGTCTTTGGTTATATTTTGCTTGCTTGTTTGTTTTGTTGTATAGGTTCCTGTTAAAGGTGAGATAATATAGTGTTTGTCTTTCTCTGCCTGGCTTATTTCACTCAGCATAATGCTTTCCAGTTTCATCCATGCTGTTGCAAAGGGTAGGAGCTCCTTCTTTCTTTCTGCTGCATAGTATTCCATTATGTAAATGTACCATAGTTTTTTGATCCATTCATTTACTGATGGGCACCTAGGTTGCTTCCAACACTTGGCTATTGTAAATTACTCAGCTATGAACAGTGGTGTGCATAGGTTCTTTTAGATTGGTGTTTCAGTGTTCTTAGGATATAATTCTAGCAGTGGTACCCAAAGCAATTTACAGATTCAATGCAATACCTTAAAGTACCAATGGCATATTTCACAGACATAAAACAAACACTTCAAAAATTCATATGGGACCATAAACAGCCCTGAATAGCTCCTGGAATTTTGAGAAAGAAGAGCAAAGTAGGAGGGATCACAATACCTGATACTAAACTGTAGTACAAGGCCACTGTAATCAAAACAGCCTGGTACTGGCATAAAAATAGGCACATAGACCAATGGAACAGGACAGAGTGCCCAGAAGTAAATCCAAGTCTCTCTGGTCAATTAATATTTGACAAAAGGGGCAGCAACATAAAAAGGAGTAAAAATAGCCTCTTCAACAGGTGGAGTTGGAAGAACTGGACAGCTACGTGCAAAAAAAAATGACACTCGAGCATCAAATTACACCATAGACAAAAATAAATTCAAGGTGGATAAAAGATTTAAATATAAACCATGACACCATTAAAATCCTACAGCAGAACATAGGCAGGAAAATCTCAGATATTTCACGCAGCAACATTTTTACTGATATGTCACCTGGAGCAAGGGACATAAGGGAAAGAATAAACAAATGTTTGAAATTTTTCATTATACCCTTCACATATTAAAGCAATTCCATAATATTGCTATTTCCTAATAGATTCTACATTCAATTGATGTTCCATTTTTATTATTGTACCATTTGGAATGATAAATGTTTTCTTTGTATAAAGTTTATGAAGTAAACTACCTCTATTTCATTCAAATATTAAACCAATTTTGCATTTCCAAACTAAAGCCACAATAATCATTTTGTTTTGTCCTTTAAATTTCAGTGCATATAGCTCACTTATTTTAAGCTGCTTTTTAATTATTGTTGATAAAGAGTTCTGAATGAGTTTTTATTTATGTTAAGTACTTGACAGTTTTTATTTATGTATGTATTTTTTATTATTGTTCAAGGACAGTTGTGTCCCTTTTCCTGCCACCACTTTTGCTATCCCACCCACCTCTCACTGTCCATCTTACCTGCCTTTGGCTTTGTCCATTGGTCCTTTATACGTGTTCCTTGATGACCCTTCCCCTTCTTTCCCCTGTTATCCCCTTATGCCCACCGGTCTGGTTACTGTTTGTGCTGTATTTCAATGTCTCTTTAGTTCCTTCCCCTCTAAAATAAATAAATAAAATCTTCAAAACAAGTCAACTTCAGCTCTAAATTAAATAAGTACTAATGAATTAAGTACAATATGACTATTCCTAACCCTGCAGTGACATACACAGTACTTTCCCCAGTGTCTTTGGGGTGTATTTTACAAGACTCCCAGGAGATGCCTGAAACCAGGGAAAGTACTGAACCCTGTTGTGTACTATATTTTTCCTACACATACACACCTATGATACAGTTTAATTTATAAGTTAGGCACATTAAGAGATTAACAATAATAATCAATAATAACACAGAATGATTATAACCATATAAAGTAACACTGTGAAAGTGGCTTCACTGTCTCCATCATAACATCTTTCTGTGCTGTACTCACCCTCCTTTTGCTTGTGATGAAATGAGATAATAAAATGCCTAAGTGATGATATGATTTGAGTTGAATGACATAGGGATTGGGGGGTAGCCTTAGGTTGCTGGTGACCTTCTGTGAAAAGTACAGATAGAGGGATATTAGTTTTTGATGATGTTAGATCATCAAGTCATGAGAATGTTGATGGTTGGGTGTAAGGAGCAGACCATGTCCGTGGTTAGGGATCTAGAGTTAAAGGATTTTTTGCTGAACAGTTTTGGTAGGACACTAGAATTGGAAGTGGCCATGTCTTTCTTTTCATTTCATGAACCTGATGCTGCAAAGGTAGCAATTTTAGGTGATCATATCGGTAACCTTAATGCTGCATTCTATCCAATGATTTAATTCCAGGAGGTTCATGAATAAAGGAGTGTTGAAATCAAGCACCATGATACCACAACAGCCTTTCTCAGTGATTTTGAACAGAAGTAATGCAAGAATCTTTAAAACATGTAATACCTGACAGTTTAGTCAGGAACACTGACCTTTTTTCCCTTAGATTGTCAAATTAAAAAATGACAACAATGAACACAACAATACCCATCCTGTGTGAATGCACTTCTTTCAACAATAAATATACAGGTCGTTGATATTGTTGAATGTTATTGATCATGTCCCATAATGAGCTTGTGTCTGATTGTCTAATTCTTGGCACAGAAATCCAGAAAGTATCCAGCCATGTAATATGAAAATACAGACACGTATTGAAGAAGATATGAGATACAAGAAATCTTGTACCAAGGACAATGAGGTCTCAGTCTCCTTCATGCAGGCACATTGGGACCTCACACAGTTGTCCCAGCATCTCTTCCACTGTTCACAATACTCTGAAATATCCTTCCTTTGAACTTTCATAAAATGTGCTGTTCTGTTTTCCTGAATCTCATCGATGGTCTGAAATCTCTTCCCTTTCAAAGGTGATTTTAGTTTTTGGAATATTCAGAAGTTGCATGGTGCCAAATCTGGGCTGCAAGGGTGCTGAGTCACCTGGGGGAATTCTTTCACTAAAAAACTCTGCATGAGATGTGATAGGTGAATAGGCATGTTGTTGTGATGAAGCTGAAATCACCAGAAGCCCCATGGCTGCTGCTACTTTTGTCCTATTGCAACCCTCAAATGACAAAGGACATTGAGGCAGTACTCCTTATGAATTGTTTGGCCTGGAGGAGTGTACTCATGATGGACAACACCTTCCCAATTGAAAAGCACAGGTAATGTGGTTTTGATCTTGCTGCAACTTTACTGTGCCTTCTTCAGGCATGAAGAACCAGGTGACTTCCACAGTGACCCCTGGGCCTTCATTCCTGGATCACAGCCGCAGGCCCTCACTCAGTTCATCTCCAGGTTTGACCATCTTGAGAAAACCTGGTTCATTGGTAGCAGTTTGAATCATTCATTAGCAACTGCAGCACAATATTCTTTCTGCTCAGGTAGCAGAGGCCAGTGAAGGGATTTGTTCATGCTAAGATCCTGCATCAAAATCTAAGACCCAGAGGAGGAGGATGACAGCAAGGTAGGAGGAAGCAGATTCCACTTCCCCCTACTCAGGGGAGAAAAACCTTGCTGATCTACTGAGGAACAGAGCAAACAGCCAACAGTACCCCAGCATGTATGAAAATAGGAGACCAAAAACTATAGCGGATGTTGAAAAACCAGATGGTGAGGAGAGTGTCTCAGGACAATAAGGTCCCAGGGACCAGCACTGGGACCAGGGTGGCTGCAGCCCCAGGCCTGGTACCCCCTGGGTCTGCCACAGGGTTCTCAGGAGGGAGCTGACTTCACTGCTGCCTCCCCAGCCAAACGGGTTTGAACAGCACTGGAAGAGATCTGTTTGCTTGGAGTCCCAGAGAGGGGAATAAAGACTAAGTGGGAAACACTCAGGTATTGTGAGCACCCATGGAGTCTGTGGATGCCAGCTGGGGAGAGTTGAGAATCTGGCCAGTGAAAGTCCCTGGTCTGGCTGGAGAATTGGGCTGTGTGAGAGACCAAGCCACTGTATGCAGCAGCAGGCTTGAGCAGGAGGAATTTCTCAAAAAGAAAAAGTGAAAAAAGTCACTCAGGCCTCCTTTCAACCCAGTGGGACAGCACTTGGAAGTGGTGTAGAAGCCTGAGCCTGAGCGTGCATTCCTGTAGCCCTGGGAAGAGTGTGCAACCGAAGCCTGGGACTGGAGACTGCCTCTCTGAGTGTATGCCCCGCTACCTGGGGAGAATGTGCTCTGCAGAAGGCTAGGAGCCCACACCAAAAGCCCAGGGAGAGTGCATTGGAGGTTGACTGAGTGCTGATCAGGAAGGGAGAAAGACAAATACCATATGATCTCACCTTTAACAGGAACCTAACCAACAAAACAAACAAAGAAGCAAAATATAACCAAAGACACTGAAATAGACACCAGGCTGACAGTGATCAGAAGGGAGAGGGGAGGGAATTTCAGGAGAAAAGGGGAAGTGTTGATAGGTACAAGAATAAAGGCCACATGGACAAAAAACTAAGTGAGGGGTGCAAGTGGGAGGGAAGTGGGAAGGGCTGGGGGGGCTGGGATGGGAGTAAAGGACAGAAAACTGTACTTGAACAATAATTAAAATAAAAAGTTATTTAAGACACAGCGGTTTTTGGAATCCCCAGATGAGCTGCTAGTTCTTGCACTGTCAGTCACTGATCTTTGTTGGTTGCGGACCTTACATGCTCAACACTCTCAGGTTTTCTGCTTGTTGCAGACCTTCCACAGCATGGGTTACTTTTAACAGATTCTCGACCACCTTGGAAGCATTTCTGCCACACTTTATTGCTTGCACTGCCCTCATTGCATCATCTTTGAAGGCCTTCCGAATCATCCAAGAAGTTTCCATGGAGGAGTATTTAAGCTTACCACAAAATTTGGTGCAGGTTCATTGCTCTATACTTCCTCAGTCATTTGGAATGTGATGGCCACTCAGTACACATGCTCAATCAATGGCATCTACTGCCCCCACTGAATAGCACAGTGAAGTTGTCATTGTTCCCATATGTGCATTCCAGTCCACTCTCCACTCTCCTTGACTGCCATGTTACAATGATGTCACGCAAACCATTGTCCTTACATTAACCATGGCTGAACATTTTTCATACAGACCTCATCATACATAAGTATGGGCACCTGATATTTTAAAAAGTCACATTGAAGAAAGAAAAGTAGGCAATAGTATTATTACTTTTCACAAGTCAATCGAAATTATACCTATGTTCTTTCACCTTAGCAAAACATACTTTCTTGGTGTGCCACAGAATTTTAGTAGTTAGTAAATTGTGCCATGACAGGTGAAAGGTCAAAAACCTCTGGTCTAATGACACAGACAGCTACTATGTGATTAGTAGTTGGGTAACACAAACACTGTGAACACTGTGTATATTCTTTATTTCTTTCAATTCTTACTCTATGGGAAGTTGGATGTTAGCTGAACCTATTATAATAGTCATTTTGCAATATGTAGACATCAAACATTATGCAGTAAATTTTTGTTTCTTTTGATATTCATGTATCATTTAAATTGTCTTTCAGAAGTCTACTTTTTCTGTCCTTCCCATTTTTTAACAACAAAAAATGTTAAATTACCTTTGTTTTCCTCATACATAGATGTGTGCTTTTGTCATTTAAAACAAATATTCCTATCAAATTACAGACAATTAGTAGTGATTTGAAAATGAATCAACAAAAATGTAATTGGTAGTTATATAATAATTTAATCTCTGCTATAGTGATATAGTTCAATATTGTTTAAAGTTTGATTCTTCACAGAGATATTATCTTTACCAAGGGAAATCTAAATAATAGTTAATAATAATAAAATGAAGGAAGGAATTTTAAGAACTAAGGCAAGACATTGAGAAAAAAGTGTGGGATTAGTGATTATGACAGTTACCATAAAGGTGAAAATGTAGTAATTTTTCAGAGTATTGCTGTAATTTTTCATACTATTTTCCAGACAAGTATTATCAAATATCTATTGTTTATGGAATTATGATTTTAAAATTATTTCCATTGTAATAGAAATTCCATAATGAGACTATAAGAAAGAAAAATATCTAAAGCCAAAATTAAATAACCCTGTCTAAAAGTAGAATTTATACATACAAAATGTTCTTAATCAGGCCTAAGATTTCAGAGTCTGTGATTAACATGAAAATAAGTTAACTGCATAAGTAGTCCAGTCATTGTCCCCTAATACCTGTCAGATTAAGCAAACAATTTCCAGATATACTTGCCAAAAAACAAACTGAATGGCACACCACCAGCCCAAAGTCTCCTAGATTTGCAGGTGTGTGATGAGATGCACAGCCCTCAAAACAGCCCAAGTATAAGAATTTCCTGTTCAAACATTTAGTGACACGTTATTGTGAAATCAGCTTTTTTCACTCGCACTTCATTCTGAGCCTTCACAGGTCAGTCCACAGAGTGGAGTGAAGACCACAGAGATTGTTTGTTTACAAGAGTTAGCTGGTTTCCCGCTAATGGATGTAGGACTTCCTGGCTTCCAGAGGTACGTGTGTGTCTCTACTCTCCTGTCTCTCTGTTAGCCCATCTCATGTAGGGGGAGAATGCAACATAAGATGTGATATAAGTGAGGTATGGTTAATATACAATCAAGTCAAGGAGAATATTGATATTTTATTTAAAGAATTTCTAGTGAAAATTCAAGAATAGAATATGAAATATGTTGGAGGATGTCTTGGACTATTCAAATTCTTGCTTGTGGACAATTACCCAGTGTATATACACAAGAATAATTGAATATGTTAATCAAAAAATTTAAAGTAAAAATCCTATAAGAACTATGAAAAGGAACAGCTATCTTTTTGATTTTATAATCAATATCAATATAATTATATATTATTTTATATTTAGCTCAGCCTCTAAAAAGAGATTTTTTAAATAAATTATATTAATCGTGGAGGTCAAACATAGTATTTTATGCACTTAATTAGATTAAATAAATTCAATAAAAATCAGGATGAAGTCCTCTAATAAAATTCTAGTTGAAGCTTAATTATAAAGAATCAAAAGACTATTTAAAAATTGAGCCACCATTTCTAGAGAGTGTATCATACTGATAGACACTGTCTAATGAGTTAAGCTACAGCATTCAACTGGTATGAATCAGAAACAACATGAAAAATGTGTTCACATTATACTGGGATGACTAAAATAATATAGAGAGCTTAAAAGGTGAAATACTAAGTGTTTTACATGTATTATGTTTACATGTTTTTATTCCCACTTTATATTAGTAAGTTATGTTGCTAGACACTAACCTTTTTAAAGGTCATATATTGTGAATTTTAAAGCCAGAATTAATTCTAGAACTCACTGGCCACAGAATCCACTGACTGAATTATAAATTACACCATCTGATTCATTACTATGGCTCACACAACTGAAGGTGCCCTGACTATAACATGTGTGGGAACTGTCTGGAAGTTTGAAACAATAATGTTCTAATAGAAATGAGCCACATATATTTATTTCACATTTTATGCTTTTGTATCTTTGCCCATAATTCAATGCCAATTTCTTATGTAACATAAGCATTTAAATAATTTCACTTTGTTGTCCATATGTTTAGGTCTTGAATAAGTTTAGTGTGACAAAGATTTTTTAACATATGAAAGATTTTTATTCATAATAGAAGATCATTTGATGACAGCTCATCCTCTTTAATGAATAAATGTATGTTACTAAATAAAAGTTTAGTTCAGAAAATTATTAGAGATGCCAACATGATTACTATCTCATTTTCAGAGCACTTAGTCTTTAATCATTATTCAACTTCAAATTTATCATAAATATGGTGTTTCTTTTTTCTAATATAATATTTTATTTTTAATGCTAGTATTCTAATGGTGTTAAAATATTTCTGTGGACTCTGACTTTAAATAAATCTGAATGTTATTATCTATAAAAGTATTTTATTTATCACTAACATACAGCGTTTTATTGTTCAAACTAATAATATGTTGTCAAATGTAGAGTATCTTAAATATTGTATCTAGCATGAAGCACTTATTTAAAGATCTAAGATATCTATAAGCACAACATCATCTTCTCAACTGGGAAATGAGCCCGATACTCAGCCTTTACCCGCCCAGTGTCACTGTGAGGGACCTCTTCAGTGCCTGTGTCACTTATTCATAAGCACAGTCTCGGCCACCACTCAGCTGCAGAGATGACTGACCAAAGAGTAACCTACGCAGAACTGAATCTGGCTAAGGACGCAAAGAGACAGCACATGAAACCTAAGAAAACTAAAGGCTCCTTTCCAGGAACTGAGCAGGAACTAACCTATGCAGAATTAAATCTTCAAAATGCTTCTGAGGATCTTGGAGGGAGTGACAAGAGTGACCACTGCAGAGGTAACACATTCAACAGACACAGTATAACTGTTCTCGGATGTGCAGCTGGGTGCAAATGTGTGGGAAAGAGCAGGGGATAAGCTCACGCACGTTTTTCATTTTATGGATCAGGACTTGAAGTTGGAATGTGTTATTCTCAGATGAAAGCTGAGGACTAATTTTATTCAGACATTGTTGTAAGTTGTAGTCTTTGACCGGCAACTCATAGAGTGTTATATTTAGTGAAAATGCAATGGTGTATTCTGAGAGGAAGATTACAGTGGTAGATACGGGTTTGGGGTCCAAGTTTATGGGTATGATTCTCTGTGTGTAAACTGTCCAAACAATTGTGTCCACCCCCCCCTTCCCACTGTTTCCATTTACCTCCCTGCAGCATCCCATTCACCTCCAGAGAAGCTCATTGCTGGGATACTAGGGGTCATCTGCCTTGTTCTGATGTGCACTGTGATACCAATAGCTGTTAATCAACGTAAGTAAATTATTGTAAGATTATATGAAACTTTTCACTTTTGTGTTCATCAGTGCCTCCAAACATTTCATAATATTATAGAATAGAACTGTCATTTAAAGTATGCCTTTAGAGTAAGTGCAAAATTGTTCTGAATTTGTCCAAGGTATAAATAACTGCATCATTTAGAAAAATAGTTTACTTAGGTCCTTTGCCTATTTTTTAATTAGGGTGTGTGTTGTCCTGGAGAGGAGTCATGTGAGTTCTTTATGTACTTTGAAGATTGAACCTTTGTTCAAGTTATCATTGCCATATATTTTTTCTCAAATGTTCATAGCAACGCAATTTACAATAGCCAAGCACAGGAAGAAACCTACATGCCCACCAGTAAATGAGTGGATCAAAAAACAATGGTACATTTACACAATGGAATACTATGCAGCAGAAAGAAAGAAGGAGCTCCTACCCTTTGCTACAGAATGGGTGGATCTGGAGAGCATTATACTAAGTGAAATAAGCCAGGATGTGAAAGACGAATACCATATTATCTCATCTATAAGTGGACCTAATGAAGAAAACAAACAAGCAAGTAAAATATAACCAGAAACTTTGAATTGAAGAACAAACTGATAGTAACCAGACGGGATAGGGGAGAGCAGAGAGGGATAATGGGGAAAAGTAGGGGAAAGCCCATCAAGGAACATGTATAGAGGACAGATGGACAAAGCCAAAGTGAGTAAGTTTGAGGGTGACAGGTGAGGATGGGTGGTGTGAGGGGCCCATGTGTGGTGTAAATGGAGACAATTTTACTTAAACAACAGTAAGTAAATAAATGATAAATATTTCAAAAAGCTATATATAGACATATTTATATATCCCATATATCCATAGATATTCTTGTGTTATAATTCAAGGCATGCTTTAGGACACCTTATTGAGAAATAGAAATAAATTCTTCATATTGATTAATCCAAATAGTGTAATAGTTGGTGAAGTTTCATTCTCAAGGCTTTTAAAATAATTTCTCCCAAATTGTAATACCTTCATTAGTTCTTCTTGGTAAAATAAATTTTATTCTATGTCATTTAATGCTGGACAATATACCACATTTCAAAGTATGAAACAAATGTATTATGGTTTATGTACATCAACATTACTTTTTATAATAATTATCTATTTTTTTAGCTAATGTAATACTGATACAGAATAATTCTTTTTTCTTGTTATTCAGAATAATTCTTTTTTACTTAATAGAAATTATATATTATTTTAACAGTGAGCCAGACAGGGAACCAGACAGGGAACCAGACAACAGGGAACCAGAAAGGTACCGAATTATTTTTTATGTTCTGATATCAATACAGCTCCTACCTTGTCTCTAACACAGTTAAAATTCATAGATTTTATTTTTTTTGGTAGGGGATATATATATTATAATATTGGGTGATAAATGTACATAAATAATGAGTAAGAAGAGTGTATTACTTATGTAACAATAGAAGAAATATTCATTTAATTTTTCATACTTACTGTTTCCAATTGGTTGAAAGATAATTTTGGTTTCTAAAAATGTGGTTTTATTCATTGACATTCAGGACATATAGAAAGTGAATGTTTTTGTTTGTATGTTTGCTTAATGTGGGTGCATAAATTAGAGAATGAGGAGCTGACTCTTCTCTGTGAGTGTGTGTGAGTGTGTGTGAGTGTGTGTGAGTGTATTATGCCTTATATATGCCAGTCTGTGAGGTTATATGCATATACTGCACATTAATTAGTCTCTATCTATGCAAATACTGAAATTAACTTTCATTTTAAAATGTATATTATTCTTGGATGACAATACATAATCTTCCTTTAGCATATCATTGTGGACGATGTCCACCAGAGTGGTTAGTGTATGCCAACAACTGCTATTACATCAGCACTGAAAAAAAAACATGGAATGAGAGTTTGATGGCCTGTGCTTCTAAGAGCTCTAACCTGCTCTATATAGATAATGAAGAAGAAATGGTAAGGTTTCTAATGTTTCCAACATTTTATTTATAAGAATATTTTATTTTATATTTCTATAGAATTCATTCATATTTTGTATATATCTGTCATTTGTAAAGACTGTTAGTATTTTATTGTTTGACTGTATAATATTTGATTTATATTTTGTGCCATTAATGTGCATTTGATAATTTTCAGTTCTTAATTTTCATAGATAATCATGGTTCTATAAATAGTTTTTTCGAAAAGTAAACTTTGCTATTCAATTGTACCATGCATCATGATGACTACAGATGTAATTGTGCTTGTTGCAAACTGAAATTGGTCATGAAACAGGTATTGCCAGCCCGCTCCTGTGCATCTCTCATAACTTCTCCTCTCCCCTCACTTAACTGCTATCCTGAGATTTTATATTACAAATTATCTTTCTTAATTTTGAATTTTATATAATGGGACTCATTCATTCATTATTTTACATGTCTCTATTAATTCGCTCATGATATTTTTTCAATTAAACCACATTATTGAATATACCTGAAGTTTGTTAATTTTCACTGCTGTATTCTTTAATGTATTCTGCTCAGAATAGAGACATTTTAAATATTTGGCTGTTATGAATAATTATTTCATAAAAATTCTTGTGCATTTATTTTTCCAAATAATATATATTTACAATAATTTATATACAATAATTCATACAATATATAAATTGATATGTTGCAAATGTTTATAATAATATAACAATAATTCACAAATATAGTTGTTCTAATGGTATATGTTTATAGGTAAAATGCATTGCTGTTTTGTATCAGATTGAAATCGCAGGGTCAAAAATATATGTGTATATAAATTATCCCTATTTCTAGTTTGTCGAGTAAATACACATTATATCCAATAGTTTCATGATCCAAAGCTTAGTACCGCCAGGAATTTTAATTCCATCAGCTCTGATCAATAAACAAATGCATCATTATGGCATTAATGGGTATTTTCCACATACTGATCAATTAAACACATCGTTCAGGGCACCATTCATTATGAATTTCTGTACTGTGAGAATGAGAAGTGACCACTCATGTCTCTTGACCATTTCTCCTGTGTGTTACCTGTTATTTTCCTTCTTAGAACTAGTTATACTTTCAATATGACTCTTTTGTTTTCAATTTTTTTAATTTAATTATTTTTTCAAGTACAGTTTTCTGTCTATTACTCCCATCCCAGCTCACTCCCATGTTCCCCCCTCCCTCCCATTTCCACCCTTCTCAATTGTTGTCCATGTATCCTTTATATATGTTCCTTTAAATCCCTCCCCTATTTCCCCTGAAATTCCCTCCCCTCTACCCTCTGGTCACTGTCAGCCTGTTCTCTATTTCAGTGTCTTTGGTTATATTTTGCTTGCTTGTTTGTTTTGTTGTTTAGCTTCCTGTTAAAGGTGAGATCATATGGTATTTGTCCTTCAACACCTGGCTTATTTCACTCAGCATAATGCTTTCCAGTTCCATCCATGATGTTGCAAAAGGTAGGAGCTCCTTCTTTCTTTCTGAAGCATAAAATTCCATTGTGTATATGTACCATAGTTTGGTTTTTGTCTTCGCTTTTGTTTATGTGGTGTATTACATTTATTGATTTGTGGATATTGAACCATCCTTGCATCCCTGGGATGAATCCCACTTGGCCATGGTGTATGATCTTTTTGATGTATTGTTGCATGCAATTTGCCAATATTTTGTTGAGGATTTTAACATCTATGTTCATCAGCGATATTGGCCTGAAGTTTTCTTTCTTTGTTGTGTCTCTATCTGGTTTTGGAATTAGGATGATGCTGGCTTCAGAAGAAGAGTTTGAGAGTTTCCCATCATTTTGGATTTTTTGGAATAGTCTGTGAAGAATAGGGGTTAGCTCTTCCTTAAATGCTTTGCAGAATTCTCCTGTGAAACCATCTGGTCTGGGGCTTTTGTGTGATGGGAGTTTTCTGATTACTGCTTCAAGTTCATTTGCTGTTATTGGTCTGTTCAGGCTTTCTATTTTTTCATTGAGTTTTGGAAGATTATATTTTTCTAGAAATTTGTCCATTTCACCTAGGTTTTCAAATTTCTTGGCATACAGTTCTTCATAGTAATTCCTTACAATCCCTTCTATTTCTGTGGTATCAGTTGTAATCTCTCCTCTTTCATTTCTGATTATGTTTATTTGGGTCCTCTCTCTTCTTTTCTTAATGAGCCTACTTAAAGGCTTGTCTATTTTGTTTATCTTTTTAAAAAACCAACTCTTGGATTCATTGATCCTTAGAATTGTGCTTTTAGTCTCTATGTCATTTAATTCTGCTCTGATGTTGGTTATTTCCTTTCTTGTACTTGCTCTGGGCTGTCTTTGTTGTTGTTCCTCGAGTTCTTGCAAGCGTCGGGTCCCATAAGTTTTGGGTTGTTGTGAGTTCATTTTCATTTGTTTCCAGAAACTGTTTGATTTCTTCCCTAATTTCAATCTTGACCCATTTGTTGTTTAATAGCATACCATTCAGTCTCCTTGCTTTTGGGTGTTTTGGGTTTTTTCCTGTGGGGTTGGTTTCTAATTTCAGTTCCTTGTGGTCAGAGAAAATGCTTGGTATGATTTCAATTTTCTTGAATTAGTTGAGGCTCGTTTTGTGTCCTATCATGTGGCCTATCTTTGAAAATGTTCCATGTGCATTTGAAAAGAATGTGTATTTAGCTTCTTTGGGATGAAGGGCTCTATATATATCAGTCAAGTCCATTTCATCTAGGGTGTTGTTTAGTGCAGCTATATCTTTGTTGATATTTTGTTTGGAAGATCTGTCTGTTTTTGACAGTGGGGTGTTAAAATCCCCATACTATAATTGTGTTGCTGTCAATATCTTTCTTGAAGTCTTCTAGGATTTTTCTTATATATTTGGGTGCTCCTATGTTGGGTGCATATATATTTATGATGTTAATGTCTTCTTGGTGGATTCTTCCCTTGAGTATTATGAAGTGATCTTCGAAAGAAGATCATTGGAGCTCATTGTAGCTCCCCTCTAGTTTCTGGTAGCTCATTGTGAGCTCTTTGAATTTCCTGATAACTAGTGCTTTGAAGGGATCTTCTGGGTCTCTCTTTATGGCCCTTTTTTTGAAGTCTATTTTGTCTGATATTAGAATTGCTACCCCGGCTTTTTTTTCCTGACCATTTGCTTGGAACATTTGTTTCCATCCTTTCACTATTATTCTGTGATGGTCTTTTGTCCTGAGGTGGGTCTCCTGTAGGCAGCATATGTATGGGTCATGCTTTCTTATCCATTCAGCTATTCTATGTCTTTTGATTGGAGTATTTAATCCATTTACATTTAAGGTTATTATTGATAGGTACTTATTCATTGCCATTTTTGTACCAGAGTTCCTCTCTGTCTCTCTCTTTTCCTTCCTTTCCTTAAAGCAGTTCTTTTACTATTTCTTGTAGAGCTGGTTTGGTGGAGGCATATTCTTTTAGACTTCTTTTGTCTTGGAAGCTCTTTATTTGGCCTTCTATCTTGATTGAGAGCCTTGCTGGGTAAAGTAGCCTTGGTTGTAGGCCTCTGGTTCTCATTACTTGAAATATTTCTTGCCATTCTCTTCTTGCTTGGAGTGTTTCCATTGAGAAGTCAGTAGCTAACCTTATTGGGGCTCCCTTGTATGTTACTTCCTTTTTCTCCCTTGCTGCCTTTAGGATTCTCTCTTTGTCTTGAAATTTTGCCATTTTAATGATGATGTGTCTTGAAGTGGGCCTCTTTGGGTTCCTCTTGAATGGGACTCTCTGTGATTCCTGGATTCGTGTAACTTTTTCTCTCATCAAATTAGGAAAATTTTCCATCATTACTCTTTCAAATAGGTTTTCTATCCCTTGTTCTTCTTCTTCTCCTTCTGGTATTCCTATTATTCGGATATTATTACGTTTCATATTATCTTGCATTTCTCTTAGTCCATCTTCATTCTTTTTGAGCCTCTTTTCCCTTTCTTGCTCTTTCTGGGAGATTCTTTCTACTGTGTCCTCCAACTCACTGATCCGATCTTCTGCCTCATCGATCCTGCTTTTCATTCCTTCTACTGTGTTCTTCAGTTCCGAAATTGTATTCTTCATTTCCTCTTGTCCTTTGGTGATAGTTTCTATTTCCTTTTTCATGTTGATATAGTTTGCGGAGAGCTCATTGTAGCTCCCCTCTAGTTTCTGGTAGCTCATTGTGAGCTCTTTGAATTTCCCGATAACTAGTGCTTTGAATTCAGTATCTGATAGCTGACTTGCCTGTCTTTCATCAGACATTATTTCTGAGACTTCCACCTTTTCTTTCAGTTGGGCATTGTTTCTTTGTCTTGCCATTGCTATGAGACTCTTCTTGTTAGCCTCAGCTTCTTAAATAGATCTGTTCTGACTCGCTAGGTTTATGGTGTGAACTTCTGTGGTAGAATGCCTGTGAAATTCAGTGGTGCAGTCTCCTGCAGGTATCTTGATGTTCTCCACTTCCACCTACTCCTTTCTTTGTGTGTGTGTGTTCTGTTGGAGAGGGAGGCAAAATGGTTTATGACAGCAGGAGAGTACTTAATGATATTTACAGTCACAGTTGGTAGAGAAGAGATAGAAGATCTTTAGGCTATATATAGTGTTAAGTATAATATTCAACCCAATTTGCCACCTCAGGGAAAGGATAGACCAAAGATAAGTCTCTTGTTGGGGAGGGAAGGCTTGTGAGTTATATCCTAAAGCAGTGAGGTTTCGGGTGGTCAGATTTTGAGGTAAGGTGAGAGTAAAGAATAGTAAATAGGCGTAGCGTGTGAGCAAGTAGAGTTAATCACTACAGTAATAGAATTCAGGAACCTGGAAAGTGGGCTAAGACCCAAGAGATGTATTGTGAAGTATTTACAGTGATATAGAAAGCAACAAACAAACATGCAAAAAAGGGCAAGAGAAGTGAGGAAAAAGCAATAGGTTTGGGGTGAAAGAAAGAAGGAATAAAACAGGAAAAAAGAAAGGAGAGGAACAGAGTACTGAAAGATACAGCAACAATAAAATTAAACAAATATATGATTACTGAAAAAAAGTTTTTAAAAAAGTAAAAAAAAAACGTTTAAAAGAAGTTTAAAAAAAAAAAAAACTCCTTCCTTGTTCGTTTCACACTGTCCAATCCGGTTTTTCTGGTTTCGGCAGGACCCTCTGTGGGCTGGCTTGCAGGCCCAGGCACACACCCGCCCACCAGCCAGGCTACTAGATTTGGGTGCAGTGGCCCACCCACCCGACAGGCTGCCTGGGTCCCACGAGATCTGGCATGGTCCTTCCCAGTCCTGTGGCTGGGTGAGAAGCAAGTCAAGCTGCCTTCACAGGAAAACACCTCAGTCCACTTTCCAGTAAAAACTTCTCCAGAAAGCGTGCCTCTCAGCCCAGCCCAATCCCCAACCTGACTGATTAGGACAATGCTCCTCTCAAATTTCCTGGGCTGGCAGGCTGGTGGGCTGGCGACCACAGAGATCACTACTGAACACCGCCCCCTGTCCTTGCCGCCCTCTCTGCACACCTAGGCAGACAGGTCTCTGCCACTCAGCCCTGCCTAGATGGTGAGGGCGGGAGCCAACTCTTCCAAGGACCCTGCAGCTGGCCCAATGCTCCACTGGGTGCTGGGCTCCCTGTGAGTCCTCGGTGGCACTGGCCACAGACGGAAGCCTCTATACCCCTAACTCAGCGGCAGCTGTGGCTCTGAGGCCCTATGGGAGGCATTACAGGCTGGCCAAGGGCAGCCGGCTCTGCCCCTGCCGTTTTTGTCTTTACTCACAGGTGCTGGACTCCTGATGAGTCCTCTGTGTCAGATGCCCCTGTCGGTGGGCGCAGGCGGAAGCATCTGGGCCCCAACCGCTGGGGCAGCCACGGTTCCGAGGTCTTTACCCGCGGCCAATGGCTGCAGTCCTGCTGCTGCCACACTTGACTTTACTCAGGGTTGCCGGGCTCATGATGAGTTCTCCGTGGCAGACGCCCCTGTCGCTGGGCACAGACGGAAGGAAGCCTCTGGGTTCCGACTGTTGTGGCAGCCGCAGCTCCAGGGTCATTATGTGCCAGCCGAGGGCTGCCACCGGCCTGGCGGCCTCCATCCTTACTCGTGTCCCTGAGACCCCAATGACCTCTAGCTGTCTGGTTCCTCACTATCTCTGGTCTCTTATTTTCATAAATGCTGGGGAATTGTTGGTTGGGGAATTGATTGCGCTGTTCCTCAGTAGATCTGCCAGGATTTTCTCCCAGGGGTAGGAGAACTGGAGTTGCTCTGTGCTACTCTGCCGCCATTTTCCCCATGACTCTTCTTTTTTTAATGTGTATTATGCAAATGGCTTTCTTGGCTGTTAATGACATTTGTTTTCTCATTTTGGAGTCTTAATGACTAGGATTTATTAATATTACCATAGTCCAATATCTCATTTTGGATGTTGGTGATTACTTTGGACATATTTCACAGGTTAGTCAGAGTTCATGAAGATAATCTACTGCATTAATCTTTATGGTTTATCTTTTTTCTTGACTGATGGACTGTTACATTTAAGTTTATAATACCTTGAAAAAAAAATATATATATATTTAAAATTATTTTTCAAGTACAGTTTTCTATTACTCCCATCCCATCCCATCCCCCATTCTCCCACCTTCCCTCCCATTTCCACCCTTCTCACTTGTTGTCCATGTATCCTTTATATATGTTCCTCTAAATCCCTTCCTTATTTCCCCTGAAATTCCCTCCCCTCTCCCTTCTGGTCACTGTCGGCATTTTTGTGATGCTGTGTGGTAGAGGTCAAGTTCATACTTTTCTGCCTCATTATCTAGTTGTTGTGGCATAATTTATAGCAGATGATCTTTTCTAAAGAAACAATTTTATACACATGGGTCTATATATTTTCACATAAAATTTAAGATAATCATTCATTCTGTCTCAAAAATTGTTTTTCTGTCTTTTGTCTTTCTTTTGGTTAAGAGGCAATAATTACACCTAGGTTGGGTTTACTGATAAAGTTCTATGAAGGTCTCCAAGGCTCCATTACTTTTTCTAACAATTTCTCTCTACCTTTAGGAATTAATTATTTCTGTCCCTCCATCTTTATTTCATCAATTCTTTCTTCTACATCTCAATATTTATATAAATGTATTGAATTTTGTAGTGTAGATAATGATTTTTCAACTGATAATTTTGATTCATTCATAGAGTTTTTATTTCCCTAATTGTTCTGTCACTGCCATCATATTTCCATAGAGTTATTAGAACACAGTTTTTAAAATACAGTTTGGGAACATATATATTTACAATAACTAGTATTAAATATTTGTATAAAAATTCCAACATCTTATCCCTATGAAAGTTATTTTGTACAGCTGATTTATCCCCCTGAGTATGGAAGATATTTTTTCATTTCTTTGCATGTTTTTAAAATTTTGGTAAGTCCACATTCTCAATAGTATAGTAGAATAAACATGGATCCTCCTACGTGCTTATTAGATTTATATTTTTGTAACTTCAGTTATAAATGTTTACTGTAGAATCATCTCTTTTGAAATATGCTTACTCAGTTTTTAGTGATCAGTTTTAGAATGCTTACTAAATTCTTGTTATAATTTTATTTTTAGGTTCAATTACTGGGATTCCACTTGGGCCTACAAAGCTTACTTGACAACCAATGATTTTAAAAAATTTATGCATGTCAAGATTTATTCAAAAAACACCTCAAGTCAGTATGACTCCACTGTCTGCTACTTGATATACTTGTGTGTGTGTGTGTGTGTATGTGTGTGTGTTTGTAAGGGAGGACTCATAGTTTTAACATCAGTTCTCCAATCAACTTTGGCTTATTTTTTTACCACATTATCTTAGTTTCATCTATACAGTGCAAATGTGTTTTCCACCAACCGAGTAGCTTGGAGATTTAATATCACCTCTCACACTGTGCTCTCATATTGAGTACCTTCCTGTCTGTAGCTGGCACTTTGCAGACACAGACCAGAAAAAGGATGGTCTTCTTCACTTTTAACCTAGTGGATTGAGCACTTTGACTTGAAAAAGGATGGGGAGTTTAACCCCCACTTCCAAAGTAATCAGACTTCCCGAGTGGTAACACCAGTGATGTTTCAGCATTCCCCAAACAGTAAGAATTGCACTTCTTACTCATGAACTGAGATGGGACTGGAGGAGCCATGGGAGCAGTCTTAGGCATGAAGACTACAAATTTCCTCTATTTTAGTGGAATCTCTAGCTGTTTTTTCAGTAATAAATGCTCATGTTATTTTTACTGATCAAGTTTCAGAGGTGTAAAATGGCAATGTTTGCTGTTCACCCAATCATGCTAATGCATTTTCTCAATGTGTCCAATATATAAAACTGTATTATAAATTGAATAACCCTAACCTAGAAAAATAACTGTATTTGGTTTTTTATTTTTAAATTCATCTTTCCTGAGGTTGCAAATATACAATTTAGTTAATATTTTATTCATTGTATTTGAATTCTCATAGCTTGCCATATACAACATTGCCTTTTTCAAACTGCCATGTAAGGACACTATAAAATACAAACTGTAACCTATGTAATTTTCTTTCTGCATTCTGATTAGAAGGTTAAACAACATTGATATAGGTGCAGTCCTGGTAGGTCCCCTGGCTAGAGCATCATCCGAATACAGGCAGATGCTGGTTGGTACCCCACCAGGCGCATAGAAGAAGCGCCCAAGGAAAGCCACACTAAGTGGACTCTCTCTCTCCTTCATCAATAAAAAAATGTAAAGAATAAAACAAAAATAACAGTGATAAAAATGTGTTAATTGGCATACATCTATTTTTTAAATGAAGAATGGTACAAATGGTTACTATGTATGAAAATTAAGAGTGCTTCATAGGCTGTATATACTGAAACTTTTCTCAAAAAGTTCTTTTGTAAATTGCCAGTTATAAAACCAGTCACAACAATGGAAAGCACAACATTAACCCTTCGATACATTTTGTAATTTTCTTCTACCCCTTTTTGTAGGATATCCCCCTAAAATAATTAAGAATTCTTTAAATCATCCCTGATTTCTCTCTCCCAACTCAAGAATATTCTTAAAAATATGCATGGTGTCAGATGGGACCCAGATCCATTGGGGTGGTCACCTCTCAAGGTATACACGGGTCCAAAACAATATTGAATGGGAAGAACAAAGCAAAAAACATTTTCTATTTCTATTTTCATTTTTTAATTTAATTCTTGTTCAAGTACAAGAATTAAATTTTTCTGTCTTATATTCCCAACCCTGCCCCCCTCATTTTTAACTCCCTCCCATTTCCGCACCCACCTTAGTTATTGTCTATGTGACTTTATACTTGTTCATGTGAGTCCATCCCCTTTTCCCCTGTGATTCTCTCCCCTCTTCCCTCTAGACCCTGTCAGCCTGTTTTGTATTTGAGTGTTATTGGTCATATTTTGCTTGCTTCTTTGTTTTGTTGTTTAGATTCCTGTTAATGCTGATATCATATGGTATTTGTCTTTCACCACCTGGGCAGCTAATGCAAAAAAATGAAACGCGAGCAACAACTTACACCATACACCAAAATAAATTCAAGGTGAATAAAAGACTTAAATATAAGCCGTGAAACCATTAAAGCCCTAGAGGAGAGCATTGGCAGGACAATCTCAGATATTCCACACAGCAATATTTTTACTGATATGTCCCCTAGAGCAAAACCCATTTTTTAATTTTTATTTTTCTTTAATTCTTGTTCAAGTACAGTTTTCTGTCTTATATTCTCATGTTTTAAAAAGTTGCTTTCAAAATAAGTTCTCTGAAAATATTATTGTCACATTTTTTGTAAAGCCAATTTATTAGTGTCCAAAATCATTCTTAATATTCAATATTAACAAAACCTGCATTCAAATTCTCAATATACAAATAAATGCCAGAGGCAAAAGCATTACAATACATTCATTGAAAATACAAAGGTTTCCCTGACTGGTGTGACCCAGTGGGTTGGACATTGCTCCATAAAGGGAAATGTCACAGGTTGGATTCCCAGTCAGGGCAGGTGCCTGTGTTGTTGCAGGATCAGTTGGGGATCCAGCACAGGAGAGGCAACCAATCAATGTTTGTCTGTCTTTCTCCCTCTCTTCCTGCCTCTCTAAAATTAAATACACTGAATCTTTAATAAATAAATAAAATAAGATATAAAGGTTTAGACTTTTGTTTTATTCTCCAATGCTAGTGCAGTTATAGATTTGTAGGTTTTTTTAAGTCATGTGCATCTCACAGCAACAAGCAGGGTTCTCTTTCTGCTATGACGTTTGCTGGTCAACTTGTTGCACATACACCCCTTCATTTTCAATTTTGGCTCCTATGCCATTACGCCTCTTTGCTCATGAATTATCATTCCCAGACTTTTGAAAAGTTTATTAATATCCATAATATCAGCTACCAGTTGTCTAAGAGAAGGCTCTCTCCTGAATGAGGTGGAAGTCACCTTCTGTAATTCCCTCATCATGCACCTGACCTTGAGGGTGAGTTTGGCTTTTCTAGAACACAAAATTCCCTTCTTTGATCTCTCCTCAGGAATTCCACCAGATGCTCCGGTACAGGCTGCCCACTCACGCAAAACTCACTTTTCCTTTCTCAGCTGCTGGCCTTTGGAGAGTTGGTCAGTGATGTTGTGATATCAGCCACTAAGAAATAATCTGTATTTTCCTTTCATGTTGTTCATTGAGGGTGGTAGGAGAAGATACGGACTGTTTCATGGACTTAACTGGGTGTTTTTGCAAGTTGTTTAAAATATTGGTGGTTCTGTTGCAGCTGATGCCTCAAATCAGGTGATTGTTGAGGTGTTCCACATTGATTCAGACTCATTTATATATCCACACAAGGTCATGTGATCTTTGGATGATGGATATGCTGGGCCAGCTGGATGGAGTGACCAAGAATTCCTGGAGTGCAGGACGGGGTTGATTGCTTATTCACTAATGTCACCAGATGTTGGTGGGCTGTGCAGTTTATTTAGATGTCACCTCCCCCTCTAACTGTGAGCCAACTTTAATTGTTTTCACAAATACAAATTAATTTTACTTAATTTCTCATAAAATTTGTTTCCTCATAGAATTTTTTGAACATTTTCAAAATATATCCGTGGACTGGACTGTTCCAGAGAAAAAATACTAATTCTTGGGTGTGGACAAGTGGCACAACTCTCTCTTCCAAAATGTAAGCTTCTTTAAAACTCGTATACATTATTCTCTCATTCTTGCAAATCAGGAATTGATCTTAGAAACAAAGGGCAATAGGTAAACAAGTATGTGAAGAAATATTTAAGTGTTTTTATAGAAACATTTTAAGAAATATTGAGATTTACAGTGTAAATATTACTGTAAATATTTGTTTGTTTAATTATTAAGTTATATATCATCAGATTAATGATTTATTATCTCTGCATTTCAGATTTGGAAACACTTCCATGTTGGACAAGAATTGTATATTTTGGGATTTTAAGAAGCACAACCTCCATTCTGAATCCTGTCTAGAAAACAGAACATATATTTGCAAGCACCAGTCACATTAGCTTACCTAACTTTGGTATAATGTTCCTCTCACCATCCCTAAAGAACACATTACTAGTTTCTTCAAGAATGCTGCAATCATTTCTGTAAAACTAAGTTTTAAGACTTATTTAGAGACCAGTTTTAGTTTCACCACAAAAATTAAAGGAAGGTACTGACATTTCCCATAGTCCCCTGCATGTAGAGCATCCCCATTATCAGCATCACTCAGCAGATGGGACCTTGTTACTGAGAATGAGTCTGTGCTGACACATCGTAGTCACTTGGAGTCCACATGAATAATTGTAGACACATCTTTAGTATAACTTTCCCCAATCTCTGAATGTTGACAATGAGGCCGGACCATATCAGGATATCAAGGTGTGAAGGCAGTTGAGTGAGAAGAGAGAAACCAGGGATTATGTAAAGAATTCTTAATTATCTTAGGGGGATATCCTACAAAAAGGGGTAGAAGAAAATTCCAAAATGTACCAAAGGGTTGATTAATGAAGAGTAACAAAAGGAAGAATTGTATATGACCCAAGTGTATCTCCTCAGGGGTAGGTTTCAGACTCATGTCACTACAGAAAACTCTACCACAGACATACTCACTGGACAACCCTAGGAAAGAGCAGGTTCCAGTCTGCAGGCTGATGTCAGTGAGGATGGATCTCACAGTGTGACTGGCAAGTAAGATAACCTCTGTGACAAAGTGCCAGCAGCCATGGGTTGAAGAAGGGGAGCCATGACTATGACTAGTCCCAGAAACTTGCCTGAGGGTGAATACCACAAGAACTTCCTGCATGCATGCAGATGTCAGCCACAGCACTGTAGCCAAAGGAGAGAAAAGAGCATGAGACCAGGAAGAGGAGTCCTTTCTCCCAGTACCCTTTCCTGATAAAACCTCAAGTGAGCTGACTGGAGAGGAGGTTGGAGGATCTGGTGCCATTATCTCAGAAAGTGCAATGTGTATAGATTTGGAGCAGAGAGAACTGAATTTCTAATTGGCACTCATTGTTACTATGCAACAACCCCAAAGTTTCTATAACAACAGCCATGTAATTAACTCCACTTTCTCCAACAACAGAACCAACACCAGTATCTTCTGAATCTATTTAGTGCATCATTATCAATGATTATCAATGTAGTCATTTTTTGGTAGAGACTAGTAGTTTCATTGGGCAATAATCAGTGTCCTTTGATATCTCTCATATATCTGTTCTTTTTTTCCTCTACTGGATTTTAGTTATTTTTGAAGGTACCCTGTTTTATTAAATTCTTTGCCTTTCCCTTTTGACATTTTGAATTTCCATTCTTAGGAACCTACACTGATAGAAAAAATACAATGTTAAAAATGAGAATATAAAAACTAAAAGGAGGCCCTGGCTGGAGTAGCTCAGTGGATTGAGCGCGGGCCTGCGAACCAGACAATCACGGTTCGATTCCCAGTCAGGGCACATGCCTGGGTTGCAGGCCGGTTCCTTGCAGGCTAACTACCAGCATGGGAGGCACAAAAGGCAACCGTATGGTTGCTGTATGGTTGCTGATGTTTCTCTCCCTCTCTCCTTCCCCTCTAAAAAAAATAAATAAAAAAATAATAAAAAAAAACTAAAAGGATAACATGTTCATGTGAATTAAACATTAGTTATTGATGGAATGTGGGAAGAAATTTATTAATTTTACATCAAGTGGTAGTTTTACTATGATTTATTTACAAATGGGAGAGATCTTAAATTGTTTATCATATGTAAAATGAATTAATAATTCCTATATATTTGTCTATTAAATATATCTTCTTTATGTTTCTGTATTTATTCATTTTGTTCATATATATATAATATGTGACTATTCAAAATTAATTTCATGTGATATGTGTATTGAGTTGTATCTAATCACTGGCATGTTACAAACAACCCAATTGTATTGGCATTTGCAAACAACATTAATTTTAGTCAATTTTTCTCACTTACCCATGTGTGCTGTGGTTGGCTTTCTTTTGATATATGCTGAGCATGTGTGGGCTTAGCTCCAGACCACAGATTCGGTTCAGATCTTCTTGTATCTTTTATTCTCTGACCATTGGGCTACCTGACATGTGACCCCTCAGAGCAGGGATTAGCGACTCTGGACAGAACTAGCAGAAATGTGCTACTCAATGGCTGTGCTCTGAACTCATAAACTGTTACTTTCACAAACATTATATTAACCAAACCAGTCACATGGCCATCCTTGTTAATTTTCTGCAAAGTGTACTCTTCTCACTGTGCTCAGAGAAAAGAAATGTTGGTTCACTGAAAAATAATGTAATCTAATGTAATAATAGCCATAGATACACATGCACAAGAAAGGAGTAGTGTCCCAGCAGTTACCACCCTGTGGGGGTTATGGAAATGTCAGAGGTCAGAGTATGACGCATCCACAGGCCCCACAGAGCCACACTGTTCCTCACATCACTTCAATACTGCCAGGTGTGTGTCCTTGTGTTTTAACACAGTCCATTTACAAATCAATGGAGTCATCATTTGATGACAGGAATACTTTCTCAAACTTAAAGTGCCTCTTGTCAAAATAGGGAAACAAATAGAAATCATTAAGCTTTTGAGGAGAAATCGCCAAATGAAATGATTAGGAGAATAAGTCTGAATAGGATTAGTTGATCAAAGCCACTATTCCAAAAAAAAAAGTAGTCAGACTTGTCTGGGTGACCTGGGGAAAATGGTCACCTCTGTGCATGTGGTTAAAGCCCCACTCAACTCAACAGCTGCTTCTCTGACATAAACTGACTTTGACAGCAGCACAGAGATTGAAGTGTTTGCCTGAAATGCTCTGCTTTCACAGGTGGTCAGTGTGAATAACAAAAAGAGAAGTAAATAACAAGCTCTGAGAATGGAGAATATACTTGAGACCATATCACTTGTATACTGATGAATAGCATCAAATTCATCAACGTTGCTGGTTTTTACACCAACTTCATGTCTTCACCTGAATATTATGTTCCCAGTGGAACCAAATTATATTGTGGTTTTCTCCCAGATAGCATTCCCACTTATTAAAGCTTTCTTCTTCAAGATGTTTTCATGCAACACTTATACTTCTAAACATGATACATTTTATTTTTATTTTATTTATTTTTATTTTCATTTTTTATCATCATTCAATTGCAGTTGTCCCACCATTTTCCCCATTGCTTTCCCCTACTCTTCCCACCCACCTGAAGTCTATCCCTAGCCCATTGTCCCTGTCCATGAGTCTTCTACTCATGTATTTTAATATGTTCTGGCTTGCAGCAGCAATATTGAATTTGTCACAGTTGGAAGGGTAACCTCTGAAATCCAGGGGTCAGCAGGACTATCTTCCTGTGAAGACCTGGGGGAGACTCTGGACCACGAATATCCCTTACTGTTGGGTGGAGCCCTCAGTCCTTGGCATCCCTTGGCTTCCAGGCACCTTACTGCAGTCTCTGCCTCTGTCATCTCATTGTTCTCATCCTACATGTCTGTCTCTGGGTCCAAATGTCCCTCTTCTTATAGGATATCATATGCATTAATTAAGGGCTGCCCTACACCACCATGACCTTATCTTAATTTATTTGCATTTGCAAAGGCTCTATTAGATATGGTTACCTTCTTGGCCTGTTGCAGACAGTTATTCAAGGGGTTGGAGGTGTGTGGGGTTGAGACAGTAAAAGTGACTAAAATAAGCAGGTTAGTGTTTAAATCTTTTTCATTTTATTTATTTATTTTTAGAGAGAGGGGACAAGAGGGAGAAAGAGAGGCAGAGAAACATCCCTATGTGGTTGCCTCTCCCAGACCCCCTACCTGAGTCCTGGCCCTGCAACCCAGGCATGTACCCCATCTGGTCATTGAACCAACAAGGCTTTGGTTCACAGTCTGGTGCTCAATCCACTGTGTCACACCTGCCAGGGACAATGTCTAAATCTTTTGTCTGAGTATCATTGTAACTGGTAACAGTATTTGGTTTAGTATATCTAAAAACTCAATTCTAAAGATGTGCTTGTTAAACATTGGGAGTCTGACATGAAGGCTCTCAAAAGAGACTGGGAAAATGTCCTGTCATAAAATCAGAAGCAACAGTCCACTGAGAACCCACGTCTCCATGACATTTCAAGTCTTTCAACATTCTTAACACTTTAAGATATAACAAACATGTTTAGGTTTTCAAGGAAATTTTGCACTGATTTCCACAGTGAGTGCACCAGTCAGCATTCCCAGCAACAGTGCACTCAAGTTCTTTTCCCCACATCCTCACCAGGACTTGTTGTTTGCTGATTTATTGCCCATGGCCATATGACAGGTGTGAGGTGACATCTCAGTGTGGTTTCCATTTGCAGCTCTCTCATGAGTGTGAAATTTAGTATCTTTTTTCATATGTCTAAGGGCCATCTGTGTCCTCCTCGGAGAAGTATCTATTTAGCTCTTTCGTCTATTTTTAACTGGACAGTTTGTCTTCATGATTTTGATTCATATGAGTTATTTATGTACTTTGAAGATCAAACCCTTGTCTGATGTATTATTGGAAAACGTGTCCTCCTACAAAGTCAGTTTGCTTTTCATTTTGATGATGGTTTCTTTAGCCATGCAGAAACTTTCTAGTTTGATGTAGTCTGATTTGTTTATTTTTACTTAATTTCTTCATACTAGGAGATACATGGCAACAATATTGCTCCATAGGACATCTGAAATTCTCCTGCATCAGATTTCCTCTAGGACTTTTAGGGCGTCACAACTTATATTTGTCTTTTATGCATTTTGAGTTTATTCTTGTATATGGTCTACGTATGTGGCCTGGCCTCATTTTCTTACACGTACCAGTCCCATTCTCTCAGCACCATTTATTGATGAAGCTGTCTTCCGCTGTCCCCTTTTTAGATATTAATAGATGTCAAAAACTAAAAATGGAACTGCCTTTGAGATTCCAAGCAATTCCACTGCTGGAAATATACCCTAAGAATCCTGAGTCAGCTGTTCAAAAGAGCTAATGCACCTCTATGTTCATAGCGACACTGTTTAGAATAGGCAAGAGCTGGAAACTGCCTAAGTGCACATCAGTCCATGAGTGGATCAGAAAACAGTGGTACATTTACACAATGAAGTGTGACACAGTAAAAAGAAAGAAGGAACTACTACTCTTGATGACAGCATGGATGGAACTGGAGAATATTGTACTAAGTGAAATAAGCCAGATTGGGAAAGACAACTACCATATGATCTCAGCTATAAATGGAACCTAATCGTCAAAACAAACAAAATAGAACCAGGGACGTGGAAATAATGAAGAGACTGACAGTGACTATAGAGGATGAGAGAGGGAGATAAGGGGGGAAGAAGGGGAGGGTCTAGTGAAGGAACCAGTACGAAGGACCCCTGGGCAAGGACAACAGGGTGGGAATTGACTGCAGAAACAGGTGTGGTTGGGGCAGGGGGAATTGGGACGACTGGGATTGGACAACTGTTGCATACTGTGGCCCGCAGAGAGTCTGCATGTTGTGACTGAAGACGAGAATCAATGCACAGGAGACAGCAATCCTGTGGAGAGAAAGGGGTCGGCACGGCCACTCTCAGGAGGAGGGCACTCCAACGCTCGCCTACACAAGATTTTATTATTTTTCTCTGGTCTTACATCAAGGAAGGATTTATTATCTATTACATAGAATATTATTGTCTACATTTTATTGTTTAGATTCCTGTTAAAGGTGATATCATATGGTATTTGTCTTTCACTGCCTGGCTTATTTCGCTCAGCATAATGCTTTCCAGTTCCATCCATGATGTTGCAAAGGGTAGGAGCTCCTTCTTCCTTTCTGCAGCATAGAATTCCATTGTGTAAATGTACCATAGTTTTTTGATCGAGTCATTGACCAATGGGCATTTAGGTTGCTTCCAACTCTTAAAACAAACAAGCAAGCAAAATGTAACCAAAGACACTGAAATACAGAATGTGCTGACAGGGTCCAGAGGGGAGAGGGGAGAGAATCACAGGGGAAAAGGGGAAGGACTCACATGAACAAGTATAAAAGACACATGGACAATAACTAAGGTGGGGGGCAGAGATGGGAGGGAGGTGGGGAGCACTGGGGGGCCAGGGCTGGGAATGCAAGAAAGAAAACTGTACTTGAACAAGAGTTAAATAAAAAAAATAAAAAAATAAAAATAAATTTAAAAAAAGAATATTATTGTCTACATTTTAGGTACAATCAAGGAAACGGAAAGAGCACAAGCAGAAGGAAAGGCAGTGAGCTAATTAGCTACATTTGGGAAAATTTACATAGGCTTTGGAAATTACTTTGAAGAGAGACAATACACATTTACTGTTTCAGACCAGGGTGATGAAGTTTTAGCAAGAGCAAGCCATTCCAGCCTGTATGCATTTTCTAGGCCTGAATCCCAGGGGAAAGCTCCGATTGAAGGTCTGGCTCCTGCCCACCACCTCACTTCTGTAGGTTTTCCACACAGAGCTGAGTCACATTTGCCAAAACAATACAGACAGACAACAGTAAAAACAGGAATTGTCCAAATTTTATTTTGATTTTAAAGGAAATCATATGTTTAATATACCTCATTTTCAAAGACCTCAACTTACAATTCATGTAGTTTACAATGTGACTGTTTTATTACCTGCACAAGATGACCAAGTACACTTTCCATAGTTCCTGCCTAACATTCTGCACCTGGCAATGACACAATTTATTTAAAAGATACTTTTGTACTCACCACATAAGAAGTGGAGAGATAATTCTCTGGGTGGTGTGGTTTGGTGGATTGAGTGGCAGCCTGTGAAACAAAAGGTCACTGGTTTGATTCCCAATCAGGGCACATGGCTGGGCTCAGGCCAGGTCCCCAGTAGGGTCCCCAGTGAGAGGCAGCCACACACTGTGCTTCTTTCTCTCTCTTGCTCCCTCCCTCACCACTCTCTAAAAGTAAATAAATAAAATCTTAAAAAAGAAGTGGAGAGAACAGACCAAATGCTGATTCTTTGCCTCTTTATGTTTCTGAGTACAAGGCTATGTCTTCACTATACCATAACATTTATTGATTTTGACAATTTAGGGACAGAATAAAAGCAGAGAAAAAAGAATTACAAAAAGTATGGCAGCGTATGCCCTACCTGAGACTGCAGACTTTTCTTTTGAGTGGGTATTTCGCAGCTAACTCACTTTGGACAAATTTACATGCTAAGTCAATTGCTTACAGAGTAAAAACATCAGTCAGATGATGGTTTCTCTCTGCAATGCTGTAATAGAAATAAACTTTGGTGCTATAAACACATTTCTTCATTTTATTTGTTAAATAAATTAAAAATGAATTTCCCAATAATTCAGCTTAAAACTTTATATAATTTTGCCTTGTGCCCCCAAATAGAAAATCTTCTACTACCCTTTTTTTGAAACCAAATGCACAAGCATATCACAGCCTTAGGAAAAGTGTGTTGGCTTTTCTGTTCTTTTGTGTTAATGAATTGCGTGGCTTAAAAACCATGCATTTCATTCCATGATTTTCTGATCTCAATTATTCTCAGAATGTAACAGGTAATCAGTAATGATGTTGTTCATGGGGTTTCAAAAAGTGCACATATACAATGAGATCAAAGCATATTATAAAATATCATTTTATTTTTGCAAATTCAATTTTACTTTAATTTTTATTTTTCAATTACAGTTGGCACCCAATATCATTGTAGAGTAGTTTCAGGTATACAGCACAGTGGTCAGACCCTTATACAACTTGTGAAGTGATCCCCAAGTAAGTATAGCACCCCCTGCACACTTTATGTGATTAGTTGAATATTATTGGTTATATTTCCTATCACTTACATCTGCATGACAATTTTGTAACTACAATTTGTAGAATAATCTTTTAGCACTTCTCATATGCAACAGTTCACATATCAATTGAAAGTCTTACAATCCACCATTTATTTTTTACCTTATTCCCCTTCAGTAAGACATAAAGTCCATTCTTAGTGAGCTTTAGTTACGTGATACAGTGTTATCGACTGTAGCCACCAAGTGATAGGTTAGATTCCTAGGCTTCTTCCTCTTCTAAGTGAAAGTTTGAGCTCTATTACCAACTTCTCCTTAAACTCTTACTCCCAGCCCCTGACAACCACTGTTCTCTGAATTTGTTATTTTTAAATTTCACATGTAAATGATACCAGACAGCTTTAGTCTTTCTTTGTCTCAGCAAAATGCCTTCAGGTTCATCCAGGTCACCAGTGAGAGAAATTCCTTTTTCTCATGGCTGAATAATAATTCACTGTGTGTGTGAATAACTTTTTAAAATCCATTCATCCATTAAACACACTTAGGTTTCTTTCATACCTTCATTAAGGTGCATAATGCTTCAAATACCTGGGAATATAGATACTTCTTTGTAATAATTGTGTCCCTTTGGGTATGTACCCAGAAGTGGGATTGCTGGGCCACACGGTGCTTTCCATTATAACTCACTACCAATAGGAGATGAATATTTTCTCTTTTATTGATACACTATGAGATGGGTAAAAATAATTCCATTTGATACACACTAAATAACTCAGATTTAGTGTTTTATTTCTTCTGAGATTCATGTGTCATTTCACTTGTGTTTTCAAAACTACTTTTTCTGGCTTCCCCATTTTGATTAGCTTAAATTTTTTTAAATTACATTTGTCTTCATCCTACATAGTTATATTTTGGCTTTTGTCATTTACAACAAATATTTCTATTAAAATACAGACAGCTATTTATGATTGGAAAAAGAATTAATGAATAATATAATAAGTAGCAACTTCATATTTTAATCTTTTACATTATAGTATAGTACATGTTGTTTAATGTTTTCTCATTCAGAGACACTAATTTTCATCAAGGGAAATATAAATTCCTCACATAAAAATAACAAAATTAATGAAGCCATTAAAAAATGGCAGAGAAATTGAGGAGGTAAGTTTGGGCATTAATATTTGTGACAGTTACTCTACATTGAAAATTCAGCCATTCCTCAGAATATTAGTGACAAATACCATTGCGTACCTATTGCTAATGGGATTATGATATTATCTTCTTCCATCATAACTGAGAAGCAGTGAGTATATAAATATATTTAAGTAATGCCAGTATTTAGCAACATTTTCCAGGTAAAACATATAAGATACTCTTAAGACAGCCTACATTTTCAGTGTTTGTAAATTTTAAGATGTAAGTGAGTTAAGAGTAGTGTGGGTAAATTTTTTTGTCCCAGAAATCTTTGGGAATATGCAAATGATTTCTCAGGGGCACTTAGGAATGCACAAACTAAATGACAATCCACAAGCTCACAGTCTCCTATGTTCTGGAGGTGTGTGATGAGATAAGCCATCTTAAAGTTGCCCAAGTGTAAGAATTTCCTGTTCAAAGTTTAAGTATCACAGTGATGAGAAATCTGCTTTTTTTCTAATTTGGCTTCAGTCTCAGTGTTCAGGGGGTGATGTGTGAGGCCCACAGACACTGCTGGGAGACGGGAGTCAGCAGGTCTCCTGTGAAGGATGGACGGCACTCTGGCTCCCAGAGGTATGTGTCTCTACCCTCCTGCCTCCCTACTGACCTGATTCATGGAATGGGAATTTGCAAATGCTGGATGTGATACAAACAAAGTACAATGAATATACAATCAAATCAAAGAAAATACTGGTATTCATTTCTGTATACTTTGGGGAGAAGTGTAAAATTTGAAAAAATTAAAATTTTTGCCTCTGCAAAATTACTAACAAACATAGTACATCATATTTCAGTTTGAAAATCAGCATAACTTAAAGGGAAAGCTGAAAGCATCACGACAAGGAACAGTTAACTTTGGATTTTGTAATTAACAGACATGATAATATATGTATATTACTTCATATTTAATCCAGACCATAAAAATAGATCCTTAAAATGAATTCATCAAATCAGGAAAGTCAAACATAATTCTTCAAAAATGCATTTCAGTTCAATAAAAGCTCTTTGACTTGCAGTAAAAATCAAGATTTAGTAATCTCTGTAAAATGATTATTCAAACTTAATTATAAACAATCAAAAGCTTTTTAGAAATTGAGCAAAACATTGCAATAAGAGATGCCACATTGATAAGATGCTCCCTTGGCAGGAATTTTTACACTGATATAAGTAAAAGGAGTAACACGGCAATTGTGCTACCATAATTAAATTAAGTGACTTTGGAAAGCTTGTAAATGTCAGATTGAATATTAAGTGTTTTCCATGCATTGTATCTCATCTATTTTCATTCCCACTTTAATTAGCAAACTAGGTTGTTAGACACTAATCACTAAAGGTGGTACATTTTGAATTTCAAAGGCAGACTGTATTCCAACTGTCACTGACTGCAGGGTCTAGTGCCTGAATTATTAAATTCCATTTCCTGATTTATTACATTTTAATGGGCACTGAAGCTACCTTCATGGAATTTGACAGCCATGGATCTTTCTGGACATTTGCAGCAGCACTTTCCTCCATAAATGATCTACANCAGGCCAGGTCCCCAGGAGGGGGTGTGTGAGAAGCAGCCACACACTGTGTTTCTTCCTCTCTCTTGCTCCCTCCCTCCCTACTCTCTAAAAGTAAATAAATAAAATCTTAAAAAACAAGTGGAGAGACCAGACCAAATGCTCATTCTTTGCCTGTTTATGTTTCTGAGTATAAGGCTATGTCTTCACTATACTATAACATTTATTGATTTTGACAATTTAGGGACAGAATAAAAGCAGAGAAAAAAGAATTACAAAAAGTATGGCAGCGTATGCCCTACCTGAGACTGCAGACTTTTCTTTTGAGTGGGTATTTCCCAGCTAACTCACTTTGGACTAATTCACATGCTAAGTCAATTTCTTACAGAGTAAAAACATCAGTCAGATGATGGTTTCTCTCTGCAATGCTGTAATAGAAATAAACTTTGATGCTATAAACACATTTCTTCATTTTATTTGTTAAATAAATTAAAAAAAGAATTTCCCAATAATTCAGCTTAAAACTTTATATAATTTTGCCTGTCCCCCCAAATAGAAAATATCCTACTACCCTTTTTTTTGAAACCAAATGCACAAGCATATCACAGCCTTAGGAAAAGTGTGTTGGCTTTTCTGTTCTTTTGTGTTAATGAATTGCATGGCTTAAAGACCATGCATTTCATTCCATGATTCTCTGACTTCAATTATTCTCAGAATGTAACAGGTAATAAGTAATGATGTTGTTCATCGGGTTTCAAAAAGCGCACCTATACAATGAGATCAAAGCATATTATAAAATAATTTATTTTTGCAAATTCAATTTTACTTTAATTTTTAGTTTTCAATTACAGTTGACACCCAATATCATTGTAGAGTAGTTTCAGTTATACAGCACAGTGGTCAGACCCTTATACAACTTGTGAAGTGATCCCTGAGTAAGTCTAGTACCCACTGCACACTTTATGTGATTACTTGAATATTATTGGCTATATTTCCTATCACTTACATCTGCATGACAATTTTGTAACTACAATTTGTAAAATAATCTTTTAGCACTTCTCATATGCAACAGTTCACATATCAATTGAAAGTCTTACAATCCACCATTTATTTTTTACCTTATTCCCCTTTGGTAAGAATATAAGGTCCATTCTTAGTGAACTTTAGTTATGTAATACAGTGTTATCCAAAGTAGCCACCAGTGATACGTTAGATTTCTAGGCTTCTTTCTCTTCTAAGCAAAAGTTTGAAGTCTTTTGCCAACTTCTCCTTAAATTCTTACTCCCAGCCTCTGACAACCACTGTTCTCTGAATTTGTTATTTTTAAATTTCACATGTAAATGATACCAGACAGTTTTAGTCTTTCTTTGTCTCACTTATTTCACTCAGCAAAATGCCTCAGGTTCATCCAGGTCACCAGTGGGAGAAATTCCTTTTTCTCATGGCTGAATAATAATTCATTGTGTGCGTGTATAACTTTTTAAAATCCATTCATCCATCAAACACACTTAGGTTTCTTTCATACCTTCATTAAAGTGCATAATGCTTCGATGAACCTGGGAATTCAGATACTTCTTCATAATAATTGTGTCCCTTTGGACTAATAGCCAGAAGTGGGATTTCTGGGCCACATGGTACTTTTCATTATAACTCACTACAGATAAGAGATAAATATTTTCTCTTTTATTGATACACTATGAGATGGGTAAAAATAATTCCATTTGATACACACTAAATGACTCAGATTTAGTGTTTTATTTCTTCTGAGATTCATGTGTCATTTCACTTGTGTTTTCAAAACTACTTTTTCTGGCCTCCCCCATTTTGATTAGCTTAAATTTTTTAAAATTACATTTGTCTTCATCCTACATAGTTATATTTTGGGTTTTGTCATTTACAACAAATATTTCTATTAAAATACAAGCAGTGAGCAGTGAGCATATAAATATATTTAAGTAATGCCAGTATTTAGCAACATTTTCCAAGTAAAACATATAAGATACTCTTAAGACAGCCTACATTTTCAGTGTTTGTAAATTATAAGATGTAAGTGAGTTAAGAGTAGTGTGGGTAAATTTTTTTGTCCAAGAAATCTTTGGGAATATGCAAGTGATTTCTCAGGGGCAGTTACGAATGCACAAACTAAATGACACTCCGCAACCTCACAGTCTCCTATGTGTGATGAGATAAGCCATCTTAAAGTTGCCCAAGTGTAAGAATTTCCTGTTCAAACTTTAAGTGACACAGTGATGAGAAATCTGCTTTTTTTCTACTTTGGCTTCAGTCTCAGTGATCAGGGGGCGATGTGTGAGGCCCACAGACACTGCTGGGAGACGGGAGTCAGCAGGTCTCCTGTGAAGAATGCACGACACTCTGGCTCCCAGAGGTATGTGTCTCTACCCTCCTGTCTCCCTACTGACCTGATTCATGGAATGGGAATTTGCAAATGCTGGATGTGATATAAACCAAGTACAATGAATATACGATCAAATCAAAGAAAACACTGGTATTCATTTCTGTATACTTTAGGGTAAAGTGTGAAATATGAAAAAAATCAAATTTTTGCCTGTGCAAAATTACTAACAAACACACCACATGCATATTTCACTTTGAAAATCAGCATAACTTAAATGGAAAGCTGGAAGCATTATGACAAGGAGCAGTTAACTTTGGGTTTTGAAATTAACAGACATAATAATGTATGTGTATTACTTCATATTTAATCCAAACCATAAAAATAGATCATTAAAATGAATTCATCAAATCATGAAGGTCAAACATAATTCTTGAAAAATGCATTTCAGTTAAATAAAAGCTCTTTGACTTGCAGTAAAAATCAAGATTTAGTAATCTCTGTAAAATGGTTATTCAAACTTCATTATAAACAATCAAAAGCTTTTTAGAAATTGAGCAAAACATTGCAATAAGAGATGCCACATTGATAAGATGCTCCTGTGGCAGGAATTGTTACACTGTTCGATATAAGTAAAAAGAGTAACACAGCAATTGTGTTACCATAATTAAATTAAGTGACTTTGGAAAGCTTGTAAATGTCAGATTGTGTATTAAGTGTTTTCCATGCATTGTATCTCACCTATTTTCATTCCCACTTTAATTAGCAAACTAGGTTGTTAGACACTAATCACTAAAGGTGGTACATTTTAAATTTCAAAGGCAGACTGTATTCCAACTGTCACTGACTGCAGGGTCTAGTGCCTGAATTATTAAATTCCATTTCCTGATTTATTACATTTTAATGGGCACTGAAGCTACCTTCATGGAATTTGACAGCCATGGATCTTTCTGGACATTTGCAGCAGCACTTTCCTCCATAAATGATCTACAACACATTTACTTATCACTTTGTGTGATATCTCAACCATTAAATAAGTTACAAGTTACTGTTGTAAAATATGTTAAAAAATCCTTTGATGTTCTGTTGCTTTTATTATTTATTGAGTTTTGAGTAACTTTAGTATGTGATGTAACATTTTCAACATATAAAAATTTTTATTAAAATTTAACTGATCTCTCAGAAGTCTACAATTATTCAAAATGAAATATTTGCTAGCACCTCTTCTGTCCTTTGATCTAATAATTGTAAGTGACTGAATTACATTAATTTATTACAGTCAATTACCATATATGCTAACAGTACTATTCCTCCAACTTTAGAACACTCAGTCTTTAAATATTAGATTTAGAAATTGTCATTAAAATCGGTTCATTGTTATTTTCATAGAGCATTTTAGTTTTCACAGTTATTCTAACAGTGTTAAAATATTTCAGTGAAATCTGACTTTATAAAGATATTAGTCTGATCTACTTTATGCTTTACTAACTTGTTACTTTTCATTGCTTTAACTAATAATATCATGTCAAACATAGAATATCATTTTAAAAACCATTTTTCTCTCAGAATCATCTATTTAAATTTCTAAGTCAATTAGAACAGGACTTCACCTTGGTCAAATGCAAGGTGTCTACTCTTTCTTCTCTCACACTTCACCCACACTGTCTCTTCTGGGGATCTTGTTGTCATTCACATCACGTATTCACACTGAAGTACCGTCATCATAGGCACCATCCCTGATGTTACTCAGCTGCAGAGATGGATCTCCAACAAGAAAACCACTCAGAACTGCATCAGGCTAAGGACTCACGGAGACAGCAAAGGGAAGGCAAGGGCCTGAAAAGTTCCATTTTACAAACCGAACAGCAAATGTCCTCTGTGGACATAGAGTTTCAAAAAGCTTCTCAAGATATTCAAGGGAATGACAAGGACCATTGCACAGGTGACACATTTAACAGACACACAGTAGAAGTGTCCTGGGATGTGCAGTTGGTGTGAAGAAGTGTTGGGGGGAAAAGTAGGGAATTAGCTCACCTATTTTTTCATTTGTGAAGATCAGAGCTTAAAGTTGCAAAACGGTGTCTTAATATGAAATCTGGGACTGATTTCTTCAGACATCGTTGTCTGAACTCAGGGAGGATCATATTTCCTGACAAGGCAGTGGCTTATTCTGAGGGGCAGATTGCTGTGAAAGACCAGGTTTGGGGATGGTTCAAGTTTATTCATGTGATTCTCTGTTCATTTGGTTTCTCTCTGAAAACTGTCCAACCAATGTCTCCATCTGTTTCTCTCTTGCTGCATGTTCACCATCGCCACCAGGGAAGCTCATTGCTGGGATCCTGGGAGTCATCTGCTTCGTCTTGATGTACAGTATAGTAAGAATGATTCTGTGTAAGTTTTTAAAATATTTTAACAGAACTTCTCAGTTTAATGAATCTCAGTGCCTCTAAACATTTTAATATATTTGGAACAGAGCTCTCATTTTAAAGTCATCATTTAGATAAACGTGGAAAGTTATTCTGAATTTGTCAAGTACATAAATAAGAGAATGATTGTAAAGGCTTTTTTGCATCCATTTGTGTATTTTGATTTCATTACTCAAATTTATGTATTAGGAATCTAAAGACCTTTTTGATAAATACAAATTAATTCTTGAGATTGGTTAAACCAATATTTTTAGAAATGGTAAAATGTGATCCAAAGTCTTTTGAGATATTCTTCCCCTAAATCTTTAATTTGGTATTAATTGTTTTGGTGAATTAATTTGTTGGGGGGAACAAATTATGATACAGGCAGTAAAAGTACATAAATAATGAGTATAGAAGAGCATATTTCTTATACAACAATATGAAGAAATATTCATTTAAATTCATCATACTCATTGTTGCCAATTGGTTAAAAGATAATTTTGGTTTCTAAAAATATGGTTTCTTTCATTGATATTCAGGACATACAGAAAGTAGATATTTTTGTTTTGTGTTTGCTTAATATGGGCACATGAATTAGGAAGTGAGGGGCTGACCCTTCTCTGTGAGTGTGTGTGAGTGTGTATGAGTGTACTGTGCTTTATATATGCCAGTCTGTGAGGGTATATACATATATTGTGCACTAATTTGTCTATGCCTATGCAAACACTAAAATAATTTTTCATTTTAAAATTCATATTGTTCTTGGATGACAATACATATCTTCCTTTAGCAGATCATTGTGGTCATTGCCCACCAGAGTGGTTAATGTATTCCAACAACTGCTATTACATCAGCACTGAACACAAAACATGGAATGAGAGTCTGATGGCCTGTGCTTCTAAGGACTCTAACCTGCTCTATGTAGATAATGAAGAAGAAATGGTAAGATTTTTAGTGTTTCCAACATTTTATTTAAAAGGGCATTTTATTTATATTTCTATAGAATTGATTCATACTTTTGTATGTATCTGTAATTTATTATAAAGATTATTAATATTTTATTGTTTGACTCTATAATATTTGATTTATATTTTATGCCATTAATGTGCATTTGATAATCTGCAGTTCTTGATTTTCATAGACAATCATGCTTCTGTAAGTGCTTTTTTTCCTAAAGTAAACTTTGCTCCTTAATTGTACCATGTATCATGGAGACTATAGATGTGATTGTGCGTGTTACAGACTGAAATTGGATCATGAAATAGGCGTTGCCAATCTGCTCCTGTGCACACTCTCATAACTTCTCCTCTCCCCTCACTTAACCACTAATCTGGGATTTTATATCAGAAATTATTTTTGCCTAACTTTGTATTTTATGTAATGGGAGTCATTTATTGTGTATTTTACATGTCTCCATGAACTCACTCATAATATTTTTCAATTAATTCACAGTATTGAATGTACCTGAAGTTTGTTAATTTTCAGTGCTGTATTGTATATACCAGATATTCTTTAGTCTATTCTACTTAGAATAGAGTTATTTGTAATATGTGGTTGTTATGAATAATTATTTCATAAAAATTCTTGTGCATTTATTTTTTCCAAATAATATATATTTATACTAATTTATATACAATAATACATATATGAATTGATATTCTGCCAATGTTGTTTATAATCATATAATAATAATTTATAAATATAGTTGTTATATTGGTATATGTGTATAAGTAAAATGTATTGCCATTTTGCATCAGATTGAAATTGCAGGGTCAAAAATATATGTGTATGTAAATTATCCCTATTTTTAGTTTGTTATATAAATATGCATTATATCCAATAGTTTCATGATCCAAATCTTAGTACTGGCAGGAATTTTAATGCCACCAGTTCTGGTCATTATATAAAAGCATCACTGTGACATTGATAGCTATTTTCCACATACTGATTGATTGAATACATCTTTCAGAGCACAATTCATCATGAATTTCTGTACTGTGAGAATGAGAAGTGTCCATTCATGCCTCTAGACCATTTCTCCTGTGTGTTACCTGTTATTTTCCTTCTTAGAACTAGTTATCCTTTGGATATGACTGTTTTTTAAATTTGTGAGATGCATGCAAATGGCTTTCTTGACTGTTCATTACATTTTTCTCCTCATACTAGAGATTTTTTTTTAAAGATTTTATTTATTTATTTTAGAGATATGGGGAAGGGAGAGAGAAAGAGAGGAGTGAAACATCAATGTGTGGTTGCCTGTAGCACATCCCCTACTGGGGATCTGGCCAGCAACCCAGGCAATGTAAAGGAATTTCTTAATTCCTTTCAGATTAAGAAAACAATTTCCAGATACATTTGCCAAAGAACAAACTGAATGACTCGCCACCAGCCCAAAGTCTCCTAGGTTCTGCAGGTGTGTGATGAGATACCCAGTCTTCAAAATAGCTGAACTGTGAGATTTCCTGTTCAAATGTTAAGTGACACATTAATGAGAAATGAGCTTTTTGCACTCGTGTCTCACTCTGAGCCTTCACAGGTCAGTCCACAGAGTAGAGTGAAGACCACAGAGATTGTTTGTTTACAAGAGTTAGCTGGTCTCCTGCTAAAAGATGCAGGACTTTCTGGCTTTCAGAAGGTATGTGTCTCTCCTCTCCTGTCTGTCTCTTAGCCCATCTCATGTAGAAGAAGAATGCAACATAAGATGTGATATAAGTGAGGTACGGTTAATATATGATCAAGTCAAAGAATATCGGTATTTTATTTAAAGAATTTAGAGTAAAATATCAAGAATAAAATATGAAATATGTTGGCGGATATCTTGAGCTACTCAAATTCTTGCTTGTGAACAATTATTCAAGTGTATATATTCTTGTATGTACAAGAATAATTGAGTGTGTTAATCAAAACAATTTAAAGTTAAACGCTTATAAGAATTATGAAAAGGAATGGCTATTCTTATTTTATAATCAATATAGATATAATTATATATTAGTTTATATTTAGCCCAGACTTTAAAAGGAAACTTTAAAAGTAATTGTATTAATTATGGAGATCAAATATAATATTTTATACACTTAATTAGATTAAATAAATGCAGTTGGCTTTCAATAAAAACCAGGATGAAGTAGTCTCATAAAATACTAACTGCAGCTTAATTATAAACAATCAAAAGACTTTCTAAAACTTGAGCAACAATAGTTGCTCAGAGAGCCTATCACACTAATTATCACTTTGCCTAATGAATTAAGCTACAGCATTCAACTGGTATGAATTGGAAATAACATGAAAAATGTGTTCAAATTATGTTAGAATAGGTAAAATATTATTGAGATCTTAAAAAAGGTGAAATATTAAATTTTTAAAATGTATTATGTTTACATGTTTTTATTCCCACTTTATATCAGAAAACTACGTTCCCAGACACTATGTAGCTTTATAAAGGTCATACATTGCGAATTTCAGAGCCAGAATTAATTTTAGAACTCACTAGCCACAGAGCCCGCTGACTGAATTATTTAATTACACCATCTGATTCATTACTATGGCTCACACAACTGAAGGAGCCCTGAGTTTAACATGCATGGGAACTGTCTGGAAGTTTGAAATGACAGTTTTCTAATATAAAGGATCTACACGTATTTATTTCTCACTTCATGCTTTTATATCTTTGCCGTTAACTCAGTTGCCAATTTCTTGTGTAACATAAGCATTTTTAAAATTTCACTGTTGTTGTTTTGTTGTTAATATTGTTTAGGTCTTGAATGAGTTTAGCCTGACAGAGTTTTTTTAACATATGAAACATTTTTATTTGTAATGATTTGTCATTCAAAATCAAGATCATTTGATAACAACTCATCCACTTTAATGAATAAATGCATGTCACTAAATAAAAATTTAGTTCAGAAAACTACTATATATGTCAACACAATTAGTGCCCCATCTTGAGGTCACTCAGTCTTTAATCATTATTCAACTTCAAATTTATCATAAATATTGTGAGTCTCTCTTTCCTAATACAGCATTTTATTTTTAATACCAGCATGCTAATGGTGTTAAAATATTGCTGTGGAATCTGGCTTTAAATTAATGAGGATGTTATTATTTATGAAAGTGATTTTTCCTCACTAATTTATTGCTTTTCATTACTCAAACTAATAATACATTGTCAAATGTAGAATATCTTATATATTGTATCACCATGAGGCACTAGTTTAAAGGTCTAAGGAATTTAGAACCAGAACTTCAGATTCTTCAACTGGGAAATGAGCCCAATACTCAACCCCTACCCTGCCCAGTGTCACTGTGAGGGACCTCTTCAGTGTCTGTGTCATTTATTTATTAGCACACATGTTATAACACACAGTCTCGGCCACCACTCAGCTGCAGAGATGACTGACCAAAAAGTAGCCTATGCAGAACTGAATCTGGCTAAGGACGCAAAGAGACAGCACATGAAACCTAAGGGCACTAAAGGCTCCACTCCAGGAACTGAGCAGGAACTAACCTATGCAGAATTAAATCTTCAAAATGCTTCCCTGGATCTTCGAGGGAGTGACAAGAGTGACCACTGCAGAGGTAACACATTCAACAGACACAGTGTCACTGTTCTGGGATGTGTAGCTGGGTGCAGACGTGTGAGAAAGAGAAGGGGATAAGCTTATATATGTTTTTCATCTTAAGGATCAGGACTTGAAGTTGGAATGTGTTATTCTCAGATGAAAGCTGAGGACTAATTTTATTCAGACACTTGTAAGTTGCAGTCTTTGACCAGTAACTCATAGAGCATTATACTTAGTGAAAATACAATAACATATTCTGAGAGGAAGATTATAGTCGTAGATACGGGTTGGGGTCCAAGTTTATGGATATGATTCTTTATGTGTAAACTGTCCAGATAATTGTCTCCATCCCTCCTTTCTCAGTGTTTCCATTTCCCTCCCTCAGCAGCCCTGCCACCTCCAGAGAAGCTCATTGCTGGGATACTAGGGGTCACCTGCCTTGTTCTGATGTGCACTGTGGTAACAAAAGCTGTTAATCAATGTAAGTAAATTATCATAAAATTATATGAAACTCTTCACTTTTAAGTTCATCAGTGTTTCCAAACACTTCATAATACTATAGCATATAATGCTTTAAAACTCTCATTTTAAAGTATATCTTTAGAGTAAGTGCAAATTATTATTCTGAATTTGTCCAAGGTGGACATCTTCAGATGAGCATCTGCATTATTTTAAAAACTAGTTTAAGTTCTTTGCCCATTTTTTAATTGGGTTGTGTGTCATCTTGGAGAGGAGTCATGTGAGTTCTTTGTAAACATTGGAGATTGAACCTTTGTTCGAGTTATCATTGCCATATATATTTTCTCAAATGTTCATAGCAGTACAATTTATAATAGCCAAGTGCTGGCAGCAACCTAAATGCCCACAAGTAAATGAGTGGGTCAAAAAACTATGGTACATTTACAGAATGGAATACTACATAGCAGAAAGATAGAAAGAGTTCGTACCTTTCACAATAGTATGGATGGATCTTGAGAGCATTATGCTAAGTGAAATAGGCCAGGATGTGAAAGACAAATACCATATGATTTCAGCTATAAGTGGAACTAATTGTCAAAACAAACAAGCAAAATAGAACCAGAAACATTGCATTGAAGAACAAACTGACAGTAACAAGAGGGGAGAGGGGAGAGGGATAATGAGGAAGAAGAGAGGAAGGGCCATCAAGGAACATGCATAATGGACACATGGAAAAAAAACAAAAAAAAAGGTGAGTTCCAGGGTGGAAGGTGGGGGTGGATGGGGTGGGGAGAAAATGAAGACAATTGTACTTGAACAACAATAAATAAATAAAAATTTCAAAAATGTATCTTTGTGTATATATACACATATATATCCCATATATCCATAGATGTTCTTGTGGCAAAATTCAAGTCATACTTTAGGACACTTTATTGAGAAATACAAATAAATTCTTCATATTGATTAATCCCAATAGTGTAAGATTGGTGAAGTTTGGTTCTCAAGGCTTTTGAAATATTGTCTCCAAGATTATCATAGCTTCATTAATTTTTCTTGGTAAAACCAATTTTATTCCAGTTCATTTTAATCCTAGAAAATATACTACATTTCAAAGTAAGAAACAAAAGTATTATGATTTATGTAGACCAACATTAATTTTTTATAATAATTACTTCTCTTTTCTAGTTAATGTAATACTGGTGCAGAATATTTCTTCTTTCTTGTGTATAATATAAATTATATATTATTTTAACAGTGAACCAAACAGGGAATCAGAAACCAGGGAACCAGAAAGGTACCTAATTATTTTCTATGTTCCAATATTAATACAGTGTATGCCTTGTCTCTAACAGAGTCAAAATTTATAGATTGTTTTTTTGTTGGGGGGAACAAATTATGATACAGGCAGTAGAAGTACATAAATAATGAGTATAGAAGAGCATATTTCTTATGCAAAAATATGAAGAAATATTCATTTAAATTCACCATACTCATTGTTGCCAATTGGTTGAAAGATAATTTTGGTTTCTAAAAATGTGGTTCCTTTCATTGACATTCAGGACATACAGAAGGTGGATATTTTTGTTTTGTGTTTGCTTAACATAGGCACATGAATTAGGGAGTGAGGAGCTGACTCTTCTCTGTGAGTGTGTATGAGTGTATGTGAGTGTACTGTGCTTTATATATGCCAGTCTGTGAGGGTATGTATATATATTGTGCACTAATTTGTCTATACCTATGCAAATACTAAAATAAATTTTCATTTTAAAATTCATATTGTTCTGTGTGACAATCCATAATCTTTCCTCAGCATATCATTGTGGTCGATGTCCACCAGAGTGGTTAGTGTATTCGAACAACTGCTATTACATCAGCACTGAACAAAAGACGTGGAATGAGAGTTTGATGGCCTGTGCTTCTAAGGACTCTAGCCTGCTCTATATAGATAATGAAGAAGAAATGGTAAGGTTTTTAATGTTTCCAACATTTTATTTCTAAGAGTATTTTATTTTATATTTCTATGGAATTCATTCATGCTTTCATATATATCTCTAATTTATTGTAAAGATTGTTAGTATTTTATTGTTTGATTCTATAATATTTGATTTATATTTTATGCCATTAATGTGCATTTGATAATTTTCAGTTCTTGATTTTCATAGACAATCATGCTTCTATACTGAGGGTCGACTTTGCCCTCAAGTCCCCCTGTCCACCAGGGATGAAAGTAAATATCACCAAGACATGATCTGCTTGGGGAGGAGAGGTGGCCAGTTTCTCAGAGGAAAAAGGCCAGGAGCCCCTTCCTCCGGGGGCTTTTATTGGGTTGTAATACATAGGAATACAGGGTGACAGGATCAAACAGAAGATAACATTTCAAAGAAATCTGAGGGCTTAGTCTGTGTCAGAGTCTTTCAGGAAGGGGTTTTCAGAAACTTTGGAAGATATAGTCATTTCCTGCTCGGACCCTTAATATATGAATAAAAGCACTCTTAGCAAAGCAGGTTTCACAGGATTTTTAGGAATTCTTTCTGATGCCAGATATCACCCACCCATACCCCTCCAGCAAGATAAGGAGCTGCACCCCTCCCCATCAGGTTTTCAAGCTTAAGTGGATTAGAGCCAGGAAGCGCTTCTCCCAGAGGACATGGGGACTGGGGCTATGTCACACAGCTGGGAAACAAGGGTCCATTGCTCCCTGTTCATCGCAGCCCCCCAGTCTTTCCATGATGGCCTCCCAAGTGATTGAGTCTGGCTTCGGTTGCCCTTCACTGTGAGGAGTCTTACCCATCAACAATATCAACCATGCTTTGGGGGCAAGGGGAGGAAACTGAGGCAGCGTTTGCTACCAGAGACAAGCCTTTGTCTCTTGTGGCTCCAATTCTGGAGGTCACTCACTCATCCTTAGCCATGGGGGGTAGTTACAATTCCTGAAACCACGCAGAGCGGTTCCCAACACTATTAATGCTTTTTTTCCTAAAGTAAACTTTGCTACTTAATTTTACCATGCATCGTGGAGACTATAGAAATGATTGTGCATGTTGCAAACTGAAATTCGTCCTGAAATAGGTGTTGCCAGCCTGCTCATGTGAACTATCTCGTAACTTCCCCTCTTCCCTCACTTAATCACTATGCTGGTATTTTATATCATAAATTATCTTTCTTAATTTTGAATTTTTTGTAATGGGAATAATTCATTATGCATTTTATGTGTCTGCCTTAACTCCCTCATAGTATTTTTCAATTAATCCATATTATTGAATGTACCTGAATTTGTTAATTCTCACTGCTATATTGTATATACCTCACATTCTTTCATCTATTTTGCTCAGAATAGAGATATTTTTAATATGTGGTTGTTATGAATAATTACTTAACAAAAACCCTTGCATATGTCTTTTTTCCAAATAATATATCATGCTTTAAGTATTTTATATGCAATACAATATATATAAATTGATATACTATAAATGTTATTTATAAAAATATAATAATAATTTTAAAATATAGTTGTTCTAATGGTATATGTGTATAAGTAAAATATATTGCCTTTTTGCATTAGAATGAAATTACAGGGTAAAAAACATATATGTATGTAAACTACTCCTCCCCTTTCTAGTTTGTTGTAAAAATACACATTATATCCAATAGTTTCATGATCCAAAGCTTAGTACTGCCTGGAATTTTAATGTCACCAGTTCTGATCATTCTGTAAAAGCATCACTATGACATTGATATGTATTTTTCTCACACTGATTGATTGGACACATCTTTCAAAGCACCATTCATTATGAATTTCTTTACTGTGAGGATGAGAAATGTCTATGCATATCTTTTGACCATTTTGCCTGTATGGCACCTGTAATTTTCCTTCTTAGAAATAGTTATCCTTTCAATATGACTCTTTTTGGAATTTGTGAGATGCAAATGGCTTTCTTGATTGTTAATTGCATTTTTCTTCTTATATTGGTGTTTTTAATGACCAGGATTTATTAATGATACCATAGTCCAATATCCCGTTTTGGATGTTGGTGGTTATTTTGGACATATTTAACAAGTTAGTCAAAGTTCATGAAGATAATTCACTGCATTACTCTTTATGGTTTATCTTTTTTCTTTATCGATGGACTTTTACATTTAAGTCTGTAATACTTTGAGAATGTATATTTTTGTATGCTGTGTTTGTGAGGCTGTGTGGTACAGGTCAAGTTCATACTTTTCTGCATCATTATCTAGTTGATGTGGCATAATTTACAGCAGGTGATCATTTCTACATAAATGACTTTCTAAACCTGGGTTCACATATTTTAACATAAAATCCAAGAAGATGATCATTCATTGTGTCTTTTTTTTGGGGGGGGGGCTTTTTCTGTCTCTCTCTTTATTCTCAGGCAATAATTACACTGATGTTGGTTTTACTGACAAAGTTGTAAAGGTCTCAGGCTCCATTAATTTTCTCTGTCTTTCTCTCTACTCTCATGTATTAATTATTTCTGTCACTCCAGCTTTATTTCATCAATTCTTTCTTCTATGTCTCAATATTTATATAAGTGTATTACATTTTTTAGTGTAAGTAATCACTTATTAACTCACAATTTTGATTTATTCATAGAATTTTTATTTCCCTAATTGTTCTGTCACTGCCGTTGTATTTTCAGTTATTTGAACTTAATTTTTGAAATACATTTTAGGTAAATACATGTTTATAATAACTAGTATTAAATATTTGTATTAACATCCAATATCTTGTCCCAGTGAAAGTTATATTGTATGTATGGCTGATTTATACCCCTGATTATGAAGAATTTTTTTTTGTTTCTTTGCATAGTTTTAAAATTATGGTAAGTCCACATTTTCAATAGCATCGTATAATACATTTGGATCCTCCTACCTGCTTATTAGATTTATATTTTTGTAACTTCAGTAAACTATTAGCTGTGGAATCATCTCTTCTGAAGTGTGCTTACTCAGTTTTAAAATTCTTGTTATTATTTTATTTTTAGACTCAATTACTGGGTTTCCCCTGGGCATGCATAGCTCACTGGACAACCAATGATTTTGAAAAATTTATTCAAATACCTCAGTCAGTATGGGTCCATCCTCTGCTGATTGATATACTTGTGTGTATGTGTGTTTGTAAGGGAGGACTCATAATTTTAAAATCAGTTCTCCAATCACTTTTGTCTTATTTTTCTTACAGGATCATCTTTGTTTCTTCTGCACAGTGCAAATTTTTCCTATCAACCATGTAGGTGTAGAGAGTTAATATCACCTCTTGTACTGTGCTCTCATATTGAGTACATTTTCGTTATATTTATAGCTGGCACTATGCTTGACACAAATAGACTAGAAAAAGGATGGTCTGCCTCATTTTTAACTTAGTGAATTCAGCACTTTGACCTGAAAAAGGATGAGCAGTTTAAACACCACTTTCAAAGTAATCAGACTTCCCCTGTGGTAACACCAGTGATGTTTCAGCATTCCCCAAACAGTAAGAACTGCACTTCTTACTCATGAACTGAGAAGGGGATTGGGGGAGACATGGGAGCAGTCTTAGACATGAAGATGACAAATTTGATCTATTCTTACTGGAATCTCTAGCTGCTTTCTCCAATAATAAATCCTCATGTTATTTTTACTGATCAAATTTCAGAGGTGTAAAATTGTAATGTTTGCCGTTCACCTAATCATGCTGATGCATTTTCTCAACGTGTCCAATATGTAAAACTGTATTATAAATTGAGTCACTCTAACCTGAAAAAACTTAACTGTATTTGGTTCTTCACTTTTGAAATCATCTTTATTTAGGTTGCAAATGTAAAATTTAGTTATTTAACATTTTATTTGATCCCATTTGGAGTCTCATAGCTTGCCATATAAAACACTGCTTTTTATCAAACTGCTATATAAGAATACTATAAAATACCAACTATAACCTATATAATTCTCTTTCTATATTCTGATTAGAATGTTAAAACACATTGATATAAGCTCAGTCTGAGCAGGTCAGCTGGTTAGAGCATCATCAAAATACACGCAGGATGCTGGTTGATTATGCCCCATCGTGCACAAAGAAGCTCCCAAGACATTCCACACTAAGGGGACCAACTAACCGATAGCTCTCTCTCTCTCATATCAATAAAAATAAAGGAACAAACAATAATGCTGATTTAAAAAGAGAAGTGGGTTAATTGCATATATCTAATTTTTTAAAATGAAGAATGGTAAAATATGATTACCTATGTATGAAAACTAAGAGTAGCTGAAAAGCTTATGAATTTGAATTTTGAAACTTTTATCAAGTACTTCTTGTTTAAATTGCCAGTTTTGAAAACAGTCACAACAATGAAAAGCACAACATGGAGAATATAATCAACAATATTCTGATAAATATGCATGGTACCACATGGGCCCCAGATCCATTGGGGTGGTCACCTCTCAAGGTATACACAGGTCCAAAGCAATATTGAATGTAACTGGTAAAGAAAAAACAAATTTTTAAATAGCTGCTTTTCAAAATAAGTTCTCTGATATATCACTGTCACATTTTTTCTAAGGCCAATTTATTAGTGTCCCAAATCATTTTCAGTGTTTAATGTTAACAAAACCTGCATTCAAATTCTTTCTTTTTAATTTTCTTTTTTTTAATTTAATTCTTGTTCAAGTACAGTTTTCTGTCTTATATTCCCAGCCCTGCCCCCCAAAACCAGAGGCAAAAGGCTTACAATGCAGTCATTGAAAATACAAAGGTTTCCCTGACTGATGTGGCTCAGTGGGTTGGACATTGCTCCATAAAGGGAAATGTCACTGGTTTGATCCCATTCAGGGCAGGTGCCTGTGTTGTTGCAGGATCTGTCTGGAATCCAGCACAGGAGAGGCAACCAATCCATGCTTCCCTTTCTTTTTCCCTCTCTTCCTCTCTCTCTAAAATTAAATAAATAGAATCTTTAATAAATAAATAAAATAAATATAAAGGTTTAGATTTTTATTTTATTCTCTCATGCTAGCACAGTTGTAGACTTGTAGTTTTCTTCCAAGTCTTGTGCATCTCACAGCAACATGCAGGGCTCTCTTTCTGATATTCATCTGCCCCTGGCCGGTGCTTGTTGGCTTGTTGCACATGCACCCTGCATTTTTAACTTTGGCTTCTATGCCATCACACCTCTTTTCTCATGAATTATCATTCCTAGACCTGTAAAAAGTTTATTAGTATCCATAATATCAACTTCCGGTTGCCTGAGAGAAGACTCTCATGAATGAGGTGGAGGTCATCCTCTGTAATTCCCTCATTGTGCACCTGACCTTGAGGGTGAGTTTAGCTTCTCCAGAACACAAGATTCCTTTCATTTAAACTCTTCTCAGGAATTCCACCAGATGCTCTGGCACAGGCTCCTCACTCAGGCAAAACACTCTTTCCCATTGTCAGCTGCTGGCCTTTGGAGAGTTAGTGATGTTGTGAATTCAGCCACTAAGAATTAACCTGTATCTTCCTTTCACGCTGTTCACTGAAGGTGGTAGGAAGAAATACAGACTGTCCCATAGACTTCTCTGTTTCTTTGGCCAGTTGTTTAGAATATGGTAGTTCTGCTGCAGCTGTTGCCTCAACTCAGGTGATTCTTGAGGTGTTCCATGTTGATTCAGAGTCCTTTATATATTCACACAAGGCCGTGTGGTCTTTGGATTTGGATATGCTGGGCCAGGTGGTTGGGGTGACCAACATATCCTGGATATCAGGATGTGGTTGATTACTATTCACTAATGTCGCCAGATGTTGGTGGACTGTGCAGTTTACTTAGTTGTCACCTCCTCCTCTACTGTGAGCCAACTTTATTTGTTTTTACAAATACAGATTAATATACTAGCTTTTACTTAATTTCTCATAAAATTTGTTTTCTCATAGAATTTTTTGAACATGTTTGAAATATCTTCATGGATTGGACTGTCCCAGGGAAATAATAATAAATCTTGGGTGTGGACAATTGGCACAACTCTCTCTCCTGAACTGTAAGTTTCTTTAGAATGCACATGTTATATTCCCTCCTGCTTTGAAATCAGAAATAATCTTAAAAATAAAAAGCAATGTGTGAGCAAGCATATGAACAAATATTTAAGTGTTTTGTGGAAAAGTTTTAAGAAATATGCAGATTTAGTATGCAAATATTACTGGACATAAATTATTTATTAAAATATTAAGTTATATATTACCATATTAATGATTTATTATCTCTGCATTACAGATTTTCAAAAACTTCCAGGTTGGACAAGAATTGTGTATTTTTGGATTTTGACAGCCACATGGTCTATTCTAAACCCTGTTTAGAAAGCAAAACATATGTTTGTAAGCACCAGGCACAATAGCTTATACAAATGTAAGATAATGTTCCTCTCGCCATCCCTAAAGAACACATTTCTAGTTTCTTGTATGGGTTCAATGCAATCCCCATCAAGATTCCAATGACATATTTTACAGAAGTAGAAAAAAACCACTCATGTCTCTGTGAAACGACAGAAAGCTTTTAATAGTGAAATACATTTGAGGAAAAAGAACAAATCAGGGGCATCACATTTCCTGATTTCAAGCTATACTGTAAAGCTTTGGGTTGTTGTGAGTTCATTTTCATTAGTTTCCAGAAACTTTTTGATTTCTTCCCTAATTTCAATCTTGACCCATTCGTTGTTTAATAGCATATCATTCAGTCTCCATGCTTTTGGGTGTTTTGGGTTTTTTCCTGTGGGGTTGGCTTCCAATTTCAGTCCCTTGTGATCAGAAAGAATGCTTGGTATGATTTCTATTTTCCTGAAATTGTTGAGACTCATTTTGTGTCCTATCATGTGGTCTATGTTTGAAAATGTTCCATGTGCACTTGAAAAGAATGTGTATTTAGCTTTGGGATGGAGGGCTCTATATATATCAGTTAGGTCCATTTCATCTAGAGTGTCGTTTAATGCTGCAATATCTTTGTTGATATTTTGTTTGGAAGATCTGTCCACTTTTGACAGTGGGGTGTTAAAATCCCCTACTATAATTGTGTTGCTGTCAATATCTTTCTTGAGGTCCTCTAGGATTTTCTTTATATATTTGGGTGCTCCTATGTTGGGTGCACATATATTTATGATGTTAATGTCTTCTTGGTGGATTCTTCCCTTGAGTAGTATGAAGTGACCTTCTGGGTCTCTCTTTATGGCCCTTTTTTTGAAGTCTATTTTGTCTGATAGACTGAGAATTGCTACCCTGGTTTTTTTTCTTGTCCATTTGCTTGGAACATTTGTTTCCATCCTTTCACTTTTAGTCTGTGATGGTGTTTTGACCTGAGGTGGGTCTCTTGTAGGCAGCATATGTGTGGGTCATGCTTTCTTCACCATTCAGGTATTCTATGTCTTTTAATTGGTGCATTTAATCCATTTACGTTTAAGGTTATTATTGAAAGGTACTTATTCATTGCCATTTGTGTACCTGTTTCCCTCTCTATCTCTCTCTTTTCCTTCCCTTCCTTAAAGCAGCCCTTTTAGTAATTCTTGTAGAGCTGGTTTGGTGGAGGCGTATTCTTTTAGACTTCTTTTGTCTTGGAAGCTCTTTATTTGCCCTTCTATCTTGATTGAGAGCCTGGCTGGGTAAAGTAAAAAAAAAAAAAAAAGCTATACTGTAAAGCTATAGTCATCAAATACTGTATGATCTCATATGTAGAATCTAAAAAACAACAGAAACAACAATGAAACAAGCTCATAGAAAAAGGGATCAAACTTGTGGTTTCCAAAAGGTGGGGACGTAGGGGAGAGAAGGAATTAAAGGAAGCAGTTAAAAATTGCAAACTTCTGCTATAAGACAAATAAATACTAAGGATGTAAATACAACATGACTATCACTAACCCTGCTGTGATGTGCACAGTAGTTTCCCCAGTGTCTGCAGAGCGCACATTAAAAGACTCCCAGGAGATGCCTGAAACCATGAAAAGTACTGAACTCTGTTGTGTACTATATTTTTTCTAAATGTACACACCTATGATAAAGTTTAATTTATAAATTAGGCACATTGAGAGATGAACAATAATAACCATAAATAAAATAGAACAACTATAACAATATAATATATAAAAGTTTTGTGAATGTGGTCTCTCTCTCAAAATATCTTGTTGTGCTATATTCACCCTCCTTTCTCCTGTGAAGATGTGAGATGATAAAATGCCTTCATAATAACATGAAGCGAGATGAGTGACATAGGTGTTGGGCTACTGTTGACCTGTGTCAATATCTCAGATGGAGGCTTATTGTTTACAAGGCTGTCAGATCATCAAGTCATGACAGTGTTCATGGTTGGATGTCAGGAGCAGACCATGTCAGTGGTTAGGGATAGATAAAGGGTTTTTGCTGAATACTTTCGGAAGAACATTGTTATTAGAAGTTGCTGTGTCTTTCTTTTCATCTCGTGAACATGATGCTGGGAAGGCTGTAATCCTTTGGTGATCATATGAGTAACTTTACTGTTGCATTTATCCAATGATTTTATTCTATAAGGATTGTAAAATAAGGGAGAGTTGTAAACCACCATGATACCACAACAGCTTATCTCAGTGATTTGCATGTGGTATGCCACAAGAATTTTTAAAATACGGAATATTTGACTGTTTAGTCAGAAACACTGACCTCTTCTTGCTTAGACTGTTAAATTAAAAAATGACAACAGCCAACAGTAGCAACCATCAGTGTGAATGGCCTTTCCTCAACCATGAATATGCAATATTTATATCATATTCATAATATTCATGTAATAGAGTTGAATCTTATTGGTTATATTACATTATAATCTTGTGTCTAATTATTTAATTCTTGGTACCAGACATCCAGAAATCATACAGCTATGTAATATGAAAAATAGAGATATTTATTGAAGAAAATATAAGATATAAGAAAAATTGTACAAAGGACAAATGACACCTCAGTCCCCTTCAAAGTAGGCACCGTGGGGCCTCACCCAGTTCTCTGAGCATCCATTGCACTCTCCAAAGCACTTTGCAGAGTCATTTGTTGGAGTTGCCATCAGCTGCCCTGTCACATTTTCCTGAAACTCACTGACCACCTGAAATCTCTTCCCTTTCAAAGGTTATATTAGCTTTGGGAAAAGCCAAAATTCTCAGGAGGTCAAATCTGCGATGGAGCCGGGGCTGAATCAGCTGGGTGATTTTGATGTTAGGCCAAAACTCTGCATGATTGGTGACACATGAGCAGTTGCATTGTCGTGATGAGGCTGCCAATCACCGGTTGTCCATAGCTGTGGCAGTTTTGGGTGTATTGCATCTCTGAAATGGCAAAGTACATTGAGGTAGTATTTATTATTAATTGTTTGGTCTGGGGGTGCATACTCATGATGGACAACACCTTCCCAATCAGAAAACATAGTTAACATTTTCCTGATCTTGCTGCAATTTTGCTGGGCCTTCTTCAAGTGTGGAGAACCAAGTGACTTCCATTGGTACGACTGATTCATTTCTGGATCATAGCTACAGACCCACAATTTATCTCTGATTATGTATTACCTTATGAGGCAATCTGGTCCATTGGTAGTGGTTTCAATCTGTTCATTAGAAAACGGAGCCTGATGTTGTTTCTGCTCTGGTAGCAGAAGCCACAGAAGGAAATTTGCCATAGCATGTTTCATGCCAAGATCCAGCATCAAATTCTCTGACACAGTAGTTTTTGAGGTCCCCCAGTCAGATCAGTTCCAGTTCTTGCACTGTCACTGAACTTCGTTGATTACAGGCCACACATGATCAATATTTACAGCTGCTCTGATCACTTTCAACAGATTCTCCACCATCTTTGAAGCCTTCGTGCCACACTTTTTTTTGCACTGCACTCATTGCATCATCCTCAAAGCCTTATGAATTGTCCAAATAGTTCCTGTAGAGAAAAGTTCAAGCTTAACACAAAATGTGATGCAGATTCATTGCTCTACTCGCTCAGTCATTTGAATGTGATGGCGACGCGGTACACATGTTCACTCAACAGCATCTACTTCCCCCACTGACTAGTACAGTGAAGTCATCATTGTTCGTGAATGGCATTCCAGTCCATTCTCCTTGGCTGCCAGGTTACATGATGTTGTGCAAACTGTTCTCATTATATTAACAATGACTGGACTTTCTTCAGACACATCTGGTCATATATAAGTATAGGCACCTGATTTTTCAAAAAGTCACATTGAAGCAAAAAAGGTAGGTAATTACTATTATTATTTTTCAAGAAATCAATAAAAATTATGCCTATTTTTGTCAGACTGTCAAAAATATATATTTTTGGTGTGCCACAGAATTTTAATAATTACTTGATGTGTGCCATGAGATGAAAATGTTGAAAACTGCTGGTCTGTCTAATAATTTAGATACCTACAATGTGATTTGTAGGTGGATAAATATAAAGTGTGAATACACTGTATATACTTTTATTTTATTTTCATTTTATCTGTGTGGGAAGATGGGTATTAGCTCAACCTATTGTGGTAACCATTTTGCAATATGTAAATCAAACATCATGCAGTAAAGTTTTGTGTATTTTGAAGCTCATGTGTCATTGAACTTGTCTTTTAGATGTCTACTTTTCCACCCTTCCCATTTTTAATAAGGAAAAATAATTTATTTTTTAAATTTTAATTGTTGTTCAAGTACAGTTGTTCCCATTACCCTCCCCCACTTTCCTCTGCCCCATGCACCCACACCTTACACCCTCAGTCCTACACCCCTTTGACTTTGCCCAAGGATCCTTTATACCTGCTCCTTGATTACTCTTCCCCTTCTTTCCCCCATTATCTCCTCCCCACTCTCCTCTGGTTACTTGATGTTTCTGGTTATATTTTTGCTTGCTTGTTTGTTTTGTTGATTAGATTCCACTTAAAGGTGAGATAATATGGTATTTGTCTTTTACCACTGGTTTATTTCACTTGGATAATGCTCTCCAGTTTCATCCATGCTGTTGTGAAGGGTAGGAGCTCCTTCTTTCTTTCTGCTGCATAATATTCCATTGTGTAAAAGTACCATGGTTTTCTTGATCCACTCATTTACTGATGGGCATTTAGGTTGCTTCCAGCACTTGGCTAATTAGCTTTGTTTTTCAGCTGCATAGTGACCTGTGCTTTTGTCAGTTACAACAAATATTCCTGTAAAATTATAGGTAATTCATTTTGATTTGATAAATGAATCAACAAAAATATAATTAGTAATTAATAATTTAATCTCTACCATGGTTCAATATTATTAATTTTTATCCTTCATAGATATATTGCTTTTAGCTAGGGACATCTATATAATATTTAATAACAATAAAATTAATGAAGGAATTTTAAGGGCAGAGAAATTAAGAAGATAATTTGGGGATTAGTGATTATTTGACAGTTATATAAAAGTGAAAATGTAGTAATTTTTCAGATTATTGGTGACAAATATCATTAAATACCTATTATGTTTGGAATTATGACTTTAGAAGTGTTTCCACTGTAATAGAGCTGTCATAAAGAGAGGGCAAAAAAAGCAGCATATAATGCCAAGTTTAAGTAACCCTATATAGCGGCAGAACTTAAACATCTAAGATATTCTTCGCCAGGCCTAAGATTTTAGAATTTGTAATGAAGATGAAGGTGAGTTCACAGCATGGGTTGTCAAGTTTTCTGTCCCCTGATATCTTTAGATTAAGAAAACAACTTCTCAAATGCGTTTGCAAAAGGACAAACTGAACAACACACCATCAGCCCAAAGTCTCCTAGATTCTGGCGGTGTATGATGAGATACACAGTCTTCAAAATAGCCCAAGTGTAAGAATTTCCTGTTTAAACTTTAAGTGACACATTAATGAGAAATCTACATTTTCCATTATGCTTCACTCTGAGCCTTCACAGGTCAGTCTGTGAAGACCACAGATGTTTGTTTACAAGAGTTAGCTGGTCTCCCACTAAAGGGTGCAGGACTTTCTGGCTTCCAGAGGTATGCATGTGTCTCTACTTTCCTGTTTCTCTCTTAGCCCATCTTATGTAGGGAAAGATTATAAATGCTAGATATGGTACAAGTGAGGTATAATTAATATAAATCAAGTCAAGGGAACATTGGTATTTTATTTAAATAATTTAGGGTAAAGTATCAAGAATAAAATAAGAGATATGTTGGGGAATATCTTGAAGTATTCAAATTATTTCCTGTAGAAATAACTCAAGTGCATATACACACCCATAATTGAGTATGTTAATCAAAACAATATAAAGTAAAATTCTGTAAGAATCATGAAAAGAAAGGGTTATTATTGATTTTATTATATATATATATATATAATTTTATATTTAGCCCAGCCCTTAAAAAGAAAATTTTAAAATAAACTGTTTAAATTCATTGGGGGTCAAACATTATCTTTTATATACTTAATTTGATCAAATAAAAGTAGTTGCCTTTAATAAAAATAAGGATGAAATATTCCCATAAAATGCTAATCTAAGCTTAATTATAAACAATCAAAATACTTAAAAAATTGAGCAGCCATTGCAATAAAATGTACCACACTGATAAAGAGATTCTGCCTAATGAATTAAGCCAAACATTTAACTGATGTGAGACAGAAATAACATGAAAAATGTGTTCAAATATTAATTAGCCTAAATAAAATTTCATTGAGAGCTTATAAAAACAAATAAAATATTAAATGTTTTACATACACTATATCTACTTGCTTTTATTCCCACTTATTATTAATAAACTAAGTTGCTAGATACTAACTAGGCTTTTAAAGGGAATACACTGCAAATACCAAAGCCAGAATTAATTCTAGAACTCATTGGCCCAAAGCCCCTTGAGTGAACTGCTAAATTCCACTATTTGATTCATTGCTATGGCTCACACCACCGAAAGTGCCCTCACTGGCTTTACCATCCGTAGGACCTTTTTGGAAGTTTGAAACAACAGTGTTCTAATATAAATGTGAACACGGTTATCTACACATTATTTAAGTATTTTATGGTTTTATATCTTCGTCATAAACTCATTTGCCAATTTCTTGTGTAATATAACTATTTAAAAATTTTATTGTTGTTGTTTTGTCAACACTGTTTAGGTTTTGAATAAATTTTGTGTGACTAAGTTTTTTTTGACATAAGAAATATTTTTTATTTGTAATAATTTATCAAACATTCACAATAAAAGAAAATCTGAAAACAACTCATCCTCTTTAATATAAATGTATGTCACTAAATAAAATTAATTTAGTTCAGAAAATTACTGTATATGCCAACATGACTATAACCTCATCTTTAGAGCACTTAGTCTTTAATCATTATTAAATTTTAAATTTATTATATTGTCTCTATTTTCTAATACAGCACTTTATTTTTAATACTAGCATTCTAATGGTGTTAAAATATTGCCGTGAAATCTGACTTTAAATTAATGAGGATGTTATTATTTGTGAAAGTGATTTTTCCTCATTAATTTATTTCCTTTTATTATTCAAACTAATTATACGTTGTCAAATGTAGAACATCGTAAAAATTGAGTCTACCGTGAAACACTTGTTTAAAGGTCTCAGGAATTTAGAACCAGAACATTAAATTCTTCAACTGGGAAATGAGCCTGATACTCACCCCCTACCCAGCCCAGTGTCACTGTGAGGGACCTCTTCAGTGCCTGTGCCATTTATTCATTAGCACACATGTTGTAGAACACAGTCTTGGCCACCACTCAGCTGCAGAGATGACTGACCAAAGAGTAACCTATGCAAAACTGAATTGGGTAAAGGACGTGAAGAGACAGCACACAAAACCTAAGGGCACTAAAGGCACCATTCTGGGAACTGAGTGGGAACTAACCTATGCAGAATTAAATCTTCAAAATGCTTCTCAGGATCTTCGAGGGAGTGACAAGATTGACGACTGCAAAGGTAACACATTCATTAGACACAGTGTAACTGTTCTGGGATGTGTAGCTGGGTGGAGAGGTGTGGGAAAGAGTAGGAGATAAGCTCACATGTTTTTTTTCATTTTAAGGATTACAGCTTGAAGTTGGAATATGGTATTCTCAGATGAAAGCTGAAGACTCATTTAATTCAGCCATTGTTGTAAGTTGTAGTCTTCGACAAGTAACTCATAGAGCGTTATATTTAGTGAAAATGTAACGGTATATTCTGAGAGGAAGATTACAGTGGTGGATATGGTTTGGGGTCCAAGTTTAATGGATATGATTCTCTGTGTGTAAATTGTCCAAATAATTGTCTCCATCCCTCCTTTCTCAGTGTTTCCGTTTCCCTCCCTGCAGCATCTCCATCACCTCCAGAGAAGCTCATTACTGGGATCCTATGCCTTGTCTTTATGTCCATTGTAGTAACAATTGCAGTTATTTACTGTAAGTAAATTATTGTAAGATTATATGAAATTTTTTACTTTTATACTTATCAGTGCCTCTAAACTCTTTATAATATTATACAATAGAACTCTCATTTTAAAGTGTGCCTTTAGACTAAGTTAAAAATTCTGAACTAAGTTCTGAATTTTTCCAAGGTATAAACAGAACAATCTTAAAAACTAATTTATAAATATATATATGTATATATCCCATGTGTGCATATATATATTCATATTATAATTAAAAGCACTCTTTAGGATACTTTATTGAGACACACAAATTAATTGTTTGTATGGTTAACCCAAATACTGGACAAGTTGGTGAAGCTTAGTTGTCATGGGTTTTGAAATCTTTTCCCTTAAATTTTCATGGCTTCGTTAATTTTTCTTGGTAAAATCATTTTTATTCTAGATGGAATTAATGCTGGGCATTATACCATATTTCAAAATAAGAAATAAATGTATAATGATTTATTTAGATAAACATTAATTTTTTACAATAATTACTTGTTTTTTTAGTTAAGATAACACTGGTGCAGAATAATTCTTCTTCAATAACAGGGATCCAGAAAAGGTATATGATTATTCTCTTCATTCTGATATTAGTGCAGTTCATGCTTTGTCTCTAACATAGTAAAAATTCATAGCTTTTTTGGTCATGGGAACAAAAAATTATAATACTGGGCAATAAATGTATATAAATAATGAGTACAAAAGACTGCTTTTCTTATGCAAAAATGTGAAGAAATCTACATTTAAAATAATTATTTCCATTGTTGTCAATTGGCTCAAAGACAATTTTGGTTTCTAAAAATGTAGTTTCATTTATAGACATTCAGGACATATAGAAAGTGGATATTTTTGTTTGTGTGTTTGCTTGTTATGGGCACATAAATTAGGGACTGAGAAGCTGACCCTTCTGTGTGAGTCTGTGTGAGTGTGTGTGAGTGCATTTTGCTTTATATGTACCAATCTGTGAGGGTACATACACGTGCTAGGTACAGACGTGTCTATATCTATGCAGGTGCTGAAATTAATTTTCATTTTAAAATTCATATTGTTCTTGGATGACAATGCATAATCTTTCCTCAGCATATCATTGTGGTCGATGTCCACCAGAGTGGTTTACATATTCCAACAACTGCTATTACATCAGCATTGAACAAAAAACATGGAAGGACAGTTTGATGGCCTGTGCTTCTAAGAACTCTAACCTGCTGTATATAGATAATGAAGAAGAAATGGTAAGATTTTTAATGTTTCCAACATTTTATTTAAAAGCTTAATTTATTTTATATTTTTAATAGAATTCATTCATATTTGTTTGAATTTATAGTTTATTTGTTTTAAAGATGTTAATATTGTTTGACTCAAAAATATTTAATTGAACAATAAAAGTGTAGAAAATTTTTAAAAAGCATGATAAATAGTAAAATATTTTATTGATATTTTATGCCATTAATGTGCATTTGATGTTTCCAGGTCTTAATTTCCCTAGATCACTATGCTTCTATAAATCCTCTTTTTTTTCTAAAGCAAATTTGTCACTTAATGTTACCTTCATCATGGAAACTAAAAATACCATGTTCGTGTATATTACAAATGAAAAATCCTATGTAATTACAAATGAGATCATGAAGTAGATGTTGCCAGTCCACTCCTGTGCAGTCTCTCATAGCTTCTTCTCTCTCTTCACCCAACCACTTTCTCAGATTTTATATCACAAATTGTCTTTGCTTAATTTTGAACTTTATGTAATGGGAATCATTTGTTATGTATTTTTTATTGTTGTTTGATTATAATTGTCCCTATTATTTTATGTTTCTCCATTCACTTCCAGAGGATATTTTTGCAATTTATCCATGTTATTGTATTTACCTGTAGTTTGTTAATTTTCACTGGTATATAATATATACATGACTTTTACAACCTATTCTACTTAGAAATAGTTGTTTTTTTATATTTAGGTATTATATATAATTATTTAATAACAATTTTATGTATGTATTTTCCAAAATATTATATTGTATTTAAAATAATTTATATTATGTATGAATAATGTATAAAATATTATATGTATTATTTGTACATAATAAACACATGCTATGTTTATAATAAGATAATGATATATAAGTATAGTTATTATAATTATATATGTGTATAATTATAATTAATTGTCCTTTTCACATAGATTAATATGACAGGCTCATAAATATATGTATATGATGAATTTTAAAAATTATCCCAGCAGTTTCTAGTTTGTTGTGTAAATACACATTTTATTCAATAGTTCCATGATCCAAACTTAGTACTGCCAGGAATTTTAATGCCATTAATTCTGATCATTATATAAAAGTATCATGATGACATTAATAGGTGTTTTTCTGATTAGTGATACATTGAACACATATTTCAGAACACTAATTATTATGAAATTCTCTATCATGAGAATCTGTGCCTGTACGTGTCTCTTAACCATTTCTCCTGTGTGTTACCTATTGTTTTCCTTCTTAGAAGTTACATTTTGGATATAAGTTCTTTTTTTGAATTTGTATGATGCAAAGTCTTTTCTGACTGTTCATTACATTTTTCTTCTCATATTGGAGTCTTTTAATGACTGTAATTTATGAATGTTACCATAATCCAATACCTTATTTTGGGTGTTCATGATTATTTTCTACGTATTACAGAAGTTAGTTGAAGTTTATGAAGATAACCTACCACATTACTCTTTATGGTTTACCTTTTTTCTTTATTGATGGACTTTCATATTTAGGTCTGTAATACTTTGAGGATTTATATTTTTGTGATGCTGTGTTTGTGAGGCTGTGTGGTAGGGGTGAAGTGTGTCCTTTTCTCCATCGTTACCTAATTGCTGCAGCATAACCATGGCGTATGATCTCTTCAACATAAACTATTTTATGTACATGGGTCTATATATTTTAACATAAAATTTAAGAAGTTGTTCATTCATTTGTCTCAGAAGTTATTTTTTGTGTTTTTCTATCTCTTTAGTCTCAGGCAATATTTATTGTATACTTATATCGGTTATACTGGTAAAGTTCTAAAGGTCTCTGTACATTTTTCTCTCCCTTTCTACCCCCAGGAATTAACCATTTCTATTACACCCTCTTTATTTCATTAATTCCTTCTTCTGCATCTCAAAATTTATGTAAATGTATTGAATTTTTAATGTAGATAATGCATTTTCAACTAAGAATTTTTAACTCATTCATACCATTTTTATTTCTCTAATTTTTCTGTCACTGCCACCATACTCTCATATAGTTATTTGAATATAGCTGTTTAAATAAAATAATTTTCATGGAAATATATATTTATAATAATCACTATAAAATGTTTTCATAATAAATCCCAAATCTTATCTCCGTAGGTTAGATCTATTATTGACTGACTCTCCTGATTATGGAAGATATTTTTTAGTTTCTTTGCATTATTTTAAAATTATTTTTGCAACTTCAGTAAAACATTACAGTAGAATATTATCTTTTGAGGTGTGCTTACTCATTATTTAAAATTCTCATTTATTTTACTCTTAGCCTGGTTTGCTAGAGATTCCCCTGTATATGCATAGTTTAATTGACAGCCAATGATTCTTTAAAATTATTCAGAAACCTCAAGTCCCTATGGCTTCCCCACTCTGCTGTTTGACATGTTTGTGTTTGTGGAGGGGAGTGCTCTTAACTTTAAAATCAGCTCTCAAATCCCCACTGCCACTTTGTTTACTGGACCATTGTTGTTTCTTCTACAATGTGCACATTTTCCCCATCAATCAAGCATGTGTAGAGAGACGGTTATATCTCCCATCAAGGCACATCACAAAAGCAACCAATGAAGGGATAAATACAGTGGAGCAATATATTGATTGCTCTCTCACTCTCTCTTTTACTCTCTCAAATCAATAAAAATAAAGTAAAAACAAAACAAAACAAAACTAAAAATTCATTTAAAAAAGCAAGTAAGTTAATTGACAAACATCTCATTTTTTTTCGATAAAGAGTGGTAAAAAATGGTTACCTATGTATGAAAATGAACAATAGCTTAAAAGCTTATACATTTAAATTTTTTTATCTCAATTTGTTTTCTAAACTTCTACTTATAAAACCAGTCAGAAATGCAAAGTACAACATAGAGAATATCATCAACAATATTCTAATAACCATGCAGGGTGTCAGATGGAACCCAGACCCACTGGCCTAAATGTCCAAAACAATAGTGAATGTCAAATAACAAGTTTTTAAAGAGTTGCTCTTCAAAATGAGTTTCCTCAAAATATCATTGTGGCATTTTTCTAAGGCAATTTCATTAGTGTCTAAAATCATATTAATTGTTCTTTTAAAAATTTTTAAAGATATTTTATTTTTTATTGTCACTCAATTAAAGTTGTCCCCATTTGTCTTCCTTAATTTTCCCCTGCCTGCCCAACCCTCCTTTTCCACATTGAGTCCTCCTACCCATTGTCCTTGGCAATGGGTCCTCCTACCCATTATATTATCCTTGACAATGGGTCCTTTATACAGGTTCCTTGATTTGACCTTTCTACTTCTTTCCATGTTAAGCCCCTCCCTGGCCACTTCTGGTCACTGTCGGTTTATACTTTATTTCCATGTTCCTGGTTCTATTTTGCTCACTTATTTGTTTGTTGATTAGGTTCCACTTATAGGTGAGATCATACAGTATTTGTTTTTCACTGCCTGACTTATTTTACTTACCATAAAGCTCTCCAGTTCTATCTATGCTGTTGTAAGGGACAGGATTCCCTTCCTCCATTCTGTTGCATAGTATTCCGTTGTGTAAATGTACCACAGTGTCTTGATCTACTCATTTACTGAAGGGCACTTAAGGCTGTTTTCAGCAGCTCGCTATTATAAATAGTACTACTGGGAACACTAGGGTGCATAAGTTCTTTTGAAATGGTGTTTCAGGATTTTTAGTGTATTAACTCAGCAATAGTATCACTGGACCAAAATGCAGTTCTTTTTTTAGGAAATTCCACACTGTTTTCTACAGTGGCTGCCCCTGTCTGCATTCTCACCTACAGTGCACCTGGGTTCCCTTTTCTCCACAACCTCTCCAGCACTTGTTGTTTGTTGATTTGTTTATGATGGCCATTCTCACCTGTGTGAGGTTATATCTCATTGTGGCTTTAATTTGCATCTTTCTGATGGCTAGTGATGTTGAGCATTCTTTCATATGTCTCTGAACCCTTTCTATCTCTTCCTTGGAAAAGTGTCTGTTCATATCTTTTGCCCATTTTTTAAATGGATTGTTTGTCTTCCTGGTGTTGAGCTATATAAGTTCTTTATATATTTTGAAGATCAAACAGTTTTCCAAGATATCATTGAAAAATATATTTTCCCATATAGTTGGTTCCCTTTTCATTTTTCTGACATTTCCTTTAGCTGTGCAGAAGCATTTTAATTTGATGTAGTCCCATTTGTTTAGTCTTTCCTTTATATCCCTTGTTCTAGGTGACATATCAGGGAAAATATTTCAGTGTGTAATATCTGAAGTTTTCTTGCTTATGTTCTCCTCTAGGAATTTTATGGTACATGACTTATACTTAAGTCTTTTATCCATCTTGATTTTTTTTGATAATGAAATTTTAATGGAAAAATGTGCAATCAGTGTCCAAAAAGGGCAAAAATGTCTCAATTTTATTTTTGTGTATGGTGTAAGTTGGTGGTCAAGTTTCCTTATTTTGCATGTAGCTGTTCAGATCTTTCAATATCATTTGTTGAAGAGGCTATTTTCACTTTATTTTATGCTTCTGCTTTCTTTGTTACATATTAATTGACCATAGGGACATGGGTTTATTTCTGGGCTCTCCGATTTGCTCCATTGATCAATATGTTTGTCCTTACGCCAGTACCAGACTGTTTTGATTACAGTGGGCTTATAATATAGTTTGACATCTGGTATTGTGATTCATCCCAGGAATGCAAGACAGTACAATATTCATAAATCAATAAACATAATACTTCATATAAACAAAACAGAAGACAAAAATCACATGATCATATTACTACGTGGAGAAAAAGCACTCAATAAGGAATAGCACACATTTCTGATAAAAATACTCAGCAAAGTGGGAGTACAGGGAGCATTCCTCTACATACTAAAGGCCATATATGAGAAACATACAGCCAATATTGTACTCAATGGTCAAAAATGAAAAGCTTTCCTACTAAGATCAGGAACAAAACAAGGGTGTTCTCTTTCACCACTTTTATTCAACATAGTCTTGGAAGTCCTAGCCACAGTCATCAGACAAGAAAAAGAAAAAAAAAGCATCTAAATTGGAAAAGAAGACATAAAACTGTCATTGTTTGCAAATGACATAATAGTGTACATAGAAAACCATGTAGATTACACCAGAAACTATTCTACTTAATAAGTGATTTGGCAAAATAGTGGGATACAAAGTCAATATTCAGAAATTGAAGGCATTTCTGTACACCCACAATGAAATATCAAAAACAGAAATTAGAAAAAATCCCATTTTGTAGCAACAATAAAAATAAAGTACCTGGAAATAAACCTAACCAAGGAAATGAAAGATCTGTACTCAAAAAACTATACAACACTGAAAACGAAATTAAGGAAGACATAAATAAATGGAAGCATATACCATGTTCATGGATTACAAGAATTAGCATCATCAAAATGCCCATACTACGCAAAGCAATAGATTTGCTTTTTTAGATTTAATGCAATTCCTGTTAGAATACCAATGACATATTTCACAGATATAAAACAAATTGCATTCATTTTTAGTATATTTTATTGATTTTTATGGGTTATCATCTCTATTTTTTCACATTTTTCAATGTCATTCAGTTACAGTTGTCTCCATTCCACCCCCTACATTCCCTACCCCAGCCATCTCCACTTCCCACCCTTGATCCTACCCCACTTTGGTTTTGTCCATGTGTCCTTTATAGATATTCCTGAAAACCCTTCCCCCTTTGATCCCTTTATCCCCTCCCATCTTCCCTCTGATTATTGTCAGTTTGTTCTTAATTTCAAGTAAATAAATGAATAAATAAATGAATAAATAAAATACAGGAAGAAAAGAAAATTTGTGCCCTGGCTGATGTGGCTCAGTGAACTGAGCACCAGCCTTTGAAGTAAGGGGTTGCCAGTTCAATCCTCAGTCAGATGGGGTATGTGTGAGAGGTAACCACACACTATTTCTCTTTCTTTCCTTCTCCCTCCCTTCCCTTGTGCCTATAAATAAATAAATAAATAAATATTTTTAAAAAAGAAAACATAATAAAACAAACTGCATTAAAAAAATCTCAACATACAGCTAAAAACCAGAAGCAAAACACTCATGATACAGTTATATAAAATATAAAGATTGTCTGACTAGTGTGGCTCAGTTGTTTGGGTGTCATTCCACAAAGGGAAATGTCACAGGTTCAATTCCCCATCAGAGTACATTCCTGTGTTCTTGTAGGACCGGTCCCTGGTCAAACAGTGGAGAGGCAATCAATCAATGTTTCTCTTTCTTTCCTCCTCCCATGCATCATTCAGAGTAATAAATGTTTTCTCTGTATACTGATTATGAGGTAAGCTACCTTTATTTCTTTCAAATGTTAAGCCAATCTTGCATTACTAAAATAAAACTACAATAATCATTTTGCACTGTCCTTCTTTAAAATTCAGTGCATATATTACACTTGAATTAAATTTGTTTTATCCATGTTCACAAAGAGTCCAGAATGAGTTTTTATTCATGTTATATACTTGGTGGGTTTCAATATCAAGGATATATTAAAAAGCATTCCTTCTTCTATTACTTGGAAGCCTTTGTATAAAGGTACTATTGTGTATTTTATTGTTGTTCAAGTACAGTTGTCTCCATTTTCACCCATCACTCTCCCCCTCCCCGCCCATCCCCACCTCCCACCCTTGATCCTACCCCCTTTGGCTTTGTCCATGTGTCCTTTATTTATGTTCATTATTTTTATCATTTTCCTTTTTTAACTTTATTTTTATAGTTTGCACCATTATAGATGTCCCCATCACTCTCTCCCACTTCCATCCGGTCCCCAAACCTACTCCCTCTGGCCATCACCACACTGTGGTCTGTGTCTATGGGTTATGCCCATATGTTCTCTGGCTAATCCCTTCATCTTTTCTCATCTAGTCCCCTAAACCCCCTCCCCTCTGACAGCTATCAGTTTATCCTTTGTATCTAGGCCTCTGTTTCTTTTTTGTTCGTTAGTTTTATTTTAGGGGGATTTTTTGTTTGTTTGTTTTTTATTTTTGGTTCATTAGGTTTCACATATAAGTGAAATCATATGGTATTTGTCTTACTGGCTTACTGGTATTTGTCTTTGGTATTTCTTACTGGCTTATTTCATTTAGGATACAAATTTCTGGTACTGCTATATTTTTAATGGCATTTTTCACTACTGATGTTATCAGAGCTTGAAAAATGCTTTTGTAGTTAAGTTTATAAAATGAAGTCAATTCCTGCAATATATACTAAATTTATTGAGGTTGCTATTCGTTACATCCTTATATAATATTATTTAATTGGGAACACCAATGTGAATGACTATAAGAATAAGTGTATCAATTTTATAAAGGCAACATAGGTGAGATACACATTATTTGATATTATTAATAAATGACTTAATTGGTATAATTCTACAATGTGGTAATGGAGAAGGAAGATTTTTAATTTACTTTATAAAACCATAATGTTTCTGGAGACAAATGAAACTGGAAACACAACATACGAGGACAAAAGCATTTTAAGAGGGAAGTTGATATCAATGAAGTGAGAAATGCCCCAAATAAACAACTTATCTTATGCCTTGAAAAACTAGAAGAAACAAACTGAACCCAAATCCAGTAGAAGAAAGGAAATAATGTTTAGAAAAGAAATAAATAAGTAGAGAACAGAAAATCAATGGAGTAGATTAACTAAACTAAGAGTTGGTTCTTTGAAAAACTAAACAAAGTTGACAAACCCTTAGCTAGATTAATCAAGTAAAAAAGAGATAAGACCCAAATCAACAAAATTATGAATGAAAAATAAGACAGTGTAACTGAAACTAAGATATTCAAAAAGTCATAAAAGGCTATGATAAACAATTATATGCGAACAAACTGGACAACTTAGAGGAAATGGGAATATTTAGAAACATACTACTTACCAAGACTTAATCAGGAAGAAATAGAAAATCTGAATAGACCAACTACTAGTAAGAAGATTGAATCAGCAGTCAAAAACTACCAAATGATAGGCCCTGGCTGGTGTAGCTCAGTGGATTGAGCATAGGCCTGTGAACGAAACAATCGCAGTTCGATTCCCAGTCAGGGCACGTGCCTGGGCTGCAGGCCAGTTTCCAGCAGGGGACGCATGAGAGGCAACCATACATTGATATTTCTCTCCCTCCCTCCTTCCTTTCCCATCTAAAGATAAATAAATAAAATATTTTTTAAAAAGTACCAAATAAGGTTGAGCCTAAGACCATATGGCTTCACAGGAAAACTTCACCAAACTTCTAAAAGAAAATTAAAACCAACTCTTATCAAACTCTTCCAAAGCATTGAAGAGGAGTGAACATTCCCAAACTCATTTTGCGAGGCCAACATTATCTTAAAATCAAAACCATAAAATGGTATACTAGAATAGAATAATATAAGCCAATATCCCTGATTAATTTCAAAGCAAAAATTCTCCATAAAATACTAACAAACTCAATTCAGCAGTGAATCGAAAGGATCATTGCATGATCAAATGGGATTTATACCTGGGATGCAAGGATGGTTTAACATAGACAAATTAATCAATGTGATGCATTACATGAATAAAATGAAAGAAAAGCACTATATGTTTACCACAATATATGCATAAAAACATTTGACAAAATTCATCATTTACCATGATAAGAAGAAATATGTCCATAGAAGTGACATATCTCAACAAAATCAGTAGTATTTCTATACAGTAACAACAAATTTTCTGACGAAAAAATCAACTAATTAATTCCATTTACAATAGAATCAAGAACAACAAAATACTAGGAATGCATTTCCTAAGGCATTAAAACAAGAACTTACACAACTCCACACCAGGACAAACAATTTCATTAAAAAATGGGCAAACAGTCACTTCTCTAAGGAGGATATACAGAGGGCCCAGAAACATATGAAAGGTTGCCCAGCACCACTAGCCATCAGAGATATAAAAATTAAAACCACAATGAGATATCATTTCACACCAGTCAAAGTGGTCTTCACAAACAACAAGTGCTGGTGAGGCTGTGGAGAAAAGGGAACCCTAGTGCCCTGTTGGTGTGAATGCAAACTGGAATAGCCACTATCGAAAACTATATGGAATTTCATCAAAAATCTAAAAATGGAGCTGCCTTTTGACCTGGGAATTCTACTGCTGAGAATATACCCTAAGAATTCTGAAACACCAATTCAAAAGAATCGCAGCATGATTTACATTAGCCAACTGCTGGAAACAGCCTAAGTGCCCACCAGTAAATGAGTGGATCAAACAATTGTGGCACATTTGCACAATGGAATACTACGCAGCAGAAAGAAAGAAGGAGCTCCTACCCATCACAACAGCATGAATGGAACTGGAGAGCATTATGCTAAGTGAGATAAGGCAAGTGAAGAAAGACAAATACTGTATAATTTGATCTATAAGTAGAACATAACCAACAAATCAAAGAAATGCACAAAATAGAAACAGACACATTGAAATAAAGAATAAACTGACAGTAACCAGAGGGGAGGAGGGAGCCAGATAATGGGGCAAAGAAGTGAGTGGGTCATCAAGGAGCATGTATAAAGGACCCATGGACAAAGACACAGGAGGGAGGAGGATTGAGTGTGGGAGGTAGGGGTGGGTATGGCAAGGGAGAATAATGGGGGAAAAATCAGGACAACTGTAATTGTACAACAATAAGAAAAAAATGATCTCTGTCTAGAAAACTATAGGATATTGATGAAAGATATTGAAGACAGCAATAAATGGAAATATATCCCATATTTATTATCGGAAATATTAATATTGTTAAATTGCCAACATTACCCAAAACCATCTATAGGTTCAATGCAATTTTTATCAAGATACCAATGGCATACTTTACTGAAGTAGAAATAAAAACACATATACTTACTTGCAACCACAAAAGACCTTGAATAGTCAAATACATCTGAGGAAAAAAGAACAAATCAGGGGTATCACACTTCTCGATTTCAAGCTATACTTTAAAGCTATATTCATCAAATACTGTGTGATCTCATACATAGAATCTAACAACAACAACAACACAAAATAAGCTCATCTAAAAAGAGATAAGACTTGTGTTTGCTGAATATATAGGTCATCTAATAAAGGTACATCTTATTGGCCATGTAGCATGATAAGCTTGCATGTGATTGGTCGATCTTAGTACCAAAAATCCTTATATACAACTATAGACACCTGAATTTTTAAAAACACACATTGGAGCAAAAGGGTAGGCAACTACTATTATTTTTTTCAAGAAGCTTTCAAAATTATACCTAGTTTTTGCCAGATTGGAAATACACACACACACACACACACACACACATTTTGATGTGCCACAGAATTTTAGTAATTAGTTTATGTGTGCCATGAGATGGAAAGGGTTAACAATCATTGGTCTATCTAATAAACTAGAAAGCTAGCATGTGATTAATAAGTGGGTAACATATACACTGGGAATACACTTTATCTTCCTTGTTTTCTTTTTATTTTATCTATATGTGAAGATGGATGTTAGCTGAACCTAGTATGGTAATCGTTTTGCAATATATACATATCAAACCATCATGCAGTAAAGATTTGTATCTTTTAATGCTCGTGTATCATTCAACTTGTCTTTTAAAAGTCTTCTTTTTTCTGCCCTTCAAATTTTTTAATAAGGAGAAAATCTAAATTTCCTCTGTTTTCCCCTACATAGTTATATTTGAGCTTTTGTCATTTATAACAAATATTCCTATTAAATTACAATCAATTAGTTATGGTGTAAAAATAAACTAACAAAAATATAAGTATTAGTTACGTAGTAATTTAATCTCTGCCTTGGTGATATAATTCAATAAGTTTTGGTATTTTATCCTTCACAGAGATACTACTTTACCAAAGGAAATATAAATAACATTTAATAATAATAATAATAAAATGAAGGAAGGAATTTGAAGAAATAGGACAAAGAAATTGAGAAGATAAATTTAGGATTACTGGTTGCTGTGGCAGTTACCATAAAGCTGAAAGTGTAGTAGTTTTCAGACTATTGGTGAAAAATATCATTAAACATCTATTGTTTATGGGATTTTGATTTTAGAATTGTTTCCACTGTAATAGAAATGCCATATTGAGAGTATAAGGAAAAGAAGTATGGAATGCCAGGATTTAGTAACCCTGACTAACAGTAGAATCTAAACATCTAAGATATTCTTAACCAGGCCAAAGATTTCAGAGTCTGTGATGAAGACGGAAGTACGTTCCCAGCATGGGCGGTCAAGTCTTTTGTTTCCTGGTATCTTTCAGATTAACAAAACAATTTCCAGATACATTCGCCAAAGAACAAACCGAATGACACACCACTAGCCCAAAGTCTCCTAGATTCTGCAGGTGTGTGATGAGATACGCAGTCTTCAAAATAGCCAAAGTGTGAGAATTTCCTGTTCAAATGTTAAGTGACACATTAATGAGAAAACTACATTTTCCACTCATGCTTCACTCTGAGCCTTCACAGGTCCGTCTGTGAAGACCACAGAGATTGTTTGTTTACAAGAGTTAGCTGGTCTCCCGCTAAAGGGTGCAGGACTTTCTGGCTTCCAGAGGTATGTGTGTGTCTCTACTCTCCTGTCTTTCTTAGATTCATTTCCTGTAGGGGGAGATTACAAACGCTAGATGTGATACAAGTGAGGAACAATAAATATACAACCAAATAAAAGGGAGCATTGGTATCTTTATCTAAATAATTTAGGGCAAAAAATGAAAAGTAAAATATGAAATATGTTGGAGGATATCTTGAACTTTTCACTCTTGCCTAGGAGAATTGCCCAGGTAAGCATAATTGAGTGTGTTAATCAAGGCAATTTAAAGTAAAATCCTGTAAGAATCATGGAAGTGTTTTTTTAAATTTTATAATCAATGTAGTTATAATTATATACATATATTATTTTTATTTAGCCCAGTTTTTGAAAGGAGATTTTTAAAAATGAATTTTTTGAGTTTTAGTGGTCAAACAATATTTTATACACTTAATTAGATGAAATAAAAATATTTGCCCTTTAATAAAAATCAGGATGAAGTATTCCCATAAAATTGTAATTAAGGTTTAGTTATAACAATCAAAAGACTTTTTAAAAATGGAGCTACCATTGTAAGTAAACATACCACACTGACAAGAAGACTCTGTGGAAAAAGTTACGTTATAGCATTTAACTGATATGGATTAGTGCTAACATGAAAAGTGTCTTCAAACAATAAATAGCCTAACTAAAATATTATGGAGAACTTATAAAAAAGATGAAATGTTATCCATGCATTATACCCATACATTTTATTCCCTCTTTATATTAGTAAACTAAGTTCCTAGACACTAAGTAGCTTTGTAATGGTCATGCACTGCAAATTTCAAAGCCAGAATTAATTCTAGAAATCTCTGGCCACAGAGCCTATTGACTGAATTACTGAATTACTAAATTACACCATCTGATCCATTACTATTGCTTACACAAATGAAGGTGATTTCACTGACTCTGATATCCACATACCTTTATGGAGGTTTGAAACAACAGTGCTCTTATATATGTGATCTACACATTTATTTATCATGTTATGATTTTATAACTTTCCTTAACCCAACTGCCAATTTCTTGTGTAACACAAGCATTTTAAAAATTTAATTGTTATTGTTTTGTTATCAATATGTTTAGGTTTTGAATAAGTTCAGAGTGACAAAGATTTTTTAACATATGAAATATTTTTATTGTAAAAATTTCTCAAACTTTACAATTTTTCAAAATAAAAGATCATTGATGATAACTAATACCCTTTAATAAATAAATGCATGTCACTAAATAAAATAAATTTAGCTTAGAAAATTACTATATATGCCAGCATGACTAATGCTTCTTCTTTAGAACATTCAGCCATTAATCATTATTATATTTTAAATTATCATTAATATACTCTTTTTTCCAATATAGCATTTCAATTTTTAATACAAGAATTCTGATGCTGTTAAAATATTTACATGGAATCTGACTTTAAATGAATGAGGATGCTATTATTTATGAAAGTGTTAATTCCTCATTGATTTGTTGCTTTTTATTACTCAAACTAATAATACATTGTCAAATGTAGAATATCTTAAACATTGGGTCTACCATGAGGCACTTGTTTAAAGATCTAGGACATTTATAACCAACTGGGAACTTTAAATTCTCCAGCTGGGAAATGAGCCTAATACTCACCCTCTACCCTTCCCAATTCTGCTCTGTAAGAACACTGAGCACAGTCTCGGCCACCACTCAGCTGCAGAGATGACTGACCAAAGAGTAGCCTATGCAGAACTGGATCTGGCTAAGGACGCAAAGAGACAGCACATGAAACCTAAGGGCACTAAAGGCTCCATTCCAGCAACTGAGTGGGAACTAACCTATGCAGAATTAAATCCTCAAAATGCTTCTCAGGATCTTCGAGGGAGTGACAAGAGTGACCACTGCAAAGGTAACACATTCAGCAGACACAGTATCACTGTTCTGGGATGTGCAGCTGGGTGCCGATGTGTGGGAGAGAGCAGGGGATTAGCTCAGATATTTTTCATCTTAAGGATCAGAACTTGATATTGGAATATGGTATGTTAATATGAAAGCTGAGTACTAATTTTATTTAGATATTGTTGTAAGTTGTAGTCTTTTACCAGTAACTCATAGAGCATTATATTTAGTGAAAATACGATGATATATTCTGAGAGGAAGATTACAATAGTATATATGACTTTGGGGTCCAAGTTTATGGTTATGAGATTCTCTGTCTGTAAGCTGTCCAGATAATTGTCTCCATCCCTCGTTTCTCAGTGTTTCCATTTTCCTCGCTGCAGCAGCCCTGTTACCTCCAGAGAAGCTCATTGCTGGGATCCTAGGGGTCACCTGCCTTGTTCTGATGTGCACTGTGGTAACAAAAGCTGTTAATCAATGTAGGTAAATTATTGTAAGATTATATGAAATTCTTCACTTTTGTGTTCCTCAGTGCCTCCAAACACTTCATAATATTATAGAATAGTACTCTCATATTAAAGCATGCCTTTAGACTAAGTGCAAAATAGTTATTCTGAATTTGTCCAAGGTATAAATATCAGAATGATCTTATAATGTAGTTCATTACTATATTAATATGTACATATATGTACCATATATATGTTTATATTCTTGTCTTACAATAAAACCATGCTTTAGAATACCTTACTGAGAAACACAAATTAATTCTGTATATTCGCTAATCCCAGTACTCTAAGAGATGATGAAGTCTGGTTTTCTAGGCTTTTAAAAAAAATTTACACCAAATTATCATTGCTTCATTAATTTTTCTTGTAAAACAATTTTACTCCAGATTATTTTGATCCTAGTTTATCACATTCAAAGTAATAAACACATTGTCATGATTTATTTAGATCCATATTAATTTTTATAAAAATTACTTTCTTTCCTAGTTAATGCAGTACAAAAGCAAAATGATGCTTCCTTGAAAACAGAGATCCAGAAAGGTACCTAATTACTTCCCAAGTTCTGACATGGGTACAGCTCATTCTTTTTCTGTAACACAGGGCAGTCAGAATAGTAGGTTTTATTGTTTTTGGTGGGGGGGGTCACAAATTATAATCCTGAGCAGTATATGTTCATAAATAGTAAGTACACAGAGTATTTTTCTTATGCAAAAATATGAGGAAATATTCATCGAAAGTCATCATACCCAATGTTGCCAATTGGCTCAAAGATTATTTTGGTATTCTAAAAATGTGGTTGCATTCATTGACATTGAACACTTGTAAAAAATGGATAGTTTTATTTGTATGTTTGCCTAATATATGAGCATATAAATTATTGGATGAGAGGCTGAACCTTTTGTGTGTGTGTGAGTGTATTTTGTTTTATATGTACCAGTCTGTGAGAGTGTGTGCATACACTACGCACTTAACATGTTTATACCTATGCAGATATTGCAATTAACTTTTATTTTAAAATTCCCCTTGTTCTTGGATAACTATACATAATCTTTCTTCAGAATATCATTGTGGTCGATGTCCACCAGAGTGGTTAGTGTATTCCAACAATTGCTATTACATCAGCACTGAACACAAAACATGGAATGAGAGTTTGATGGCCTGTGCTTCTCAGAACTCTAACCTGCTCTATATAGATGATAAAGAAGAAATGGTAAGATTTCCAATGCTTTCAACGTTTTATTTAAAATATTATTTTAGCCCTGGCTGTTGTAGCTCAGTAGATTGAGCGCAGGCCTGCGAACCACACGACCGCGGTTCGATTCCCAGTCAGGGCACATGCCAGGGTTGCAGGCCTGTTCCCGGTTCCCAGCAGGGGAAGCACGAGAGGCCACCATACATCTATATTTCTCTCCCTCTCTCCTTCCTTTCCCCTCTAAAGATAAATAAAAATACATAAAATATTAAAATATTATTTTGGTTTATATTTGTAAGATTCATATTTTCTATACTTTTGTGGTTTATTTATTTTAAAGGCTGTTAAATTTTCATTGTTTAACTATGATATTCTATTTATATCTTCTGCCATTAATGCACACTTGATAATTTCCAGTTACTGCTTTTCATAAACAACCATGCATCTATAAGTGCTTTTTTGCTTCTAAACTTTGCAAATTAATTTTACCCTACACCATGGAAACTAAAGGTATCATGGTTGTGGGTGTTACAAATGGAAAAAACTCAGATAGTTACAAATGAAATTATGAAATAGATGTTACCAGTGCACTCCTGTACACTCTCTCGTAATTCCTCCTCCCCACCACTCAAACACTATTCTGATATTTTATATTATAAATTATCTTTGCTTAATCTTGAACCTAATGGGAATCATCCACTATGCATTTACATGTCTCCATTAACTCCCACATGATATTTTGCACAATTTATACATATTATTGCATATACTAGTAGTTTTTATAGTTCTTTTGTATACGATGACATTTTAATCTACTCAGAATACAGATTTTTAAATATCTGGGCATTATGAATAATTATTTTATAAAAAACTTTGTGTGTGTTTCTTTGCCAAATATTATATTATATTTTAAATAATTTATATTGTATACAAATAAAACAATACATATTTATTTGCTATAAATATTTAAATAATGCAAGTAAAATTATTGATATAGTTGTATTGTTATAATTATATATGTGCATAATTATAATTTATTGTCCTCTATGTGTCAGAATGACATAACAGAATCACAAATATATGTATATGACAAATTTATTAGATTATCCTATTTCCCTGTTTATTGTGTAAATATACATTTTATCCAATAGTTCCACTTTCCAAAGTTTAGTGCTGCCAAGAATTTTAATGACATAAGTTTACATCACTATATAAAAGTATCATTATGACATCAGTAGGCATTTTCCTGATTACTGGTAGAAAGAATACACCTTTCGGAGCACTATTCATTATGAAATTCTCAGTTGTACCATTTCTCCTGTATATTGCCTGTTATTTTCCTACTAGAAGTTTTTATACTTTGGATATGAGCTCTTTTTTGAACTTGTAAGATGCAACTACCTTTTTTGACTGTTCATTACATTTTTCTTCTCACACTGGATACTTTTCAATGACAAGAATTTATTAATGCTACCATAGTCCAATATCTCACTTTGGGTATTTGTGATTAGTTTGGACATGTTTTAGAAGTTAGCTGAAGTTCATGAAGATAATCTGTAACATTATTTTTTAGTTTTTTTCCATTTTTTATTGATTAACTTTTATATTTATGTCTATAATAGCTTGAGAATATATATATTTTTATGATGCTGCATATGTGATGCTGTGTGATAATATATATATATATATACATACATATATATATATATATATATATATATATATATATATATTTGTTGTTCAAGTATAGTTGTCTCAGTCTTCACCCCACCATAACCCCTCACCACTCCAATCCCCACCTCCCACCCTTGAAGCTTCCCACTTTGGCTTTGTCCATGTGTCTTTTGTACATGTTCTTAATGGACCTTCCCCTATTTTCCCCCATTGTCCCTGTCCCCCTCCCCTCTAGTTACTGTAAGTTCATTCTTTATTTCAATGTCTCTGGTTATATTTTGCTTGCTTGCTTGTTTTGTTGATTAGATTCTGCTTATAGGTGAGATCATATGGTACTTATCTTTTACTGCCTGGCTTATTTTACTCAGCATAATTCTCTCCAGTTCCATCCATGCTGTCATAAAGGGTAGGAGCTCCTTCTTTCTTTCTGCTGCACAGAATTCCATTGTGTGAGTGTACCACAGATGTTTGATCCACTCATTTACTGATGGGCACTTAGCTTGCTTCCAGCACATGGCTATTGTAAATTGTGCTGCTATGAACATTGGGGTGCATAGGTTCTTATGGATTGGTGTTTCAGGATTCTTAGGGTATAATTCCAGCAGTGGAATTACTGAGTCAAAAGGCACTCCCATTTTTAGTTTTCTGAGGAAATTCCATACTGTTGTCCACAGTGGCTGCACCAGTCTACATTCCCACCAACAATGTACTAGGGTTCCCTTTTTTCTGCGACCTCTCCAGCACTTGTTTGTTGATTTGTTTGTGATGGCCATTCACCTGTGTGAAGTGATATCTCATTGTGGTTTTAATTTGCATCTCTCTGACTGCTAGCGATGTTGAGCATCCTTTCATATGTCTCTGGCCTCTCTGTATGTCTTCTGCAGAAAAAATATCTGTTCAAATTTTTTGCCCATTTTTTAATTGGGTTGTTTGTCTTCCTGGAGTGGAGTCATGCGAGTTCTTAATATATTTTGGAGATCACATCCTTGTCCGAGGTATCATTGGCAAATATAGTTTCCCATACAATTGGTTCTCTTTCATTTTACTACTCTTTTCTTTAGCCTTGCAGAATTTTTTTATTTTAATGAAGTCCCATTTGTTTATTCTTTCCTTTATGTCCCTTGCTCTAGGAGACATATCAGTGAAAATATTGCTGTGTGGAATATCTGAGATTTCCCTGCCTATGTTCTCCTCTAGGACTTTTATGGTGTAGTGACTCATATTTCAGTCTTTTATCCGTATTGATTTATTTTTGTGTATGTTGTAAGTTGGTGATTGAGTTTAATTTTTTTTTTGCCTGTAGCTGTCCAAATCTACCAACACCATTGACTGAAGAGGCTATTTTTATCCCACATATGCTTCTGCCCCATTTGTTGAATATTATTTGACTATAGAGACCTGGATTATTTCTGGGCTCTCTGTTCTGTTCCATTGATCTATGGGTCTGTTCTTATGACAATTCTACACTGTTATTTAACTGATGAAGCATAATTTATAGCAGATGATCATTTCTTCATAAACAACCACATATGCATGGATCTATGTGTATTTTTAACATGAAATTTAACTTGTTCATTTTTTGTGTCTCAAAAATTATTTTTGGGACAATTATTTTTTGTCTTTCTTTTAAGTCTCAGGAAATATTTACACCTGTGTCAGTTTCCTCATAAAGTTCTAAAGGTCTCTGAGGCTCCATTAATTTGTCTCTCTTTTTTCCTCTACTCTCAGGAATTAATCATTTCTATCACTCCATCTTTAATGTCATCAATTCTTTCTTCTGCATCTCAAAATTTATAAAAATGTATTAAATTTTTAAATTCATTTTCAACTGAAAATTTTTACTTGATTCATTCATACAGTTTTTATTTCTCTGATTGTTTTATCATTACCATCATATTTCCATATAGTTATTTGAACATAGTTTTAAATATTTTATCATTTAATATGTATTTATAATGATTACTATAAAATATTTTTCTAATAAACTCAACATCTTCTTCCAGTAAAAATTAGGTTCTATTCACTAATTTTCCCCGAGTATGAGAAACATTTTTCAGTTTCTTTGCATGTTCTTAAATTTTTTTGTAAGTACATGTTTTTGATAATATAGTATAGTAAATGTGGATTCTACATCCTTCTTAGATCTATTAATTTTTAACTTGAATAAACAATTATGTAGAATCCTTTCTTTTGAAGTATGCTTATTCAGTTTTTTAAAACTGCAGTATGTATTTTCATTTTTAGCCTGACTTACTAAGGATTCCCATGTGAGTGCATAGCATAGTTGACAACCAATGATTTTTTAAAAATGTGTTCAAATACCTCAAGTCAGTTTGGCCCCACTCGCTGCTATTTGATGAATTTGTGTGTGTGTATAGGGGAGTGCTCATAACTTAAAAATCTTTTGGGGTTTTTATTTTTTACAGTTTTATTTTTTCTTCCATACATGTGTACATTTTTCCATTAATCAAGCACATGTAGAGAGCTAATGTCATCTTTTATATGACGTTGTCAATTTAGTATGTTCCTATTATCTTTATGGTGGGCACTGTGCTTGACAATATGGAGAGATCTACCTTGTTCTAGAAGAAGGGTGGTTTGCCTCATTTGGAACCTACTAATTCAACACCTGGAACTGAAAAAGCAGTGGGCAATTGAGCAACCCCTTCCACTGCTAATCAAGTCTGCCCCTGGGGCAACAACACCATTGATATTTGACCGTTCCCCAATTTGTAAAAATTATACTTCTTACTCACTCACCTGAGATGGGGATTGGGGGAGACATAGGAGCAGTCCTAGACTAGAGGACTTCAAATTTGTTCTATTCCTACTTGAGTCTCCAGCAGCTTTTCCAATAACAAATAATTACATTTTTATTAGTCTTTGATCAACTTTCAGAGCTGTGAAAATGGTATTTTTGTCCATTTGTCCTCTTTACTTTTCACACTAACGCATTTTCCTAATGCATTCAATGTGTAACAATATATTGTAAATGAAAACAATGTAACTTGGAGAGAGTTAACTTGTTTTTGCTTTCATTTTAAAAATCATCTATTTGTTAAAATTTTTACTTATTTATTTTTAGAGAGGGAAAAACACATCAATTAGTTGCCTCTAGCATGCTCCCAACAGGGTACCTGGCCCACAGCCAAGCCATTCGTCCTGACTGGGAGTCCAACCAGTGAGCCTTCACTGTGCGGGACATGTCCCAGCCCAGTGAGCCACACCTGTTTCGGAAGAATCATCCTTATTTTGTTTGCAGATATACAGTTTGATTAGTTGTTTAGTACTTTATTTTTCCCATTTCAAGTCTCATAGTTTGCTATGTAAAACATTGCCTTTTAACTATCAGACTACTATAAAAGAATACTATAAAATACAAACTATAAACTAGGATAAGCCTCTTTACAGTATTCAGATTAGTGCATTGAAACAACATTGATATAGGCCCTTGCTCAGTAGGTTGACTGGTTAGTGCGTTGTCCCAACGCACTAAGGTTGTGGGTTCAATCTCCCATCAGGGCACATATGAAGCAACCAATGAATTCATAAATAAGTGGGACAACTACTTGAATTCTCTCTCTCACACACACAGATACAAATAAAGTAAAACTAAAGTAAAAAACAAAATTGATTTAAAAAGCAAGTGAGTTAATTGCCAAATATCTAATTCCTTTTTAAAGAAAGAATGGTAAAAGAAATGTTACCAACATATGAAAATGAAGAACAGCTTAAAAGCTTATACATTTTTCAATGTAATCAAAAGTTATTCTTTAAATTGCCAGTAATAAAAGTAGTATCACAAATTAAATTTGTGCTAATAAACAATTTTTATAAATAAATTCAAGTTTTTTATATTTTTTTAGAGAGAGAGGAAGGGAAGGAGAAAGAGTGGGAGAGAGTGAATGTGTGGTTGCCTCTCATGTGTCCCCTACTGGGGACCTGGCCTGCAACCAGGCATGTGCCTTGACTGGGAATCAAACCAGTGACCCTTTTCTTCACAGGGCCATGCTCAATCCACTGAACTATACCAGCCAGAACAAATTCAGGGTTTTTTTTGTGTCCCTCCTTATATTAGTTTCAAAACCTTTCTCATTGTTTAATAATATTAGAAATTGCATTCAAAATCACAACATATAAATAAAAGCCAGAAGAAAAATTATTATACATAGTCAATTAATGTATAAAAATTAAGAGTTTCGTTCCTTCTACACTAGCACAGTTGTAAATTTCGATATTTCTTCTTTTTTAGTTTTTTTATTGTTGTTCAACTACACTTGACTGTATTTTCTCCCCATTACCACACCCCACCCTAGCAATTCCCACCTCCTTCCCCTAGTCCCACTCCCTGGGTTTTGTCCATGTGTCCTTTTGTTCCTGAAAACTGTCCCCCCATTTCTCCCCATTACCCCCTCCAACCTCCCCTCTGGTCACTATCGGTTTGTTGTTAATTTCAATATCTTTGGTTATATTTTGCTTGCTTGCTTGTTTGTTTCATATGGGAAATTATATTTGTCAATGATACCTCAGACAAGGTTTTAATCTTCAAAATATATAAAGAACTCACACGATTCCACTCCAGGAAGACAAACCAATTTCAAAAATGGGCAAAAGACCTGAGCAGACACTTCTTCAAGAAGGACATACAGAGGGCCCAGAGACACATGAAAAGATGGTCAGCATCAGTAGCCATCAAAGAAATGCAAATTAAAACCACAATAAGAAACCTACCATTTCATACCAGTCAGAATGGCCATCATAAACAAAGCAACAAACAACAAGTGTTGGAGAGGTTGCGGAGAAAAGGGAACCCTAGTGCATTGTTGGTGGGAATGCAGACCAGTGCAGCCTGAAACATCTGTCCAAAAGACCTATGTACCCCAATGTTCATAGCAGCACAATTTATAATAGCCAAGTGCTGGGAGCAACCTCAGATATCTCTATTTCTTTAATGGCTTCCACATCTCACAGCAACACGAAGGATTCTTTTAACATATTCTGGTGCCCTTGACAGTTGCTGGTTGGATTCTTGGACAGGCACACTTGCACTTTCCTCCCTGTTCATGAATTATCATTCCGAAATCTTTAAATAGTTCATTAATATCCATAACACCTTAAATTTGCTTAGTAGAAGTCTTTCTCTGATGACAAGGCTGAGGTCATCCTCTGTTATGTCCTCATCCTTCACTTGACCTTGGGGTTGAGTTTAGCTTTCCCAGGACACAAAATTCCTTTTTTTTGAGCTTTCCTCAGGAAAATCACCAGATGCTCTGGAACTGGCTTCCCACTGGAGCAACCAACTCTTTCTCTCTCTTAGCAGCTGGCCTTTGCACCTTTGGAAAGTTGGTCACTGATGTTGTGAAGTGAGTCACTAATTAATCCTACTGTATTTGCCTTTGACACAGTTCACTGATGGTGGTGGACACAGGTTCAAAGTGTTTAGTGGACTTCTCTGTTTCTTTGGCCAGTTGGTCAGGATACTGTTGCTTCTGCCTAAATTCTGGAGAAACTTGAGTTGTTCCCAGTTCCTTCGGAGTCATCTGTATTTCCACAGAACGTTGTGTGATCTATCGTTGGATATGCTGGGTCCGCTGGGTGGGGTCACCTGGAGTGCAGGATCGGGTTGATTTACTTGCTGACTTACTTCATCAGATGTTGGCGGGCTGTGCAGTTTACTTAGCCATCACACCAGAGTCCTCTGCTTCCTTCTCCTCCTCCTGCACAGCCAACTTTAATTGTTTTTACAAATTCAAACTAGTATACTAACATTTACTTAATTTCTCATAAAATTTGTTTTCTCATAGAATTTTATGTATATTTTCAATATACTTATATGGATTGGAGTGTCCCCCCAAAACAATAATAACTCTTGCTTGTGGACAAATGGCTCAGTTTTCTTTTCCAAAATGTAAGTTTTTTGAGAATGCATATATTTCATTCATTCATGCTTTCCCAATCAGGTATTAATCTTAGAAGTAAAAGCAATATGTGAACAATTATATGAATGAACTGTTTCTGTGGGAAAATTTTAAGAAATATTCAGTACTAGAAAAAAAAAAGCCCTGGTTGGTGTAGCTCAGTGGATTGAGCGCGGGCCTGCGAACCACATGATCGTGGTTCAATTCCCAGTCAGGGCACATGCCTGGGTTGCAGGCCAGTTCCCAGTTCCCGGCAGGGGACCATGAGAGGCAACCATACATTGATATTTCTCTCCCTCTCTCCTTCCCTTCCCCTCTAAAGATAAATAAAATATTAAAAAAAGAAATATTCAGTATTAGTATATGACTGTTACTCTAAATACATTGTCATTATTAAAATATTAACGTATATATTATCACATTAATTGATTATTATCTCTGTATTTCAGATTTTCAAAAACTTCAGAGTTGGACAAGAGTTGTGTATTTGGGAACTTTGAAACACAAAAGCTCCATGTGGAATCATGTTTTAAAAAAAAGCACTATGCTTGTAAGCACCAAGCCCTGTGGCTGACCTAAATCTGGTACAATGTTACTCTCACCATTGCTAAAGAAACCATTTCCAGTTTCTTCAAGAATGCTGCAATTATTTTGTGCTACTTTTTAAAGAAATTATTTGGGGACCAGTTTTAGTTTCATGAAGAAGTGAAGAGCAAGGTACTGACATTTCCCATAGTCCCCTGCATGCAGAGCATCCCCATTATCAGCATCACTCAGCAGATGGGACCTTGTTACTGAGAGTGAGTCTGTGCCAACATGTCGTAGTTACCTGAAGTCCATACTGTATGTGACGCTTCACCCTTGGTACTGGAGAGTTATTTCAAACCTATATTCATGTTAATTTTTAAAAAATATATATCCAGGTATATATTATGCATTTTAAATTTTCTGTTATTCATTAAAATAAATCATGTATAAATGATTCATTATAATATCAAGAATTTGTTATTTCTGCCCTGGCTGGTGTAGCTCAGTGAATTGAGCGCGGGCCTGCAAACCACACAATCGCGGTTCAATTCCCAGTTAGGGCACATGCCTGGGTTGCAGGCCAGTTCCTGGTTCCCAGCAGGGGACGCACGAGAGGCAACCATACATTGATATTTCTCTCTCTCTCTCTCTCCTTCTCTTCCCCTCTAAGATAAATAAATAAAATCTTTAAAAAATAAATTTTTTAAAAATCCTGGCTTTCTTTAAAAAAAGAATTGGTTATTTCTAAGTACATATTAACATGAATAATTTCACAAATATTTTCAAATTAACTGATTTGTCCTGGCCTTGAATGTTGCAAATGAAGACTGAACATCTCATGGCGTCACGGTGAATAAGTCAGTCAAGTCAGTGGAGAGAAAGTTCGATTTAAAGATTTATTAACTTAGCATTCATATGTTCCTCTAATTTGTGACTATAATCAACCAGTTCTGTGAGGCTAAACTAATTGAAATGAAGGGAAATTCACAGGACACCAATAGTGATGGAAAGGAAACTGGGACTCAAATCAAGGGAGTGGACCAGAAGGAAGAATGAAACATCCAACCAGAAAAGAATAAAGAAACAAGAATTCAAAAAAACGAGGAGAGGCTTAGGAACCTCCAGGACATCTTTAAATGTTCCAACATCTGAATTATAGGGGTACCAGAAGGGGAAAAGAAACAGCCACGAGGGGAAAACATATTTGAACAAATAATAAAGGAGAACTTCCCCAGTCTGGCAAAGGAAATAGACTTCCAGGAAATCCAGGAAGCTCAGAGAGTGCCAAAGAAGTTGGACCTAAGAAGGAACACCCCAAGGCACATCATAATTACATTGACCAAGATTAAAATGAAGGAGAGAATCCTAGAAGCAGCAAGAGATGAGTGGACAGTCACCTACAAAGGAGTTCCCATCAGACTGTCAGTGGATTTCTCAAAAGAGACCTTACAGGCAAGAAGGGGCTGGAAAGAAGTATTCCAAGTCATGAAATCCAAAGACCTACATCCAAGATTACTCTATTCAGCAAAGCTTTCACTTAGAATGGAAGGACAGATAAAGTGCTTCTCAGATAAGATCAAATTCAAGGAGTTCATCATCACCAAGCCCTTATTATATGAAATGTTAAAGGGACTTATCTAAGAAAAAGAAGATGAAAAATATGAACAGTGAAAGGACAGCAAACTGACAGTTGTTAACAACCACACTTAAAACAAAGGCAAACCAAGAGGACAGCTAGATCAGGAGTGGGACCATAGAAATGAAGAACACATGGAGGGTTAGCAACAGGGGAGTGGGAGGAGGTGAAGGGGGGGAGAAGGTAGCATAGATGGTAGGTAGAAAATAGATAGGGGGAGGGCCAGAATAGTAGGGGAGATATAGAATTTAAAGAACTCGAGACACGTGGACATAAACTAAAGGGAGGGTATGGTGGGGAAGGGGGTGTGCAGGGTGGAGGAAAATGAAGGGAGGGGATAGAACAACAACTGTAATGGTATAATCAATAAAATATATATTTAAAAAAAGATTTATTAACTCTTTTTCAGGGATAGCCTACAGAGAGGGGCAGAAGTAAACTACAAAATGTGTCATAGGGTTAATTAAAGAAGAGCACCAAAGGGAAGAACCATGTGGGAACCAGGCCTACCTCCTCAGCAGTGGGTTTCAGACTTTCTGGCAGTGTCTCTACAGAATACTTTGTGCCAGGCATGTTCACTCAGCTGCTCTAGCAAAGGGCAGTGCCCAGTCTGCAGGCTGATGTGCGTGAGGATGGATCTCACTGTGTTACTGGAAAGTAGGACGACCTCTATGACAAAGTTTCAACATCCCAGGGTAGAGAAGAGAAGCTATGGCTGTGACTAGTCCCAGAAACTTGCCTGAGGGTGCATACCACAAGAACTTCCTGCATGCATGCAGATGTCAGCCACAGCACTGTAGCCAAAGGAGAGAAAACAGCATGAGACCAGGAAGAGGAGTCCTTGCTCCCAGTGCCCTTTCCTGACAAAATGTCAATCCAGCTGACTGGAGAGGAGGTTTTAGGATCTGGTGCCATTATCTTAGAGAGTGAAATTTGGAGCAGAGAGAACTGAATTCTTAATTGGCACTCAAGGTCACTATGCAACAACCCCAAGGATTCTGTAGAAAAGCCACATGACTATATTCCACTTGCTCAAAGAACAGGACCAACATCAATATCTTCTGAATCTATTTTTGTGCAGTATGATTAAAGAGTAGAGTAATTTTTTGGTAGAGACTGGTGTTTTCATTGGGTAATAATCAGTGTCCTTTGATATTTTTTTACATGTTTTTTTTTTCCTCTCCTGGATTTTAGATATTTTGGAGGCTACCTTGTTTTACTAAAATCTCCTTCTCCCCTTTTCACACTCCTAATTACTCTGCTTAGAAGCGTACTTTGGTGAGAAAAATAAAGTGTTAAATAATGAAGAAAATTTTAAAGGATAATGTATCCATGAGAAACAAACAGTTACTGACAGAATGTGGGATAAACTTTCATAATTTGACAGTCATTCTGACATAATTTTACCATAATATACTTATCTATAATATATAGAAAATATGAGGGTATTCAGAATTAATTTCACATAATATGTATGTTGTACCTGTATCTGCTTGCTAAAGTTGTGTTACAAACAACACAATTGCACTGACATTTACAAGTATTTGTTTTACCCAATTATTTCTCAGTTACCCATTTGTGGTTTCGTTGGCTTTCAGTTGCTATAAGGTGGGCATGTATGGGCTTAGCTCCAGACCACAGATTCAGCTACTTTTTAAATATATATTTTTGGTATGTGACCTTCTCATAGCTATTATGAGCACTTTCAGTAGTTGTAGTAGAAATGTGCTTCCTAATAACTGTGCTTGGAACTTGTAAACTAGTACTTTTGCAATTAAATTATAGTATCTAAACAAGTTGCATGGCCAACCTTATTAATTTGCTGCAGAGTATAGTCTTCTCATAGTGGTCAGAGAAAAGAAATGAAGATTCACTGAAAAATAATGTAATCTACAATCACAGCCACAGAAACAGGTGCAGAAGGGAGTAGTGTCCCAGCAGTTATGACCCTGTGGGGGTTATGGAAATGTCAGAGGTCAGAGTATGACGCATCCACACACACTGTGGAGCCACACTGTTCCTCACATCACTTCAATACTGCCAGGTGTGTGTCCTTGTGTTTTAACTGAATTAATTATCAAATTAATAGAAATATCATTTCATGATAAAAAATTCTCAAATTTAAAGTACCAATTCTCAATACATGTAGAGAAATAAACAGAAACCATCACACTCCTGAGTAGAAATCACCAAGTGAAATTATCAAAGAAAATATTTCCAAATAAAAGTGGTCAGTCTTCCTGGGATGACCTTGGGGAAATGGTGACTTTTGTGCATGTGGTTAAAGCCCCACTCACCTCAACAGCTGCTTCTCTGACACACAATGACTCTGACAGCAGCACAGAGACTGGGGAGTCCATCGGAAATGCTCTGGCCCACACGTGTGCAGTGTGAATAACAAAAAGAGGAATAAACAAGGTATGGGAATGGGGAATGTCTTTGAGACCATAAAGACTGATATTTAATGAAATTAGGGGAGAATTTATCCACATTGCTAGCTTTCACACCAACTTCATGGCTGTCCAAATATTACATTCCCAGTGGATCCCAACAGAATTCCAGTTTCCTCTCAGGATGGCACTCCCAATTATCCTATATTTGTTCAAAATGTTTTCCATCAAGATTTATACCTCCAAACACCATATGTTTTAATATTTTCTGCCTTACACCACACATATTTATTCTATCAAAGTTGTGAAAATTTCCGGGCTCTAGTAGTGATTGATTTTAGTGTTGGAGAGGGTATGGTCATGTGATAATATACAATGACTTAAAAAGGCAGATTAAGGTCCGAGAATTTATTTAGGTATCATCGTAACTGAAAATCACATTTTGTCTGGTGAAAACTAAATTCCAACCCTGTGTATGTTAAAGGTTGGGAGTATGGTGCTAATGGTCTCAAAAGAGAGGGGGAAATATTCTGTCATAAAATCAGAAGCAACAATCCACTGAAAATTTATGCCTCCATGACATTTCTGCTCTTTCAACATTTCTAACACTTTAAAACATATCACAAAATCCCAAATAAACTGGTTTTATTAGAGAGAAATGATAATTATTTTTGAGTAATTACCTAATGCACAGGTGCAAACATATCACATTTTGCACAAAACCCAAATTTCTTAATTTTATCAACATTGTGTATTTTATTTTTTCCACAAATTAAACTCTTTTATTCTTTCAGGGGCTGATAAAACATGTTCTATAAAATTTAAATGACACAAGCCAATATATAAAAGTATCACAAAAGGTGAATGGTAATAGAGACCAATTAACTAGAATTTGTACCATAAAGTGGGAGAAAACCCACAAGATATGCAAAAATCCACAAGCTTTCTGATGATGTAAAATTACAGGATCTCATCTGCATGTAGGTTACCCAGCATTTTCTGGATAATACAAAAGATTGCTGTATAAATTACTTACGTAGACTGTCATTTCCTTAATCTGAGTTGATCTCATGTCAAGAAATGTCAAAATTTCAATTTGAGCCCTGGTTGGTGTAGCTCAGTGGATTGAGCAAAGACTGTGGAGCAAAGGGTCGCTGGTTCGATTCCCAGTCAGGGCACATGCTGGGTTGCAGGCCAGGTCCCCAGTAGGGGACACATGGGAGGCAACCACACACTGATATTTCTTTCCCACTCTTTCTCCTTCTCTTCCTCTCTCTCTAAAAATAAAATAAAATATTAAAAAAAATTTCAATTTGAAATAGAGGCAAATCTGTTTTTAATGTACCTACCTTATAGTTCAAAGATGTAGACTTACAATTTATATAGTTTACAATGTGTTTGTTTTATTACCTGCTTAAAATGACCTACTCTTTTTATAATTTCTTCATAACATTAGCACTTGTCAATAAAATTTGTTTAAAAGATTCTTTTCCAAACTAAATGGTAATTCTTTGTCTATTTATGCTTCAGAGTTTAAAAGGCCTTGTTTCCACTATCCTGTAATATTTACCCATTTTGACAGTTTAAGGAAAGAATGAAGAAACAGAGAGGAAGATAACTACACAACGAATGGCAACATACCTGATACCTGCAACTAGATACTATTTTGAGTGAATATTCCATGAAAAATCATTTTAGACTAATTCATACAGTTAAGCCAATTGCTCACAAAATAAAAATATGAATCAGATTATTGTTTCTATCTCCAATGTTGTAATGAAAATAATCTCCTCGATACCATAAATACATTTCTTTATTTTATTTCTTAAGATAATTAAGAACTGATGGCTTAAAAATTAACCTTAAAACTTTAAATAGTTTAGCCTTTTTTTTCTCAAAATAAGAAAACATCTGTTAACCTTTTCCTCCTCAATGGACAGGCATGTCACATTCCTAAGAAAAGTTGTTTGTGGTAGCTTTTTAATTTTTTTCTCCTAATAAAGTACTTGTTTTTAAGACTGTACTTTCATCACTTACTTTTCTAAACTTAATTATACTTTTAAGACTGTAATAGGTAATGAGTAAGAAGATTGTTCACAGGACTTTCAAAAGTTGCACTTGGAAACCAACCATTTGGGTAAACATATTTGCCAATGATACCTAGGACAAGGGTTTGACCTCCAAATATATAAAGAACTCACACAACTACACACCAGAAAAATAAACAATCTAATTAAAAAATAGTCAAAGGACCTAAACAGACACTTCACCAAGGAGGACATACAGAGGGCTCAAAAATGTATGAAAGGATGTTGAGCGCAGAAGCAGAAATCAAGAAAAAAATCCCATTCAATATAGCAAAAACAAAAATAAAATATCTGGGAATAAATCTAACCAAGGAGGTAAAGGACCTGTATGCAGAAAACTACACAACACTGAAGACAGAAATCAAGGAAGACAAACAAATGGAAACATATACTGTGTTCGTGGATTGGAAGAATTGACATCATCAAAATGTCCATACTACCCAAAGCAATTTACAGATTCAATGCAATACCTATTAAAGTACCAATGGCATATTTCACAGACATAGAACAAACACTTCAAAAATTTATATGGAACCATAAAAGACCCCGAATAGCAGCTGCAATGTTAAGAAAGAAGAACAAAGTAGGAGGGATCACAATACCTGATATCAAACTGTATTACAAGGCCACTGTAATCAAAACAGCCTGGTACTGGCATAAAAACAGGCACATAGACCAATGGAACAGAATAGAGAACCCAGAAATAAACCCAACTCTCTACAGTCAATTAATATTCGACAAAGGGGGCAGTATCATAAAATGGGGTAAAGATAGCCTCTTCAACAAATGGTGTTGGGAGAACTGGACAGCTACATGCAAAAAAATGAAACTCGAGCACCAACTTACATCATACACCAAAATAAATTCAAGGTGGATAAAAGACTTAAATATAAGCCATGACACCATTAAAGTCCTAGAGGAGAACATTGGCAGGAAAATCTCAGATATTTCACGCAGCAACATTTTTACTGATATGTCCCCTAGAGCAAGGACTATAAAGGAAAGAATAAACAAATGGGATCTCATCAAAATAAAAAGCTTCTGCGCAGCTAAAGAAAACAGCATTAAAATAAAAAGACAACCAACTGTATGGGAAAACATATTTGCCAATGATACCTCAGACAAAGGTTTAATCTCCAAAATATACAAAGAACTCACACGACTTCACTCTAAGAAGACAACTAACCCAATTAAAAAATGGGGAAAGGACTTGAACAGACACTTCTGCAAGGAGGACATACAGAGGATCCAGAGACACATGAAAAGATGCTCAATATCACTAGCTATCAGAGAGATGCAAATTAAAACTACAATGAGATACCACTTTACACCGGTGAGAATGGCTATCATAAACAAAGCAATAAACAACAAATGTTGGAGAGGGTGTGGGGAAAAGGGGACTCTGGTCCACTGTTGGTGGGATTGCAGACTGGTACAACCATTATGGAAAACAGTATGGAATTTTCTCAGAAAACTAAAATTGGACTTGCCTTTTGACCCAGCAATTCCACTGCTGGGATTGTATCCTAAGAACCCTAAAACACCAATCCCAAAGAACCTATGCACCCCAATGTTCATAGCAGCACAATTTACAATAGCCAAGAGTTGGAAGCAACCTAGGTGCCCGTCAGTAAATGAATGGATCAAAAAACTATGGTACATATACACAATGGAATTTTATGCTGCAGAAAGAAAGAAGGAGCTCCTACCTTTTGCAACAACATGGATGGAACTGGAAAGCATTATGCTGAGTGAAATAAGCCAGGTGTTGAAGGACAAATACCATATGATCTCACCTCTAACAGGAAGCTAAACAACAAAGCAAACAAGCAAGCAAAATATAACCAAAGACACTGAAATAGAGAACAGGCTGACAGTGACCAGAGGGGAGAGGGGAGGGAATTTCAGGGGAAATAGGGGAGGGATTTAGAGGAACATATATAAAGGATACATGGACAACAATTGAGAAGGGTGGAAATGGGAAGGAGGGGGGAGCATGGGGGTGGGATGAGATGGGAGTAATAGACAGAAAACTGTATTTGAAAAATAATTAAATAAAAAAATTGGAAAAAAAAGAAAGGATGCTGAGCATCACTAGCTATCAGACACAAATTAAAACCACAGTGAGATACCACTTCACACCGGTCAGAATGGCCATTATAAACAAATCAACAAACACCACATGCTGGTGAGGTTGTGAAGAAAAGGGAACCCTAGTGCACTGTTGATGGGAATGCAGACTGATGCAGCCACTGTGAAAAACAGTATGGAATTTCCTCAAAAAACTAAAAATGCAACTCACTGCCTCTTGATGCAGCCATTCCGTATCTGGGATTATTATTAACTCTACGAATCCTGAAACATCAATTCAAAAGAACCTATGCACCCCAATGTTCATAGCAGCACAATTTACAATAGCTAAGTACTGGAAGCAACCTAAGTGCCTATCATTAAATGAGTGGATCAAACAACTGTGGTACATTTACACAATGGAATACTATGCAACAGAAAGAAAGAAGGATTTCTTACCTGCTGTGACAGCGTGAATGAAACTGGAGAGCATTATGCTAAGTGAAATAAGCCAGGTGGTGAAAGACAAATACCAGATGATCTTACCTATAATTAGACATTAATCAGCCAAGCAAACAAGTGAGCAGCATAGAACCAGAGACATGGAAATAAAGAACACGCTGACAGTGACTGGAGGGGAGGGAAGAAGGAGGATAACGGGGGAAAGAAGGTAAATTGGCAAGCCAAGGAACAGCAATAGAGGACACATGGGCACAAACAATAGGGTGGGGATTGACTGTGGGAGTGGGTGGGATGGGGCAGGGAAGAGTAATGGGAAAGATGGGGGGACAACTGCAACTGAACAACAATTTGACAAGTAGGATTTCTGAGATTTTATTTAGAAACTATTTCTACCAGATATTTATGTTTTGAGGATAGGTCATATAGGAAACATTAATATAGAAGATCAATAAACTTTAATCTGTTTAGTAAAAAAAGTTGCACTTGGGAAATGTAATAAAAATGTAAATATATAGAATTTCTCTTTAACTTTCACAAATGCAGTTTTATTTTATGTTTTAATTTTTCATTTAGAGTTGATATCTAATGTTATTAGTTTCAAGTGTACAGCATAGTGGTTAGAAATTTTGTAACTTATAATCATCCCCAAGTTTAGTACCCATGTGGTAGTATATATAGTTATTTCAATATTATAGACCATATTATCTATGCTTTACATACCCATGACAATTTTGTAACTATCAATTTATAAAATTTTCCTTAATAACTTACACTCAGCAAGGTTGCATAATAACAGGGGCTATTTTATCATTTACAGCATATATTTCTATTAAAATACTGACATCTAATTATGATTGGAGAATGAATTAATAAATAATACAATAAGTAGTAATTGAATATTTTAATATCTTACATTATGGTATAGTACAATGTTGTTTAATATTTTCTCCTTCACAGAGCATTTATTTTTATTAAGGGAAATACAAATTACTTATAATTAAATGCATCAATTATAAAACAAAAGCAGAGAGATTGAGAAGACAAGTTTGGCATTAATATTTGCAACAGTTACCATAAGTTGAAAATGTAGACATTCTTCATAATGCTAGTGTCAAATATCGTTATGTACCCATTGATAATGAAATGATTTTACATTTTTTCATTATACAAAAAGAAAATTAGGCAATGACAATATTTAGTAACCTTGTCTTAGAGTAGAACTTTAACATCTAAGACACTTAACAAGGCCTAAATTTTCACTGTTTGTGATTTTTAAGATGGAGGTAAGTTAACAGCATGGGTGGTTAAGTCTTTGGCCCCACAAATCTTATAATATGAAAACAATTTCTCAGAGGAACTTATCAATGGACAAACTAAATGACACTCCACAAGCTCACAGTCTCCTAGATTCTGAAGGTGTGTGATGAGATGAACCATCTTCAAAATTGCCCAGGTATAAGAATTTCCTGCTCAGCCTTTGAGTGACACACTGATGAGAAATCTACATTTTTCTAGTTTTGCTTCATTCTCAGTCTTCAGGGGGCAGTGTGTGAGGACCACAGACATCATTTCTTTCCCGGTCTCCCCTAGAGGATGCACGACTTTCTGGCTTCCAGAGGTATGTGACTCTATTCTCACGCTCTCTACTGAACTAATTCATTTAATGGGAAATTACAAATGCTAAATGTGATGCAACTGGACTACAACTAGTAAACAATCATAAAAGAAAACATTGGTATCCTTTCCTGTACAATTTAAGGTAAAAAGAGTAAAATATGAAATGCTTTGGAGGATGTTTTAAAATATTCAAATTTCTGCCTGTGCAAAATTACTAATGAACATATACACATGCATATTTGGGTTTGAAAATTATTTTAATTTAGATGAAAAGCAGTAAGCATCAATACAAGGAACTGGTAACTTTGGATTTTGTAATTAACAGATATAATCATATGTATATTACTTTATATTTACTACAGACTGTAAAAATAGAAGTGAATTCTTACAGTAAATTCATCATATCATGGAAGTCAAACATAATTCCTCATATATGCACTTCAATTAAATAAAAGCAGTTTGACTTGTAATAAAAATTAGGGTTTAATAGCCTCTATAAAATTCTTATTAATCTAAACTATAAAAGATCAAAAGATTTTTAGAAATTGAACAAAACAGTGCAAACACCACGGTGCACTGAAAAGAGACTCCTGACATTTGAATTACATTATATGGTCTGATATAAATAAAAATGGTAATATGGTTATTGTGTTTTCTTAGCTAGAAGGAGTAATATGTTGAAAGTTTATGGATGTCAGATGGAACCTTATGTTTTACATTCATTGTATCTTACACATTTTATTCCCAATTTAATTAGTAAACTGAGTGGGAAGACACTACTTTTAAAAGTCAGACATTGTCAACTTCAAAGTCAGTGTTTAATCCAGATCTCACTGACTGCAGAGCCCGATTTTTGTGTTACATTTGCCTGCGCACTAAAGCTGCCTTCACAGACTGTGGCAGCTGCAGGACCTTCCTGTACTTTTGCACCAGCAGCGTTCCTGGTCTACAGCACATTTATTTATCACGTCATGGTTTCATATCCTCACCATTAAATAAACTGCAAGTTACTTGTGTAAAGAATGTTAAGAATTCTTTATGCTCTATTGCTTTTGTTATTTATTAAGCTTTGGATAACTTTAGTGTGTCATGTAACATTTTTAAATAGGTGATGGATTTCATTAAAATTTAAATCATTTCTCAGAACTCTACAATTATTCAAAATAAAATGTTTTTGATGGCCCCTCATCTGTCCTTTTACTAAATAATTGTGACTAAATTAAATTAAATAATGACAGTTAATTGCCATTTATGTTAACACTACTATTCCCGCAGCTTTAGAACAGTCAATCTTTAAACATTAGTGGATTTAAAAAATGTCATAAAAAATGGTGCAGTGTTTTTTTCATACAATACTTTAATTTTCACAGTTATTCTGTTAAAATGTTTCAGTGGAATCTGACTTTAATAAAGATATTATTCTGAATTACTTTATTCTTCACTAACATACTACTTTTCATTGATTCAACCAATAATATCATGTCAACAAAATTTTCAGAACCATTATTCTATTATGAAACATTTAAATGCCTAAGTCAATTAGAACAAGACTTCACCTTGGTCAAATACAAAGTGATTACTATTTCTTATCTCACACTCCACCCACACTGACTGTCCTGGGGATCTTGTCATTATTCACATCACGTACTAACACTGAAGTACCGTCATCATAGGCACCATCCCTGACATTTCTCAGCTGCAGAGATGGATATCCAACAAGAAAATGACTCAGAACTGAATCTGGCTAAGCACCCCAGGAGACAGCAAAGGGAAGGTAAGGACTTGAGAAACTTCATTTTACAAACTGAACAGCAAATGTCCTCTGTGGAAATAAAATTTCAAATGCTTCTGAAGATCTTCAATGGAACGATAAGTCAGACTGACACACAGTATAACTGCTCTGGCATGTACAGTGGCATGCAGAGGTGTGGGGGAAAGGGTAGGGAACTAACTCACATATTTCTCATTTGTGAGGACCAGAGCTTAATATTGTAATACAGTATTCTCACATGAAATCTGAGGACTGATTTATTCAGACATCGTTGTAAGATGTAGTCTTTGACCAGCAACTCAGGGAGCAGTTAATTCCTGACAATGCAATGGCATTTTCTGAGGGCAAGACTGCAGTGGTAGACATGTTTTTGGGGAGGTTCAAGTTTATTTGTGTAAATTCCTGTACATGTGGGTTCTCCTGTATGAAATAGGAGATTTGTTGTCTCAACAGGGGGATATTGTCTAAACAATATCTCTATTTTTCTTTTTTCTGGCTGCAGATTTGCCATCACCTGTAGACAGGCTCATTGCTGGCATCCTGGGAGTCATCTGCCTTATCTTGATGTACACTGTAGTAAGAATGGTACATTTTATTCCCTGTAAGTTTTTGAAATATTTTAAGAGAATTTGTCACCTTAATGAAACTCACTTCTTCTAAACATTTTATAACATTACAAAACAGAACTCTCATTTTAGAGTAAGCATTTAGATAAGTGTGAATGTTATTCTGAATTTGTCAAATGCATAACAGAATGAGTGCAGACAGCATTTTACATGTTTATATATTCTGATGTCAAAACTCAAAAGCATACTGTAGCAAATTAAAAGGCCTTATTGAGAAATACAAATTCTTGAGATTGTTTAGACCAATATTGTAAGAAATGATAAAATGTGATCCTACAATCTTTTGAAATATTCTTGCCCCAAGTCTTCATTATTTCACTAATTTTCCTTAGTTAAATCAATTTTATCTCAGATTTTTCTGCTCCTAAATGATACACCAAATTTCAAACTAGAATTATGCCTTGACCAGCTTAGTTGGTTGGGCATCATCTTGGAAAGGAAAAGCTTGCCAGTTCAATTCCCAGGCAGGGCACATACCAGGGTTGAGGACCATTCCCCAGCGGGAGCGCGTAGGGGAGGCAACCAGCCCATGTTTCTCTCACACATTGATGTTTTTATCCCTCTCTTTCTCCCTCCCTTTCCTGTTCTATAGGAATACATAAATATAACATAATTAAAAAGAAACTAAATTTATGATGATCTATTTTTATCAATATTAATTTTGCTATAAGAATCACTGTAAATCTTTCTAGGTACTACAAAACTGGAGCGGAGCAATCTGTCCACAGTAACAGTGTTGGAGAAAGGTACGATATGATTTTCAAATTCTCTCATTAGTACAGTTTATGTTTTTCTCTATCTTAGGGAAGGTAAGAATATAATCTATTTTTAGGAGGAGAACATAAATTATAAAATATGACAATAGCCCTGGCTGGGGTAGCTCAGTGGATTGAGCGTGGGCCTGCGAACCAGAGGATCACAGTTCAATTCCCAGTCAGGGCACATGCCTGGGTTGCAGACCAGTTCCCAGCAGGGGACACACCAGAGGCAACCGTACATTGATATTTCTCTCCCTCTCTCCTTCCCTTCCTCTCTGAACGTAAATAAATAAAATCTTTTTAAAAATAAATAAATAAAATATGACAATAAATGTCTATAAATACCAATTGTAAAAGAATGTTTTTTCTTATGCAACAATATGAAGAACTATATATTAAAATCGCCATGCCCAGCCCTGGATTGGTGGCTCAGTCTATTGGAGTGTAGTCCTGTACACCAAAACGTTGTGGATTCAATCCCTAGGGAAAGCACTTACCTAGGTTTCAGGTTCAATCCCCTTTCAGAGCATTTACGGGAGGCAACTATTCAATGTTTATCACATCACGTTTCTCTCTCCCTTTTTATCTCCCTTCTTCTCTTCTTAAACCAATAAGCATATACTTGGGTTAGGATAAAAATAAGTGAATAAAATAAAATCACCATCCCCATTGTTGCCAATAGGCTCAAATGTCCTACTGCTCTAATATAATGAGACAAATAACATTGCTATCCCCCACCCCCCAAAAAAGTGGTTTCAATCATTGACTTCCAAGGCATAGAAAGTGGATATTTTTGTTTATGTGTGTGTTTTTATACGGGCACATAAATTAGGAGATGAGAGCTGACCCTTCTCCTTCAGTGTGCACATGAGTGGGTTTTTTTGTTTTCTATCTTGAGCCTGTGAGTGTGCATGTAGTATGCACATATATGTATATACTTATGCATATATGGCATATATGTAAGTTAATTTTTGTTGTTTTAAATTCAAATTGTCTTCAGTTTAAAATTTTGTGATCTTTCTTCAGAATATCATTGTGGCCCATGTCCACCAGGGTGGTTAGTGTATTCCAAAAACTGCTATTACATCAGCACTGAACAAAAAACAGGGAATGAGAGTCTGATGGCCTGTGCTTCTCAGAACTCTAACCTGCTCTATATTGATAATAAAGAAGAAATGGTAAGATTGCCAATGTTTCCAATAGTTTATTTAAAATAAATTTTAGTTTGTGTTTGTAGAATTCATTCCTTTGTATACATTTGTAGTTTATTTATTTTAAAGGTTGTTAATCTTTTATTGTTTTAATCTATAATAGTTTATTTATATTATTTATATTTATATTTATTATTATTTATATTTTCTGCCATTAATGCACATTTGATAATTTCTAGTTCTTGCTTTTCATTGACAACCATGTTTCTACAAATGCTTTTTTCTAAAGTCAACTTTGCTACTTAATTTTATCGTGTATCATGGAAACTAAAGATACCATGTTTACGCTTATTACAAACTGAAGCAACCCAGGTAATTACAAACTAGATAATGAAATAGATGTTGCCAGTCTACTCCTGTGCACTCTCTCATAACTTCTTCTCCCTCCTCATTTAGGCACTATTATGTTATTTTATATTACAAATTATCTTTGCCTAATTTTGAACTTTATATAATGGGAATCATTCATCATATGTGTTATTGCCTCTTTTAATTCCCACATGATATTTTCACAATATCCCTATTATTGCATATACCTGTAATTGGTTAATTTGCATTGCTGTATTATATATACCTAACATTTTTAATCTATTCTAATCAGAATATAGTTGTTTTTTAATATGTAGATATTATGAATAATTATTTTATTAAAAATATTTTTCTTCTAATATATTTGTCCTTCTTACAAATATATTGTATTGAATAATTTGTTATATATAAATGTCATACATAATATACACTTATATTTAATAAATATATCAATAATAAAACAATAATTTATAAATATATTATCATTGTATATGTGTTTTATTATGATGTATTGTCCTGTTTGCATCAGAATGAAATTGCAGGGTCATAAATCTATGTCTATGCCAAGTTTATTAGACTATCCCAGCATTTTCTAGCTTATTGTGTAAACACACATCTTATCCAATAGTTTCATGACCCAAAACTTAGTACAGCTAGGTATTTTAATGTCATCATTTCTAATTACTATATGAAAGTATTATTAGAACATTAATAGCCATTTTTTTGATTATTGGTAGCACAAACACATTTTTTGGAGCACTATTCATTATGAAATTCTCTGTTGTAAAAATGAGAAGTGCCTGTTCATGTTTCTTGACCATTCCTCTTGTATCTTGCCTATTCCTTTTCTTCCTAGCAATTGTTATAATTTGGATCTGAGTCTTTTTTGAAATTTTAAGATGCGAATGGTTTTTTGACTGTTCCTTACATTTTTCTTCTCATATTGGAGTCTTGCAATGACCAGGATTTGTTAATGTTACCATAGTCCAATACCTCATTTTGGGTGTTAATGATTATTTTGCACATGTATCAGAAGCTAATCAAAATTTATGAAGATATCTGCTACATTACTTTTTAAGATTTATCTGTTTTCTTTATTCATTAACTTTTACATTTAGGTCTATAATAGTTTGAGAATGCATATTTTTGTGATGCTGTGCTGTCTGCTGTCTGTATTTTCAGGCTGTTTTATACCTATTTTGGTTTTCTTAATAAAGTTCTAAAGATCTTTAGATCTATTAATCTATTAGGCTCTATTAATTCTTCTCTCTTTCCCTCTGTAGCTTCAGCAATTAACAATTTCTATTAATCCATCTTTAATTTCATCAGTTCTTTCCTCTGCATCTCAAAATTTATGCAAATGTACTAAACTTTTTAATGAAGGTAATGCATCTTTTAGCTCAGAATTTTTATTTGATTCATTCACCTATTTTTTATTTCTTCATTGTTCTTTCTCTGCCATCATATTTTCATATAGTTATTTGAAGATAGGTTTTTAATAATTTATATAAATGTATATTTATAATAATTACTATAAAGTATCTTTGTAATGAATCCAACATCTTATCCATGTAAAAGTTAGTTTTTATCCACTGATTTTTCCCCATGAATATGGAAGACATTTTTGGGTTTCTTTACACGTTTTCTAATTTTTGTAAGTACATATTGTTGATGATATAGCTTAAGGAATACGGATTCCCCTTCTTCTTCCTTAGGTTTATATTGTTGTACTTTGAGTAAACTCTTATTGTAAAATCTTCTGTTTGGAAGTGTGCTCACTCAGTGTTTAATATTTTCATTATTTATTTTTATTTTTAGCCTGGATTATTAGGGATTCCCCTTATGTATATATAGCTTAGTTGACTACCAATGATTTTTAAAATGTATGAAGAAATTCAAGTCAGTATGGCTTCCTGTTTCTGTTGTACTTCAGTGTGTGTGTGTGTGTGTGTTTGTGTGTGTGTGTTTAGGGGAGTGCTCATAACTTTGAAAGTGGTTCTCAAGTACCCTTTGGCTGTTCCTTTTTACTGGATCATCTTTGTTCCTTCTGCACATGTACACCTTTTTTCCCCATTAACCAAACACATGTAGAGAGTTACTGTCATCTCTTCTACCATGCTACTATTTTTAACACCTTCCTGTTATATTTGTGGTGCGCACTGTGTTTGACACAATTGAGAGCTCAAACTCTGGCTAGTAAAAGAATAGTTTGCCTCATTTGGAACCTAGTAAATTCAACACTTGGAATGGAAAAAGCAGTGGGCAATTGAGCAACCCCTTCCCCTGCTAATCAAGTCTGCCTCTGGGGCAACAATACCAATGATATTTGCAGCATTCCCCAAATTTTATAAATTACAATTCTTACACACTGAGCTGAGATGGAGATGGGGGTTTTTTGGAAGCAGTCCTAGACTTGAGGACTACAAATTTGCTTTATTTTCACTTTAATCTCTAGCAGCTTTTCCCAATAATAAGTACTCATACAATTATTAGTCTTTGATGAACTTTCAGAGCTGTGATGTTACATTGTCACATTGTCTTCTTCACTTAATCATACTAATACGTGTTCTTAATGTGCCCAATGTGTAACAATATATTTTAATTTGAAAGATTACAATGAGAAGAAATCAACTCTATTTATTTTTTCATTTGTAAGATCATATTTATTTTGGTGGGAAATATACAATTTACTTAGTTGCTTAATATTTTATTTATTTATTTGTTAAATAAATTTGTTTTTATTTGAAAATAGCTTGCCATATAAAACACTGCCTTTATCATCAAACTGCTATATAACAACATTATAAGATACAAATTATAAACTAATACAATCTTATTTACAGTATTCATATTAGTACATTAAAACAACATTGACATATGTCCAGAACAGGTAGGTTAGCTGGTTAGAGCATCGTACCAATACCCTAAGGTTGCAGGTTTTATTTCCTATAAGGACACATACAAAAGCAACCAATAAATGCATAAATAAGTAGAACAACAAAATGATGTCTCTCTCTCTTCCCACATAGAGTAAAAAGCAAAGAAAATAACAGCATTTATTTTAAAAGGCAAGTGAATTAATTGGCAAACATTTAACTCCTTTTTTAATGAAGAATATTAAATAATAGCCATCTTTGTATAAAAATGAAGACCAGCTTTAACTTTACACATTTGGAAACTTGTTGTTCTTTAAATGATCAACTTTAGAAATAGTCACAACAATGCAAAGCTCAACATAGAGAATATAGGGAACAATATTTTAATAACCATGTATTGTAACAATTGGGCACCAAACCCATTGGGGTGATCATCTGGCAAGGTATACACATATCCAATCAATACACTGTATACCCTAAACCAAAATGATATTGACTGTCCACAGTAACCAAAAACCAATTTTTTAAAAAGTTGTTCTTCAAAATGAGTTCTCTGAAAATATCAATGTGGTATTTTTTCTAAGGCAAATTTATTTGTTTCCAAAATCATTCTCATTATCTAATAGTAACAAAAATTGCATCCAAATCTCAATATACAAATGAAACCAGGAACAAAATATAATAATATACTCATTTATTATTTTTATTTTTTATTTTTTATTTTATTTAATTCTTGTTCAAGTACAGTTTTCTGTCTTATATTCCCAGCCCTGCCCCCCGCCAGTGCTCCCCACCTCCCTCCCATTTCTGCCCCCCACCTTCGTTATTGTCCATGTGTCCTTTATACTTGTTCATGTGAGTCCATCCCCTTTTTCCCTATGATTCTCTCCCCTCTCCCCTCTGGACCCTGTCAGCCTGTTCTGTATTTGAGTGTCATGGTCATATTTTGCTTGCTTGTTTGTTTTGTTGTTTAGATTCCTGTTAATGGTGATATCATATGGTATTTGTCTTTCACCACCTGGCTTAATATACTCATTTAAAATGTGAAGCTGGCCCTGACTGTTGTGCCTCACCTAGCTGTTTGTCATTCTGCAAAGTGAAAGGTCACTGGTTCGATACCCATTCAGGGCACAAGCTTGGGTTGATGCAAGTTCAGTCCATGGTAGCATAACAATAGACTGGTGCTATTCTTTCTCCTTCCCTTCACCTCTCTCTAAAAATAAATAGGTAAAATTTTTGAAAGATAAATAAAATAAAATATAAAGGTTAAGAGATTTATTCTATTCTTCAACACTAACCCAGTTGTAGATTTCTATATTTCTTTAATGGCTTGTGAATCCAACAACAACATGCAGAATCCTTTTTCTGATGTTCTGCTGTCCTTGACAATTGCTGGTTGGCTTGTTAAACTGCACCCTTGCATTTTCAACTTTGGCTTCTATGCTATATATCATACTTCATTACTCATGAATTATCCCAAATCTTTAAATATTTCATTACTATCCTTAACACCAGCTTAAACTTGCCTACTAAAAGTCTTTCTCTGATGACAAGGCTGAGGTCATCCTCTATTAATTCCCTCATCCTTCACCTGCACTTGAGGTTGAGTTTGGCTTTCCCAGGACACAAAATTCCTTTGTTTTGAGCTGTCCTCAGGAAGATCACCAGATGCTCTGGAACTGGATCCCCACTGGAGCAACCAACTCTTTCTCTCTCTTAGCAGCTGGCCTTTGCACCTTTGGAAAGTTGGTCACTGATGTTGTGAAGTGAGTCACTAATTAATCCTACTGTATTTGCCTTTGACACAGTTCACTGACGGTGGGGGACACAGGTTCAAACTGTTTAGTGGACTTCTCTGTTTCTTTGGCCAGTTGGTCAGGATACTGTTGCTTCTGCCTAAATTCTGGAGAAACTTGTGTTGTTCCCAGTTCCTTCAGAGTCATCTGTATTTCCACAGAACGTTGTGTGATCTATCGTTGGATATGCTGGGTCCGCTGGGTGGGGTCGCCTACAGCTCCTGGAGTGCAGGATGGGGTTGATTTGCTTGCTGACTTACTTCATCAGATGTTGGCGGGCTGTGCAGTTACTTAGCCATCACACCAGAGTCCTCTGCTTCCTTCTCCTCCTCCTGCACAGCCAACTTTAATTGTTTTTACAAATTCAAACTAGTATACTAACATTTACTTAATTTCTCATAAAATTTGTTTTCTCGTAGAATTTTATGTATATTTTCAATATACTTATATGGATTGGAGTGTCCCCCCAAAACAATAATAATTCTTGCTTGTGGACAAATGGCTCAGTTTTCTTTTCCAAAATGTAAGTCTTTTGAGAATGCATATATTTCATTCATTCATGCTTTCCCAATCAGGTATTAATCTTAGAAGTAAAAGCAATATGTGAACAATTATATGAATGAACTGCTTCTGTGGAAAAATTTTAAGAAATATTCAGTATTAGTATATGACTGTTACTCTAAATACATTGTCATTATTAAAATATTAACGTATATATTATCACATTAATTGATTATTATCTCTGTATTTCAGATTTTCAAAAACTTCAGAGTTGGACAAGAGTTGTGTATTTGGGAACTTTGAAACACGAAAGCTCCATGTGGAATCATGTTTTAAAAAAAAGCACTATGCTTGTAAGCACCAAGCCCTGTGGCTGACCTAAATCTGGTACAATGTTACTCTCACCATTGCTAAAGAAACCATTTCCAGTTTCTTCAAGAATGCTGCAATTATTTTGTGCTACTTTTTAAAGAAATTATTTGGGGACCAGTTTTAGTTTCATGAAGAAGTGAAGAGCAAGGTACTGACATTTCCCATAGTCCCCTGCATGCAGAGCATCCCCATTATCAGCATCACTCAGCAGATGGGACCTTGTTACTGAGAGTGAGTCTGTGCCAACACGTCGTAGTTACCTGAAGTCCATACTGTATGTGACGCTTCACCCTTGGTACTGGAGAGTTATTTCAAACCTATATTCATGTTAATTTTTAAAATATATATATCCAGGTATATATTATGCATTTTAAATGTTCTGTTATTCATTAAAATAAATCATGTATAAGTGATTCATTATAATATCAAGAATTTGTTACTTCTAAGTACCTAATTGCATAAATAATGTCACACACATTGTCAAATTAACTGATTTGTCCTGGCCTTGAGTGTTGCAAATGGAGTCTGAACATCTCATGGTGTCACAGTGAATAAGTCAGTGGAGTCAGTGGAGAGAAAGTTTGATTTAAAGATTTATTAACTATTTTTCAGGGATAGCATACAGAGAGGGGCAGAATCAAATTACAAAACATGCACAGTTTTCTGTGCAATTGGTTATCTTTTCATTTTAATGCTAGTTTCTTTTTTTTTAAGATTTTATTTATTTATTTATCTTTAGAGGGGAAGGAGAGAGGGAGAGAAACATCAATGTATGGTTGCCTTTTGTGCGTCCCCTGCTGGGAGTTGGCCTGCAGGGAACTGGACTGCAACCCAGGCATGTGCCCTGACTGGGAATCGAACCGCGATCGTCTGAGTCGCAGGCCCACGCTCAATCCACTGAGCTACACCAGCCAGGGCTTAATGCTAGTTTCTTTAGCCATGCACACACAAAAATAAACTCAAGGTGGATAAAAGACTTAAATACAAGTCATGATACCATAAAAGTCCTAGAGAAGAACATAGGCAGGAAAATCTCAGATATTACACACAGCAATATTTTTACCAATACATTCCTTAGAGCAAGGGATATAGAGGAACACATGAAAAAAATGGGAGCTCATCAAAATAAAAAGCTTCTGCATAGCTAAAGAAATTTACCCTAAATTTAAAACCATACAAATATTTTCAAAATTTTTGTTACTGACTTTTACTATAGGTCACCTGAAGTTACAGAATTTTCTGTGAAGCTGGAAATGCTCCATATCTCTGCTTAAACATGCCTAACATGACTGAGAAACCAATGTTAATTTTTTTAATTTTTAATTAATTAAACGTTAAAATTGAAGAGTCATACTGCAAGTGCTCATTTGCCAAACTTGATTGGTGTCTGCTGCAGTTACACTACATTTCTATTTATATACTTGAAAAATATGAGTATGTAGTATATTTTAGACACTTCCAATCAAGATGGCCACATAGGTAGACATGGTTTGCCTCTTCTCACAACCAAAACAAAATTATAACTAAAATATAGAACAACCATCACTCAGAACTGACAGAAATCAAATTGAATGAAGTCTGACAACTATGGAATTAAAGAAACCACATCCATCCAGACCAGTAAGAGGGGCACAGATGCAGAATGGGCTGGCCCCACCTCCATGTGTGGTGGATAAAAATTCTGGAGGGGTATCTTGGGAACGAGGAGTTCCAGACCCACACAGGACTCCTGACTCAGGGTTCCAGCCCCAGGAGGGTAAGTCACTACAACTTCTGGCTTTAAAATCCAGTGGTGATTGAGCTGTTGGAATTAACTTCTGGAGCCCCAAACAATTCCTCTTAAAGAACCCACCTATGCATTCATGTCAGACTCATTTCCTCTGAGCTCCAGAGTCAGGGTGGGAGCTTGAGGGACACCAGTGTTGTGTACAGGGAGGCTGAAGTTCTGGCATGAAAGTAAGCAGGGGCCACTGTACCTTTTCCGGGTACTCCTCCCACAGAGCAGGCCTACTTGTGCCATTTCTAAGGTTCCATTAACCTGGCTAACAAGTCTGACCCACCTTGGATATACCCAGAGCCTCTGCCCCAACCAATTTACTGGCTCACCCAAGCCACTTTTCTATATCAATGAGTGGGCTTGGCTCATGCTCCACAATTCCTTCATCCTCTCAAACAAGGAGCAACTGGCCTCAGTGAGCCTCAGGCCAGGAACTAGCAGCCTAGATTTATAGCCTGACTTCACCTAGAAATCTTCAAGCCCAGCACAAGTAGCAGACATCTCAGATTGCTTTATAACTCAGACAGGGTGGCCCCAGGCTAAACACAGACAAAGGCTGACCTTGGCCTGTACCACCTGGGACACTTCAGGGGCCAGTACACCACTTCAGAGGACTACCATCCTGCCCCTGAACAGCTGATCCCTCATGGAGGTTGGAGGGTGTTGGTAAATGGTCACAGCCAGTCCTTGAAGCTGATTGGCCTGGGTAAATCCCTCCCATTGATCTGCCAACAGCAGCCAAGGCTCAACTACAAGAGGAGGATATACTCAGTCCACAAGAAGGGCACACCTTGAGCACCCAGCTTGTGTAATAGGGGAGGCTGTGCCATTGGACCCTACAAGACACCTACTGCATTAGTCCACACTACTAAGACACAGAGCCAAAGCAGTTCTAATATACAGAAACAAACACAGGGTCAAAGAAACAAGGCCCAAATGAAAGAACAAATCAAAACTCCATAAAAAGAGTTAAATGAAATGGAGATGCACAACCTAGGAGAGGCAGAGTTTAAAACAATAGTTATAAGGATGCTCAAGGTACTTAGTGGGGACCTTAACAACATAAAAAAAACCCAAGGATACAGGAATTGAAATAAAGAACAATTTACAGGAAAAAATTGTAGAGTGGATGAAGCAGAAAACCAAACCAATGATTTGGAACATAAAGAATCAAAAAACAACCAATGAGAACAAGAAGAAAAAAAGAATCCAAAAACAGAAAACAAAGACAGTGTAAGTAGCCTGTGGGACAACTTTAAGCCATCTAATATTCAATTCATAGTGGTGCCAGATAAAGAAGATAAAGAACAAGAAATTGAAACTCTATTTGAAAAAAGAATGAAAGAAATCTTCCCTAATTTGGTGAAGGAAATAAACATGCAAGGCCAGGAAGCATACAGAGTCCCAAACAAGATGGACACAAAAAGGCCCACCCTAAGACACACTGTAATTAAAATGCCAAAGGTTAAAGATAGAGATGAGGGGATGGGAGAATGGGTGAGAGGTGAGAGGATTAAGAAGGACAAATAAATAGTTACAGAATAGCCATGGGGATATAAATATGTACTTTAAATATGTACTTTATAAATATGTACTTTATATATATCCCCATGGCTATTCTGTAACTACTTTATATATATCCCCATGGCTATTCTCTTCTCAAAGAGAGAAGATGAATGACCCATGGACATGAGCAAGGGTGGAGGAATTGCCTGAAGAAATAGGGGGTGCTGGGGGGAAGGGCAAAATCAGGACAACTATAATAGCATAATCAATGAAGTATAATAAAATAACGTTGCTAATGTTTTGGATAGTCAATCTGCCATTATGAAACATGTTTCATCGTTTTTAGCATGACTATTATACTGTGACAGCACATTAACTGTAGCCATTTTCTACTTGTTTGTGCTGCATGGTACATTTTCTTTCATTTTTACTGTGATATTCACCATATTTTCTTATGTATAATGCACAATTTTTGTCCAAATTTTTGAGGGAATTATAAGGATGCACATATACACAGGTAGTACTAACTCCGTATCTATATAAATGTTTTCAATTATTTTATTTATGTTTATGTGTTAAAAGTGTAATTCTAGAAAGCAATAACATATCTGTATGCAAAATAATACCCTGGAATACAATAATCAGTTTTGTTTCTAAGTATAAATAAATACAAAATTAAATTTAAAAATTAAAACAACAGATTTTTTTCCTGAAGGTGTGGGTCAACAACATGGGTGAACACTATACACAGGAATGCATTACACATGGAGTCATTAGGTATGCTTCTGTTAAGACATGCCCATTTAAGGTAGCAGTTATTTTAAATATAAACATTCTTCAAAATTAAAAAGAAAATTATTCTATTTTTGCTTAATATAGTTATTAAATTACTATGTGATGTAGTATTATTTATTTTTACCTGTGCCGATATATTATTATAATTAGTTATTAAATATAATGCAGTTATTTAATTTATGATGAACTTTGAAATCTGCCTTTTCATTGTTTTCTTATCTTTCACAATAAATATTTTACTTCAACTTTCTTTTAGGAACTTCTTAATCTAACATGCTTTAAATATTTGGTAAATTCCTGCATTTTATAGCATGTATTCTTTACTCAGTAAAACCTAACAAATTGGTAGTTTTACTTTTTCTCAAACAGTGCAGAGACCTACTACCTCCTTTTATTGACTACTTATGCCATATTTGCTCCCTTGAATTATAATACAAGTATAGGTTAAATTTTGAAACTTTACCATTAACATTTTATCCATTCTATATCGATTTAGATTTATCTACATAATTTTCTTTTCTTTCCTTTCTTCAAAATCAGATTTTCAATTAGAATAAGTTATAACGTTCATCTCAGAAGATCCTTAAATATTTCCTTTAGTTAAAGTCACTTGGTATTTAATTTCCTCCATTTAAAAAAATGTCTTCAATAGATGAGTGGATAAAAAACTGTGGTACATCTATCTACTCAGATGTAAAAAAAGACGAAAATCTTACCTCTTGAGACAGCTTGGATAATCCTGGCGAACATTATGCTAAATGAAATACGCCAGTCAGAGAAAAACAAATGCCATATGATTTCACTCAAGTGTGGAATCTAATGAATACAACAAACTAACAAACAAAAGAGAAGTGCTCACAGACACAGAGAACAGACAGTTTTCAGAGAGGAGGAGGTTGGGAGGCTGGGAGAAAAAGTGGAAGGCCTAAACAGAGGCTTTCAGTTTGATGCAGTTCCACTTGCTGGTTTTTGTTATTGTTGCCTTTGCTTGTGGTGTCAAATTAAAAAAAAACAAACACCATTGTTACCAAACAGAGGTCCAAGGTGGGGGCAATACTTGGCCCACTGAGGGATGCCAAAAAACTGCCACAGAACAACAGGGGCCCCTCCCAAGGACGGTATACTAATACCTACCCTTCTGTCCGCTGCCAATTGGAAAGACATCTCTCAATGCCAGAGATTTGTGAAAAGGAAATGAAATGTTTATTTAATGCTATTTAGGCCTAATGCCTTTATTAAAATATCAAAATCTTTAAGGGTATAGACCTACACACACACAGAGCGTGATCCCTTCTCCCCTGTACTAACTCTGGGTACCATAAATCAGGAAAAGAGCACATGTCCGTTTTTCTAGGCCCTGGTATTGTCAGCTGTGTTGACTGTCCAGGCAGGATCTCCAATTAATCCAAAGTCATGCGGCACCTTCCACTGGCAAGAGTTCTTTGTATCAAGTTCCAGTCAAAGTCTCTCCTGCTTTCCAGGTCACTCAGCCAAAGGGAGCACCCCAAAGCCACAGGGGCCTCTTCTACCAAAGCTGCAGACGTCTGCACTCCACCAAAAGCGCATCTCTTTCTTCTTCACTTGGCCACAGGGATCTCCATTCTGGCAAAGCTCTGTGGCTCTCTCCTTTCCCTGGGCAAGAGGGGACCCTTACTCTGCTGAAACCACGTGGATCTCTCCCTAATGGCTGCCGTGTCTGGGTTTAAATCCCCGTGCCCATCTTCCTCTGTACCTCTATTTCCAACTCCTCCCACGATCAGTTACCCTTGCCAGTATTTCTGTATTATTACAAGTTTACTGGGCTGCCATTGTTAGTCTGGGCAGGTATGGCCCCATGTCCTAGAGCCAATCTCCTCCAAGCTCCCAAGCAGGCGCTGTAACTCAGGGGACCTGCCCCCCAGTCACATCTTGGGGGGAAGTGACTTCATTCCTCCAGCTCCAAGCCTGGCCACAGCCATTTAACATATCCAAGTGACCTGCCAAAGGCTATAGATATGCTAAATGACCAGGCCATGGATTAGCTGCAGGGCTGTGGCTGTACAAAACAGCCCTGTATGTTCCTGCTCCATGTGTCCCTTCCCCCAACTCACACCTGTGGGGGGAAGGGGTGAGGACATCTTATATGTATGTCTCTCCAATATTCCTGTACACTTTGAGTTCTGGACACCATTCCAAATCTTTTTTCTGCCCCTCCCCCTTTGGCTGCACCCTGTATCACCATTACCAGTGTCATGTCAAGGACCTTAAACCCTATGTTATGTTTTAGGATTTTTTTTTTTTACTTTTTAAAAAAATTATTTAATTATTTTTCAAGTACAGTTTTCTATTACTCCCATCCCATCCCACCCCGCCCCGTGCTCCCCCTTAGGATTTTTATGGTTTCACTTCTTATGTTCAAGTGCTTAATCCATTTTGATTTTATTTTTGTATACGATATAAGATAAAGGTTCATTTTATTCTTTTGTATGTGACCATGCAGTTTTCCCAGCAGAGTTAAAGAAGACACTGTCCTTTCCCCCTGACAGATCTCGAGTCCTTCGTTGAAAATGGCTTGAGCGTGTATGCCGGGGTTATTTCTTGTCTCTCCATCTTGTTCCATTAATTTCTGCCCCTCTTATGGCAGTACCGAACTGTTTTAACTGCTATTGCTTTACAATATAGCTTGAAATCAGAAAGAGTGGTGCCTCCAACATTTTCTTTCCCAAGATTGCTCTGGGCATTCAGGTCTTTTGCGTTTCCATACAGATTTGACTGTTCTGTTTATGTGAAAAGTACCATTGGAACTTTGATAGCGCGGCATTGAAGCTATAGACTGCTTTGGGTAGAATGGATGTTTTTACAGGATTATTTTTTTCTATCCATGAGGACAGAACACCTTTTCTTTTATTTGTGACTTCTTAATTTTTTTCATTAATATCTTTTAGTTTTCAACACGTACATTTTTCATCTTCTTGGTTACATTTATTCGTAAAGTATTTTATTCTTTTTGACACAATTGTAAATGAGGTGGTTTTCTTAATTTCCTTTTCTGATAGTTTGTCGTGCGTGTAGAGAAATGCAACCGATTTTTGTGTACTGATTCTGTATCGTGCAACTATATTTAACTCTTTGTTTAGTATTGTACTAACAGGTTTGTGTGTGTGTGCGTGTGCGTGGAGTGGGGAGACATTAGGGATTTCTATACTGTCAGCCGATGGTCATTGTCACCAATTCAATGCCAACAGGATTCCCCAGTTGGGGGTAGGGTAAAGAAGGAAACTTTATTCAATGCAAAATAACCCAGTTGTGATACTGCACCTGAGTAAAACAAGTAAAAAAAAAAAAAAACCATAGCTGTTAGTTGACCCTGGGACCACACAGCCCTGCAGCCACATCCCTGTCGGTTAGACAGCTCTGCTTCTGCTGGTGACTTTGCTGTGCTCAGTGCTGGTCCGCACGTGCTGCTGGGTCTGCTTTGCTCTGTCCCAGCCTGCCCTGACCTGTGCTAGTCCACTCTGTTCTGTTCCAGAGAGGCGTGGAGAGACATCTAAAGTGTTTCAGCTCAGCCAGGGACATGCAGTTTTCAGGTTTCAGTGGAGAGGGAAGGTGTGGTCTCAGAGCCAGTGGGGAGCTGTCTAAAAAGGACAGAAGTCCCTGCCCCTGGTCCCTGACTGATCTGTCCTCATGCAAATGAGGTTTGATGCAAATGAGACCCTGGGTTTTTTTTGTGGACCCTGGATTGAGCTTGCAGCTGCCACCCTTTGGGATCTTGGACTTGACCTGGGTTTTGGTAAGGCCTTGATAGCCTTGGCACATGCACTCATAACCTTGGCATTGCTGACCTCCATCTTCTTTGGGTCTTTCTTCTTGTGCTTTTTGGCAAAGTGCATGTTCCTCAGGAACTTGGGGTATATCCCCTTAAGATCAGGGTTTCCTGATGCAGTTTCTCTCTCTTTTGGGGACTGGTTGTGTGTGTTATGGTTCTTCGACTTGACCATCTCTGTACTGAAGCCAGCAGCCCCCAAAGCTCCTGGGCCCGGAAGGGCACTTCTAGTCCTTACTAACTGCTTTTGGGACAGAATTCTCTTCCATCACCCCTGTTGTAACAGAGAATGAAAAGCATATCATCTTTTCATAATATTGCACTAACCAGAATTAATGGTACTAAGAAACTAACAAGTCTGTTGGAACAAAAATAGGAAGCAGATTTTTTCTTAACCTCTTTTAGCCTCTATTGTAATACATTCCAGGGATCAGCCATTCTAGTTTCCATCCAGACAGAAGCTGACCATCACGGGAATTCAGCTGATGCAAAAGGATTCAACAGCAAGACTTTGGTTGGAACCAGACAGATCACTGCCTACACGTCCCCACTTCCTTTCCCTCTTCTTATAAAAGCCACCCAGCTTGACCGCAGACGTAAAGATGGTGTTTAAGACAAGAGTCCACCATCGTCTTGGGTCACCAGCACCTGAATAAACATCTTTCCTTTTCGTCAGCTCTTGTCTCGCAAGCATTGGCTATGGCTGTGGCAAGCAGCTGAACCTGCATTTGGTAGCACTGCTAGTCATTCTGAGGCTTTCTTTCTAGGACCTTCTATGAGTGTGCCTACTGCACACTTCTTGCTCCCTCTCGTGGCAGAACTTTTAAGCTTATTTACCTTATTTACCTTATCTCAATCTTGCAATGCACCGGGCTGGGTGACGAAAGACTGCCTTTTGTTTTCCCAAATGTCTTGCTAAAGATCAAGTTTGTGGCTTCTCCTTAGTTTGCAGAGTCAGCCAGGGTTTCTGCACTCACTCATTGGCCATCTGTTAAAGCTCTCTCTCTTTGCTGCTGTTGGGAGCGCCCACAGGGAGGGGGCTGCAGGATGTAGATGTGTTGAAGTGAGGTGCACTGGGGACTGGCGGTGCCCACACCTTGGCTGAGTTGATCCTCAAGTGAAACGCTGCTAGCAGTTCAGGAGCACGCGTCCTGATGGAGTTCAGGACACAGCCAGTAAGATCTGCATCCCTTAATGTCCTATCTTTTGCTTTCTCTGCGTGCCCCCCATTTAGGCACCTCATGATTTAGGAGTCTAGATGGGATGAGAAATGAGTCTTTTTTGGCAGCATCCTACACAGCTAGTGAGGCAGGGTGCTTGCTCACACTCTTAACTTTTCCCAGTGAGAGATATCGTGGGTGGTGAAGATCCCTCTTGGCAGTAAAGGCGTTACTTTGGGAGAAGGGTCATGTGGGTAAAATCAAGCTGCTCCTCTTATTACCCTCTCTCATGCATCTTATGTCATATATATTTTTTCTCACTCTAGTGGTGTGTTGGAACTTCTCCTCTGGAGATCTGGACAGAGATTGCCTCCCACAGTGTTTTCAAAGGCTCTCTGATCGCAGTGGAGAGAGGCTGAAGCTGGTCCAGAGGCAACAGCTGGGACTGAGTTCTCAATTTCAAATTATACGTGACAAACACCAAAAATAGTCAAGACAATGTTGACGAGGCATACGATAGAGTAGTTTGGCATTAGTTCAAGGAACTGAATAAAGTTTTGATTTTGAAAAAAAGAATGCCTACAGATATGTTGAACAATAAATATGCGGCAGCAGAGGTGGCGTTACAGACCCTGAGAAAAGAATGGGTCGTTCAGTAAAGGTGACGGGTAAAAAATCACTACCCTGTGGGAAAATATTGGCTGTCAAAGATCTAATTATGAAAGAAGTCCTCACAAGTCGAATAGAAAATATAGTAAAGTGCTTCAAGACCTTTAGTTAAGGATATATTGCTCAATCAAATTCCCAAATAACCAGATTATAAATGAAAATAATGCTATAAAGGAATAATTCAATAAGCACCTTTACTTTCTGGAAAAGAGAAGGCATCGTTAAAATTGGAGAGCTGCACCCAGACCAGCACAGGTTACGCAGGCAGCGGACGGAGTGCTGGGTCACACTCACAGCTGATCAAAAGAGACTGTGTTCAGGAATTTGGGGGGACCGGTTGTTTAACACAGTTATTATTGAAAAATCAATTATATAAGCATAAGTTATTATAAATTATGTTAATAGTAAGAGAAATAAATACTCTAAACTCATTCCTTTTTAGTGGCTTTGTTATATTTACTGTACTTATGAAGTCATTTGCATCTTTTATGCCTGAGTCATGGAAATATTATATACTGGTGTAATACTGCAGCTCTCTCCCTTTCCAAGTTCTGTATTCGCTGATAAAATGTTAGTTGTTTTTAGTTCACTCTGGTCAGAGTATCTCCACAATTAAAATTGGCAAAGACTACAAATAAATTTTTCCTTCACCAGAAAGCCGGTTAGTAAACATTTACTGACCTACCCTGGATGTACTTGAGAAAAGAAGTTCTATCTGGAATAGGCAAATTATAATCAATTTAATTTAAGAAATCAAACAACTAAATGTAAAATGAGAAAATAGGTTGAGAGAATTTACAGAGAAGTAGCTTAGTATACCCCATCAATATATTATTATAAAAGTTAAATATGAGTAGTAATAATAATATGGAAAGGCAAACTAAAAATCTCAGATAATTTGGTAGCCATGATATTAGGAAAATTAAGATTATAGATTTCAAATTATGGGAATTATGTGGAAAAATACAAGATCTCATATGGTTCTATTTGTGGTAACAGTCATACAAAAATTTTGGAGAGCAATTTGTCAATTTTTAAGACATTTTCAGTATGTCTATACAGTACTCAATAAACACACTTCTAAGTACTTACTCTTGAGACACTCTCCTGTTCATGTGATTAAGGAGAGCTATTAAAGAATACTCAAGACAGAGTGATAGCGAAAAGAAAAATAAGAGAAGAATCTAAAATACCCTTAGATAAAAAGTAGGTGGAATATTATACTGTATTCAAGAACAGACTATACTGTATGTCAAATAGATCATTAAAAATACAAAAAAACTCACACTAATATTTGTTCTACACTACGTAGCACAATCATTCTCTGTGCCACAGATATGTGAGTGAACAAGACAAACCCCCTGTTCTCTGAGTGTTTACATTCTGATGAGAAAGAAGTATAAGAAACAAAATAAACATGGTAGGATAAATGATACAAGTAAAATGAACTCAAATAAGATAAACAACATACTAAAATAGATAACAGTGTATTCAGGAAACAACTTTAAAAGATATTCAAACAGAATTTGTAGAAAATAATGTGTCTATTGAGGAAATGAGAATGAGTAAGAAAGACAGAGGTCTTTAATTACAAATAAATAGTTTTACTGAGGAACTATAATTAAAAGAGGCTGGAAAGATAGAAAGGGGGTCAAGAGAGAAGAAATATTGTTATTGACTATTTGACCATTTCAGAATATTAAAAAAAAACAGAAAATATGTACAGATTTTGAAAGGTGTTTTTAGACAGTCGCATTATTTGACTGCAACACCCTCTGACTATAAATGTGAGTCACTGCTATAAAAGATGCAAACATATGTCTTTAATAATCTAAAACTATATCTAATTACAGAGAAATACTTTAACTTCTACTTTTTAAATCACATTTGGGGACCACCACTTAAACACTTCTTAATGTTAACTTTAAGAATACTTTAACATTTTTTAACTCATCTTCTGGACATTTCTAAGAAAAAATCTGCAAACAATAGAGTGTTCTTTAAATAATATATCTAAAATTAAAGATATTTAGAAACTGAACTTTTGTGTTTTAAATAAAAAAACTAAAGTCCTTAGGGTCCATTGGAATTTTAAATAAAAACCTAGTAAAATACCCACTGGACTTCCACCTTACTACGTAGACACATGAAGTCATCATCGCCTCTTTTCGCTGGCTGCACTGGCATCCTCTGTACCAGTGGTGCCACTAGCATTTCATTCAGCAAAACTGGAAACATACACTCACTCTTATGCTTTCCCACACCCCATTCTTTCCTTCATCTAATGTCAGATTTGATTTCACTGACTGTGTCAGCTCACTTCCCTTATTAATGTCAACTTCACTATTCCTAACATCACAGTTCTGAGTAAAAACTTCATTTCTACTGTCCATAAGTATGGTTCTTATTTGTTCTTTTTTAATCATATTTTTTTCAATTACCTTACACTCCCCTCACCCCTGCAGACACGCCATTGTCTGTGTCCATGAGCCCTTTTTCCTTTTTGCTCAATCCCTCCACCCCCTATGCTTACCCCTGCCCCAAGCTGTCAGCTTGCTTTCCATCTATGAGTCTGTCTGTTTCAATGGTTCAATTTGTTCATTAGATTCCACATGTGGGTGAAATCTTATGGGATTTTTCCCCCAGATTTGCTTATTTTGCTTAGTATAATATTCTCCAGGTCCATCCATATCACTGCAAAAAATAAAACTTTCTTCGCCCTGGCTGGTGTAGCTCAGTGGATTGAGCGCGGGCCTGCGAACCAGAGATCACGGTTCGATTCCCAGTCAGGGCATATTCCTGGGTTGCAGGCCAGTTCCTGGCAGGGGCCAGTTCCCAGCAGGGGATGCACGAGAAGCAACCATACATTGATGTTTCTCTTCCTCTCTCCTTCCCTTCCCCTCTAAAGATAAATAAATACAATACTTAAATAAATAAATAAAATAAATAAAACTTTCTTGTTTTTTTACAGCCGAGTAGTATTCCATTGTGTAAATATCCCATAGTTGTTTTATCCACTCATCTATTGATGAAGACTTGGGCTGCTTCCGTATCTTGACAATGGTAAATAATGCTATAATGAACAGATAGGTGCTTGTATTCTTTCAAATGAGTTATTTTGTGTTCCTTCTGATACATTCCCAGAAGAGAGATCACAGGGACAAAAAAGGAGATCCATTTTTAATTTTTTGACATTACTCCCTAATACTTTCCATAGTAGCTGCCCCAATCTGCATGCCCACCAACAGGACAAGTGGGTTCCCCTTCCTCCACACCCTCACCAGCACTTGCTGTTTGTTGATTTATTGATGATGGCCATTCTGACAGGTGTGAGGTGATATGTCATTGTGGTTTTAATTTGCATCCCTCTGATGGCTACCGATGTTGAGCATCTTTCCATATGTTTATTACCATTTGTATGCCCTCCTTGGAGAAGTATCTATTCAGGTCCTTTGCCCACTTTTTAATTGGGTTGTTTGTTTTGGGGTGTTGAGTTTTATAAGTTCTTTATAAATTTTGGATGTTAACCCATTATCAGATGAATCAGTTGTCCTTTGAACAGGTCAAAGTGCCTACCCAAAACACAGAAATCTGACCTTGTCAACCCTTGCTTAAAACTTCTCAAGGGTTTCTACTGACGTGTACTAGTCAAGCAACATAGCTTAGTGTGTTAATCTTTCTTCTCCTTGCTCACACCCCTTTCTAGAATAGTCATTCTAGACTATTCTAGGCTTCGTCTTCATAACCCCACTTAAACTAGTAGACTGTTTATAACTGTCTTTATTGACATTCTTGTCTCTTTCTTCTATGTCTTTGACATTTCTACCTTCAGTTCTTGTTCTGTTTTAACCCCACTCACCTTGATATCTAACGTATTTTTAAAACACTCCCCCCAAATCACCTAATCAAGGATACCTTCTTCAACCCCATTTTCTTATAGTTGACATTGGCAATCCATTGTGATATTGTCATCTATGACCTTATCTTCTGTGATAACCAATAATTGTGTGTACCACTGAGAATTACATATTTATTTAAAATCATAAGCTAAAATCTATACCTTCAATAGATTATGAACAATTAAATGATAGACATTGTGCTTTATCCTTATCCAACTATGTATGTCCATTGCAAAACAAGATGCTTTCCACACAGACATTCTAAATAGCTACTAACTCAAAGAGTAGATAGGAAACAGTCTTCATAAAAATATCAATAATTTTATATTGTTTATTTACATAATTTGTTGTGCTGTGGTGTTGTTGTGCCTGTGTACAAAAATAGAAAAAAATATAACACAGTATAGAAAAGATCCAGGAGATTGTTTAAAACCACATAAGAAACATTGTAAACTTTTAATGATTATTCTCTTGCTCTTCAAGAGAGTAATTTAAAAATTGCAGAGTTTAAAGAACACGCATTTTTATTCCCATGTATACAAATGAATGTAATAGTGACAAAGTAAGAAATAATAAGTTATTAGAATTATACCAACTTCTAGTAGGTGATTTCTTAAAGGAAGCTGTGATGGGAGATCTGAGTTCTACCCAAATCAGCAACTAATGAGCTTTTTCCTTTGGGAAAGTGCTGTCTGATACCTGGGTCTATCTCCATAGGCACTCGGGATAAGCAGTGTTCAAATTCTGTGACATCTACAACATTCTATGATTCTTTGATATTTAATATACTGAAGTAAATGCAAAATCCATTTGCATGAAAGATGTAGAAATTGTGAATGGCAATTTCCTTTCATGAATGTGTGCATTACCCTTATGGTAGGGAAGAGAAGGTTAAGTGCAAAAAATTAAATAATCAAAGAAAAATAACCATGACGCTAATGGAAATTTGAAGTCATCTGATTAGTAAGTCATGTATGTGATTTACTTCAAAGCACTTTTGAACAAATTTACTATTTATATGACTGATTCTTTACAAATTCTAAAAAAATACCATAGGGGGAAAAACTTTTCTGTTCCATTACATGATAAAGATTGGTATTTAAAAACAAAAAATACAGGCTTCCAGCATGGGCTATGTTGGTATAATTAAGACATTTCTTTGTGAAAGAAATGACTCCTCAATGGAATTGCTTATTTTCAGAATTATTGAAAGATCATCCCAGATGGGACCCAGAAATTATTTCTCCATTACCAGTTCATGAAATTGTGCCAGGCAGTATTAGTTAGCAGCCAGGATGGTGGCCTGCTCTTCCTCCTGCCCCAACAAGGTACACGTTCAAGGTTAACGGGATCTCTGTCCTGTGTTCGTCCTGTTGCACTGCGGCAGTGGGCACTGTGTGTGCCTCACCCAGTACCTCATACTTTTAGCTGGATGTTCTGAATCAATATTTTAGGTTCTGACAAGGTAGGTCCTAAATTCGTATTTTTTATAGTACATGAGCAATCTTTTTACTGTTTTATCGCTCAGCCTGTCACTTCAGCTTCAGTACACCCATGCATATCCAGACTCAGCTCTCTTTCCTTCAGAGCCTTTGATTCACTTCATTGCTCATATGACTTTTAGAATTTGTCTTTTGGCACATCTTTTATTAATTCAAACGCATTTACAGAGTAGTCTAGGCTACAACAGTTTAATTTTGTCACAACTACCCATCTTATGCTTTTATTTCCAGACAACTCTCTGGTAAACACTTCTAACCACATAGTTTCAAGTCACAACTCTAAGTGAGCATCCTGCCAAGAAGACTGTTTCTCACCACAAGTTGCAGTGTGGTCTCAGCATCTTCTCCCCTTGTGGTAGGAACACAGGAAGGACTTAACACATGCTCAGCCATGTAAGTTAACCCATGCTTTGTTTGCTAGAAGGTCAGTTGATTAGGCCTCGGTAGAATTCTCACCTAAGGCATATAGTTTCTAAATATTTTACTGAGGTGTTGGTGGTTGTTCTCAAATGACTTGACCCAGGCTGTTTGCAAAACACCATAACTTTCTCCAGAAAGAATAAAAAAGGGGGTTAAGAGGTTAGAAAATACTTATACATGAGGCTCTTATGTGTCTTTTTGTAGTCACATTATTTTTTCCACATTAATTAATTTTGTTGATTTCATGGTCTTTATTAGAAAATATGTTTTCAGAGAGAAATGTCATGTCATTTTTTGCAATTTCAAATATCACTGAAGCATCACTAATGTTCAGCAAATTCTTAATAGTTATTACATGATGACAGATGCAGAGTATATGCTCACCAATGAGCATGAAATTAAATTTCTTTATAAAAGTATTTATTTATATGGGTAACATTTATTTTGAATCCCACCACTCCTTTTTAATTTTTTAACTCAACATCCTGGACTCGGAATATGCCCCTCTCAAATCCTTAAAGCTGGGTATTAATTAGAATTATTGTGATGATCATTTCTAATACATATAAATATAGATTCATTTTTTGTAAAGTTCAAACTAATACGATGTTATATTGCAATCATGCCTCAATAAAATATAAGTAACCTTTGATTTTGATACATATATTTTAATTATCTATAACTGAACAAAGTAAGAAAGAATGCACTTCACAAGTAATAAGCATTCCTTACTTTCACCTATTCTATTCAACCACTTAAGAAAAATGAAATTATCTTGTTGCGTAATATTTTCAGAAACTTTCTTGAGGTTCAAACTTCAAGAATTCCTCATTTGTTGAATAATAGTTGTTAGAAACACAAATACACAGAGACACACTTCTGATCAGAAAGAGAATATCCTACTTCTTGTAAAAAATTTAAGCAAGACTTGAGTCCCCAATTTAAAACTGAAACGAAAGATGTTCAACCAATTTTGACCCCCAATAGAAATATGAGAAACATTAATCTAATCTCATTTTCCTCTGGAAAAAAAGCAGCACAAATCACAGAACTTCCTTGTACCCCTTCAGTATACAAAACTTTTTGTTAATTGATGAAATAAATGTTAGGTCCTAACATCATCTCATGATTTTAAAATGATTAATTCAGTGGTGAAAATCATCCCAGGATTTTCAGAAATAAGTGTCAAAATTACATAATCTCTTTCTGAATCAAAAGCTTTTTATAAAAGTAAAAGTTTTGGTTGGTTGTAAGTAGGTATGGTTGGTTTTTTACGATGTAAAAAAGAAGAAAATTAAATTTTTAAAGCATCTTGTGCCCATGCTACTATAAATTTGATGGAATCAAGTATGCTGTGTATCATGTAAGTTAAAAATATAAAGAAATATTTTTCCTGTATATGAACATACCTATATATGCACACAAACATAAAGATATATATGTATGTCTACATATGTGTCAATGCATTATCTTTTGTCTAGATAGTTTACTTTGACATTCTCAAGGCCTAGAAAAGTACCTAGCAATTGGTAGTCACTAAAAATATTTGTTGAATAAACTTGTTTATTGTCCAAGTTGAAACAAACTACCACACAAAATCGTCTTTATTTCCTTTCTTAGTATATATTAAAATTTTGAGTTTAACTTTATTTTTTCTTAAATTGTATAGCATTTTATTATCTTTTGAGTCAATGTTAGACTAAATGAATATTAATAAGATGTCTAGTAAACCAGTCTTTTAAAGTGGTATTACTCTCATTTATTTGCTTAGTTTTTATGTACACTGGGGTGTGTATTGAGGTTTCTAATATTTCTACATATGATGTGTGTATGTATAGGTCTATTTTTATTTTTTATGTTGTACAAAAAATTTTCTAGTTCTAAGTATTCAATAGTGTCTTATTTTCTACTTTATCTGCAATGGTACCTCATATATTACTTTCATGCATGCATGTGACTTTCTCATGTCTGTATATTTTCTCTTACTCAATTTGTTAGTGTGTCTATGTTCTCATATCACTTTGTCTTAATTAACGAAGTTTTAGCAAGTTCTTAATGTCTAGCTGGACAAGGCCTCCACCTTTTCTTTTTCTTCAATAGTTATAGGCTACTTGGCTCCTCGTATTTAATGAACATTTAGGGTTATGCTTTGTAAGGTTCATAACAAAGCTTGCTATATTATTTGGAATTGAATTGACTTCCTAAACTATTTTAGGATCATTGAACTGTTATTAGCTTCAGTAGTCCTATCAAAATGTAATTGTTTTTAAACTACTTTTATAAAATTACATAATGAGTTCCACATAGATGTTAATGAAGTTAGAAGAAAGATCTTTACATGTGTAAATTAAAAACAGAATTTCAGGTAGAATTTTCACCCTTATGAGTTTTGTGCTCTTATGCAAGGCACTTACTGTATGTGATCCACAACTTCACTTACAAAATAGAATAAATTACAGCTGTTGCTCAGAATTACTTTACAGTGATATAAAATTTGATTCTGTTTATTATTGACCTTCAATATAATAGTGTTTAAAATTAATTCTACATTAATTACACTGATATTATTTCTATTAAGTGACCATTGAATTGTTTTTTATTATTTATGTAGAGAAACATATCATCAGCAAAAGAATTTAAGTTCCTATGCCTTTCATTTCCTGTGATTGTCTTAAATGTGCTAAAGAACCTCCACGAAGATGTTGAAAGAGAACTGGTTAGTGATCACTTTGCCTTCAGGATTTTCTAAAAGGCCATCAATAGTTTGAAGTTAAGAATGACGTTGCCATTTGCAGCATTTATCAGGGTGGACAAAACAAGGTAACAACCAAAGTTCAATAGATGGTTAGGTAAAGAAGATGTAGTACCTATGTACAATAGAATACTACTCAGTCACAAGGAAAGACGCAATACAACCATTTGGGACAACATGAATGGACCTTAAGAATATCATGCAAAGCAAAATAAGTCAGACAAAAAGGCTAATAAACAGGCCCTGGCTGGTGTAGCTCAGTGGATTGAGCGCGGACCTGCGAACCAGATGATCGCGGTTCGATTCCCAGTCAGGGCACATGCCTGGGTTGCAGGCCAGTTCCCTGCAGGCCAACTCCCAGCAGGGGACGCACAAAAGGCAACCATACATTGATGTTTCTCTCCCTCTCTCCTTCCCTTCCCCTCGAAAGGTAAATAAATAAAATATTTTTAAAAAGGCTAATAAACATATATTTCACTTATATGTGGGACATAAAACTGAAGCTCATAGACCCAGAGAACAGTATGGTGATTACCAGAAGGAATGGAGGACAGGGGTGGGAAAGCATGAAGGGGGTCAAATATATGGTGATGGAAGTTGACTTGACTTTGAGAGATGGGCACAGATGCAATATACAGATCAAGTATCATAGAATTGGACACTTGAAAACTATATAATCTCATTAACTAATATCACTTCAATAATTTTAATTTTAAAATAAAAATAAAGGAAAACCTACTCAAAGAAAAAGAATGATGTTTATATAGATTAGATGGGGGGAGGCAGAAAACTGCACTTGAACAACAATAAAATGAAAAAGAAAAAAGAAAAAAATCTGTGAGGCAGAGGCTGGTGGAAAAGAGAAGAGGTTTTATCCAGGTGCTATGTGATCTAGGAGAATGGATGACTCCCAGGCTCAGAGATCATCCCCTACACGAATCCAAGAAAAAGGCAGTATTTAGAGTTCCTGCCCCATTTTAGAGCAGAGTGTTCTGAAAACTAAACGCAACTACTCAGCAGTCATAGGGCCCATCCGTGCAACACAGCTTGTTCCCCTCTGCTGTTCGTTTCCAACTCCCTCCTGGAACTTGATGTGGCACCTGCACGGCCGTGGGCGTGGGCCACGCAGCGGCTAGGACTGCAAGGTTGTGCGCTCCCAGGAAAGAGCATGTGCGTGCATGGGTGAAGGCAGCACCAGGTCAGCCAGAGAGAGGGAGAGAGATTCCTTTCTGGGGGCCGTGGGCCACCTGGAGAGAACTGCTTGCATCACATGAGTCTAGGTAATGAGGAAGAGAAAAAGAGCCTGTTTCTTTGTTCCCCTGGGATTATATTAGCTTGTATGTATGACAGACCATGTGCTTTTTCAAAACAACCAATAACTTCCCAAGCTTTTGCATGCTGCTGACGGGCCCACCTCCCCTTCAATCCTTTTATCTCTTCAGGCTAGACTGACAAACCTCTTTGGTCCATCACCTCTCCCGGCTACCATTTGACTTCTATGGCACATGTGCCTGCTTCCCCCAGTTCCCACCCACAATCTGGGACCCAAGGCCCGATGGGGACTTTTTCCTCTAGCCAATTATCTTGCTGGCCTTGAAGGTTCTCAGCATAACAATTTCCTCTGTCACAATCTTAGCTGATGGGGCAAACTCAGCTGGTTCCAACTGACCTTCCACCAGTAACACTAATGCTATTTATTACTCATCTACTTAAATTCTCTGTCGATGTATGTACTAAATCTTGATATTTTTCCTCATAAAATTTGAGAGAAGTCTGCAAGTATTGCAGTTATTAACCCTTAGATAACTTGATACAAGCTTTCCCCCAGTGTATTACATTATTTTTTCATTATGAACAAAGCTAAAATTTTATATATTCAAAAATTTGAAATAAAATGGATATCAGTAATACTACTTTAGTGAAAGAAATAGGAACTATTCTGTTTCCCCTTACTGTTTAGAAGAGTTTGTATAAGTCATAATGATCTCTTTTTTGAAAGTTCATTACACATCTCCTGTGAATATGATTTGGCTTTCATGTTATTCATATGAGAAAATTTTGAACAACCGAATGATCTCATAAAAACTACTCTAGCTTCATCAAACTTGGCCAAAGCAACTTGTGCCTGTGTAAATTTCATCTCACTCATATCATACATAGTAAATATAGTGTCTCTCTGTGTTATTGGCTGAAGATTATTGCCTAAAATATCTCGTTGATTAAATGAAGTGTGGATTTACTGATTTAAGTTTTGTTTCCATGTGCACATGTTTCGTGAGAGTTAGTATGAGTGACTGCTTTTTCAGCTGTTTCCTCCTAGCAGGGGTGTTCAACCTTTCAGCATTTCGGGGCCGCATAGAGGAAGAAGAGTCATCGTGGGCAACATATTAAATACACAAACAGGAGCAAAAACAGATGAACAAACAAAAAGGTTTATAGTAAATTTGTGATTTTGTTTTGAGCCACATCCATTGCCATCCTAGGCTGCGTGCGCAGCCTTGGGTAGGACGCTGCTGCTCCAGGGTTTTCTTTATTTTGTTCTTCAAAGTGACTTATGGGTATGTATTTCATTATTTTTACAGTAGCATACAGAAGAAGCTCTAACCGCTTATTTTGTAAATAAACTATTTCTGAATAATTTTGAAGTGACGAAAAATTGTAAAGTTGGCACAGAGTGGTCGTACACAGCCTGTATATCCAGTTTCCCTTATTGCTAACAGTTATGTAAGTGGTACATTTGCCAGAGAGTGAACTGATACTGATACACTATTATTAAATAGATAAGGCACTATATTCAAGTCTTCTTAATTTTTACCTAATGCCTGATTTCTGTCCATTATCCTATCCATTGCTTTTAGTCCTTATATACTTTAAGGTTCCTTTGGCTGTAACAGATACTTTGTCATTTTTTAATATACCAAAAATTGTGAGTAGCTAGAAATCAGAACATTAAGACATTGGTTGATTATGTTGTTATTCTGACAAAATTTGGTGGTGTGGTTTTGTTAATGAAGGGGGAGTAATATATTAAGTGATGTCCACAAGAAAAAAAGGAGAAAAGGACCCTATTTAAGGTTAAAGATTGATCTGAGACACTTACATATCTAAAAAATGAAATAACATTGGCCACAATTTATCATTTTTAAGCTAAGCATATCATGGCTTATCATGCAATATTTATTTAGCACTTTATTTTTTGTAATTGAAAGATTGTATATGACCACATTGTAGACATGTATATATATATATATATGTCTCTATGTTTGTGTGCATATATATATATATATGCATGTTCATAAACATAAATATTTCTCTATGTTTCAACCTACATGATACACCTTACTGGATGCCACTCAACCTTATAGTGGCGTGTACACAGGATGATTTAAAAGTTTATTTGACTTTTCTCCTCTTTTTTTACACAGTACTTACAACCATTTTGTTGTTTTGATACTCATTTATTGCTAATCATGTTGTTCACCCAACATCTCTGTAAGAAACAATCCTTTTGAGCTGTTACACTGAGCTGTATAGTGCTATTCAAAACCATTGTCATACAGGTTCTTTTCCCAGGATGCTCCTGAAGTGCGCATAAAACTTTATATGATAACAGTATTGAATGTCTCCAGGTCTTAATACTATTAGCACCACCCCAGCAAATAACAAAGACAACCACCCATCACCAGGCAGGATCTCAATGTCAGTCAATAAGGATATGGGGATGGCCTTATGCTAAACTTCTTTACATTTGATTCAGAAAGAGATGATGTATTTCACTATTTGTTTTATGAAATTTTGGTACACATTTTAACACTGAATTCATCATTTTTAAGTCATAAGATGATTTTAGGACCTAATGTTTATTTTGTCGCTTAGCAAAATGTTCCGTGTAGTGAAAAGGCAGAAGGAAGTACTGTGGCTTAGGCTGTTTCTTTCAACAGGAAAATGAGATTAAAATAACGTTTCTCATATTTTCCTCAGAGGTCGAAATTGATTGGATGTTTCTTGACTCAGTTTTAAATTGAGAGCTCAAGACATGCCTAAATTTTTCACATGAAGCAGGACATTCCTTCTCTGATCAGGTGTGTCTGTCTGTGTTTCAGTGTTTCTAAAAACTATTACTCATGAAATGAAGAATTCTTGAGGTTTGACCTCCAGAAAGTTTCTAAAAATATTTACACAACAAGGTAATTCTGTTTCTTGAGTGTTTGAATAGAATTACTGGGGGCAAGGGATGTTTATTACTTAGGAAGTGTACTCTTTCTCACTTTATTCAGTGATAAATACGATAAACTTATTAAAGAATCAGAAGTTATGATGTTGCTATAAGATTATGTCTTGTCTCTAAACAAAACTACAAGAATGAATCTTTACATTTGGGGATAAAAAATGGAATTTCAATTTGAATTCTTACTATTCTGAATTTTGTGCTCTTATGCAAGGCACTTACTTTATGTAATACACAACTTTATTACCATAATAAAGCAAATTATATCTATCGTTTCCAACTATCATGTTTACATATGAAAGAGATTTTATTTTAAAACCTAAGCATTATGCATATTTATTAAATAGCTATTTTTCTGAGAGCTCTGGTACACACAGTATGACATTACTACACAAATAGAAGATTATTTTTGCTAATGATATGCTGAAATTAATCATCACTAAATTAAATAAACAAGTATAAATAGAAAACTGTGTTGTCACTCAATATCAGTGATGAACTTTCTTCCATTAAGTATCTTGATGTAGGCAAATTTAAAAATTCATTATACATATTTAGTTTTTTAACCAAGATAAATTTAAGAAATTAATTTACCTGAATTTATATAAATTGTTCTTGTCATTCATTCCTTTTCAAATATATTCCTGGAGGAAATTTTTTTGTATTTTCACTTTCCAATCAAAGTATATCATTTCACCACAAAGAAAGACAAGAAAAAAATGAGTGATTTTATTTTATTCAGGAACCTTTATAAGTTGAAGACTTCAGACTCATTTCTGTGCTAAATGAAAAGTCATAATTATATGATGGGGTTGATCCAAGATCGGTGGGCTTACCACAACCTGTGTGTGTTCTTTCCACATAAATGTCTAGTTTGGCCTATGTATAATTTCAATATAGTCAGAATTTGAGAGAAACATAAAAAAGTGATTTAATTTGATTGACTTATGTTCATTGTATGTACATATCACATTATGTTAATGTTATATTTAAATCACATCTTTGAAAACTTGAAAGCGTGGTCCTCCTTGACTTTCTTAACTACCTACAGTAAATGCTCCCAATTCGAGGCAGCGTCTGAAACAGTGACAGCGTCAGAACTGGGAGTTAGAAGAACTGAATTTCAGTGAAACTTTTACCAGTTTCTAGTTCTGAGGTCTGGGGTAATACAGCATCTATGTACCTAAGTTTTTATTTTTATGTGAACTAGAGGTATAAAACAGGTGACATTTATCTTAGTGGATTTCTATGATATTCATATAAAATCACACGTATTTCAAAGAGTTTCTTAGCTAAAATATTATAAACAACTTTGTGGCAGCATTATTTTAAATAAAGAATACTATATTAGACACTTCTAAAATTCAGTTTCTTCCTTCATAACTTAATATCTACCCTCTTTATGTATTTAATAATTAACTTACACATTATATGTACAATGTTTAATTTTAGGTATAACAGGTAATTAATATTAGCATTTTAGTTATAAAAGGCTTTTACATATTTAATATTTTTATGGTTTCACAGAGAAAGCAAAATTATTTTTTACTTGTTTGGTTCAGAAGATTCTTTGTCTTTTTCTTAAAGTTATAGACAGTGCTATTTTACTCTTTGTATGTCCTTAACTATGAAGAAAATTAGACAAACTAGCCTTGACTATGTGTTTGCTATGAGACTGTGACTGATGTTGTTGATATTAAGTCCATATTATTTTATTTCACTTTTAAAAATAATCATATCACATAGTATTGATATCTTTTGTTCATTTTTCTGACTCTTTCTTTCTTTTCCTATTTTTGTGAAATTTCTGCAGTTATTAAGTTAGTAAATGTGGCTCTGTAACTTAAACACATCTGATTCCCTAAGGCTTTATCTTTTCACTATACAATGTCTTCATTTTATTGTTAGCTTTAATTATGGGGTTAGAATTAACTCATGTTAATAGTTCATAAGATTTTGCTAAGATATTTTGCTGCAGAATACATATAATTTTATGTACACTGTAAATTATAAAAATTATAGTAATGAAATAATATAAAACAAAAATTAACTTGATGCTACACTTTAAAAGGTAAAGAATAGAAATAACAAGTTAAAGTTTAAGATTGAATGATCTCAGAAGCAGAAAAGTCATGACTCATACTGGCCTGCTTTGTGTTTCTCCAGAGATGAGTGAATCCCACAATTATAAATTTAAACTCGGAAATCGTGGTACTTCTACACCAGGACAAAAGAAAAGACCTACATTGATCACAAACACAGCTGGGGAAACCCGTAAGTACTACATTCCATTCGCCATCTTCAGGTGAAAATTGGAAACTATGAGCTCATGAGGGATAAACATTCAGTCTAATTTTGCCATCATGAGAGAAGCAGAAGTGAGACTGAGTTTGACGTCACTTGGAATATGTGCAAAGTGAGAAGAAAGTGTTGAATGGATGAGCTTTTCATGCCCATCAAAGAGGTGAGATAATCATAGCAATGACCACCGAGACTGCAGTTTCTAGGGGCTCACTGAACAGCCAGCTGTCAGGAGGGGCGAATGGACAGAAGAGAAGAGAAATACACAACACCTGTCAGTGGTGCGTCTTTGAACAGCGCGGCAGCAGGGACTTGACTACGATTCACAGAAAGGCCACTGCGCAGTGACGAGGATACGCTGCCTGTACTTTATCAAGAAAAATATGATTGAAGGTGAAGCCTGAAAAAGATTACACAAAAAGGAAAACAACAGGATACTCTCACTTATAAATATTGGTTGTATAGTAAAAAATATATGGTTATCAAATAGCCTCACTTTCAAAAGTTAATTATAGAAATGAAAATGTATTCAATATAATAATCAAAGATTGTATATCATGCATAATGTAGAAAAGGTTTGGGGTAAAAATCAATAAGAATTTTTACTTTAAACTAACTTAATATTCAAAGCCTCTAAAATATAAAAATTGACTTTAAAATATATGTTCCAAAGCTGTCATTATGCTTATTGATAAATACTTACATTATATTTGTTGTAGTTAGAAAAAGACAAGAATCCTTATTCTCATTATTATTAATCAGTATTGGCTGTTTTGCTGGTACTAGCCAATGTGCAAAATCAAGGTAAGAAAAGAAAAACAAATGATCAGAAACTAGAATAAAATGGTGAAATTAACATGACTAGCAAAAATATATGACTTAAAACATTTCAAACCCTCAGAAGCTTCACCCCATAAACTGCAAAACAATATGGAAATCTGCTGTGTAAACCTGATTGAAAATAAGATGTAAAAATCAACTGCCTAAAAAACTACAAAGACAAGGCAAATGTGATGAAAAGAAAATGCCATATTTATAAGACCAAAAATCAGAAATAAACTTTTGAATTAAAAATATTGGAAATAAATGTATTACTTTAAAGTTGTACTAATGAACATAAGACATAAATAACAGAAAAAGAACTATTATGGGCATGGTAAGTACACAAGCATATAAAAGTAAAGATATTTTACATATAGTTTGAGTAGAAAAACAGATTGAAGAATATAAGAATAAATGCAAACACATATAAGAATGTACTATATGCTAAAGTAGTCTCATATCAATGAGAACAATGATTTATTTGGCAGATAATGTTAGGGAAATTCAGTGACCATTTGGTAAACACAAAAATTTTATAAATTTGAGTTTCTATCTCACTTATTACACACACATAAACATACAGTCACACACAAATACCAGGTAGACCAAAATATGAAAGGCAACTGTGTAACTTATGATGGAACATTGGTATTCTTTATTTTATAAACCAGAATAGTGAAAGCAGTTTTATGCATATCAAAAAAGCATAATGGTTTGAGCAAGTCAACCATTATCCATTTCAGTATCATAATGTTAAAAGAAAAGTGATGTCTGAGATGAGTTTTGCAAAACATAGGGCAAGAATACTAACATTCTTAACCAAAGAAGTGAGAATAAAACCAGTTACTTAATAAAAATGAGAGATGTCTCAAAAAATAAATAAAAACATGACAACCATAACAAAAGATGTTTAATCTTTTGTTACTTATTCATTGAAAAATAAAAAAATTTAAAAATAACATCGGTTATCAGATTTATACATTTAAATGTGAAAAATATTTAATGATGATGGAAGTGTGAGCAAGAAGTTTTTTAAGTTTATATTTGGAAATATATAAGTTGGTATAGCCTCTTTGGACTAAAAATTTCAATTGCAAAAATTTTAAAAGCAAATGCTCTTCAACTCGTTATTTGCCCTTTTGAGAATTTCTCTTAGAAAAGTACTAGAAAATATGCACCATTGTGTATAAAATGTTATTTATATTATTACATTAATAGCAAAAACTAAGAAACAATTTAAATATACATTGGGAAAAATAAAAATCTGTCAATAATGAGATTTTGCCCATATAGCAATGAAACACAACTCAAGCAGCTAGTTATAAAAGTTTGACAACTTTATAAGACATGAAGAGAAAAATCACTAGAATATTTTCTTAAGTAAAAAACATTACAGAATATTTTATACGTTTTTTTAATTTATTTTTAAGAGGGAGCTAAGAGGAACTGTTTGTATTTATTATTTTTATTTGCATGGAAATTTAAGAAAATGGTAATTATGATTTATTCTAAGGGTGAACTGGGGAACTTGTAGAAGGGATTAAGAAGTAACATTTCATTTTTATAGTCTTATTTAACATCATTTACAAAGAACTTATTTTACCTCTTCTGAGAAAAATAATTGAGGAAAAAGCAGTGTTATCACTCCCACATAAAAATTGCTCTAACATTTATATTAAACATAAAAATTCCAGAACCCTTTAATCTTTCTCTCATCTCTTTCACTCTTTTTTCTTTGACAGCACCTTCATTTTTTCTTGCCCGGTCCATTGCTCTAGCTATGGGAATCCGTTTCATTGTGATGGTGACCATATGCAGTGCCATAATCATAAACTGTGAGTGATAACAGAGTGGATTGCACTGTTGATCCAACAATTGCAATGTATTAGTTTGATTAACATTCAGATGCACAGAAACATAAACTACCAATATCAAAAGATTCTTTATACTTTAGCCCTGGCTGGTGTCATCAGTGGATTGAGCACTGGCCTGAGAACCAAAGGGCCAACAGTTTGATTCCCAGTCAGGGCACGTGCCTGGGTTGCAGGCCAGGTCCCCAGTAGGAGATGCATGAGAGGCAACCACACACTGATGTTTCTCTCCCTCTTTTTTCTCCCTCCCTTACCTCCTTTCTAAAAATAAATAAATAAAATCTTTCTTAAGAAAAAGAAAAAAAGCTACTTTATACTTCAGTAATTAGTCTAGAAGATTGTCAACTATTTTTACTTTTGCTTGGACTTTGTTACAGCGGCACAAAACCTTCTAATGATTATGATTATTTTAATAGCATTATTCAATCAAGCAGCTCCGGTTTTTTTGAACGGTAAGAGTTTTCTGACATTATTATTATTATTTCATTTTTTAATGTTGAAACTATTACAGATATCCTGTATTTCCCCACCTCCTTTACTCCCCTTCATGAGCCCTCCCGTAAACATCACTGTGTCCATGGGCTATGCTATACGGATATATGTACTTTGGTTAATCTCTTCCAGTCTCCTCCACTCCCCTCTCCTTGAAGCAAAAATGTGTCTGTGTCTGTGGAGTTAAGCAGGTATCAATGCTGATACAAAAAAAGTGCATAAGACAAATCATGTATCATAGAAATGTACACTTGAAATTTATATAATCTTATTAACCAATGTCACCCTAATAAATTTAATTAAAAAATAATTTGCATAGGAAAATAATTCTTGTCCACAATTCACCATAGGTTTTTTTATTTAATTTAATTTTTTGCCATAAGGGAGACTTCTAAAAAGTACAAAACACAGTTTTGATATATCTATCTATCTATAAATATGTAGAGTTAGGTCATTAGATGTGACCATAATGGGTTAATATTTGGCATTTCAGAGTTAAAATGAAAAAGGTATTTATCCCTGGCTGGTGTGGCTCAAGGGATTGAGTGTTAGCTCACAAAAACCAAAGAGTCGCCAATTTGATCCCCCATGAGGGCACATTGCCTGGGTTGTGGGCCAGTAGGGGGCATGCAAGAAGCAACTACATGTTGATATTTCTCTCCTCATTCTTTTTCCTTTCCTCTCTCTCTAAAAATACATAAATAAAAGCTTTTTAAAAAAGCTATTTAGCCTGTCTAGAAAAAAATCTACTATAATATTCAGACATGTGGAGAACTAATAATATATTCTTTTTTTCTAGGAACTTACTGTGGCCCGTGTCCTCAAAACTGGATATGTTATAGAAACAACTGCTACCATTTTTTTAGTGAGAGAAAAAGCTGGCTTCAGAGCCAAGCCTCTTGTATGTCTCAAAATTCCAGTCTCCTGAAGATATATAGCAAAGAAGACCAGGTTATGTATTGTTTTAATTCATCTTTTTATATTTAGTCCTAACATATTTAGAAATTCCCTGAAATATGAACTTGAAGTATCACATAAAGACACCAGGCTTAGCTATACAAATCCCAAATCCTTTTGCATTAAAAACAACTAAGCAGTAAAAATAAGAAAAGACAAAAATTTCAGGGATTATATGTATGTTGTTTAAGTCGGAATTATGCCAGAGGAGAGAATGCATTTTCCCTAAGAGTTGGGAAGATGATGACGTGGTTATGGTTTTCTCTTCAGTAAAACTCTGAGAACTGACTTTGTTTGTGATTTCAAACAGGATTTCCTGAAACTGGTGAAGTCCTATCATTGGACGGGACTCGTACAAAATCCAGCAAATGGATCCTGGCAGTGGGAAGATGGCTCCATTCTCTCTCCCAGTCAGTAAGTCTCTACCGAGAAGTGTCTCCTTGTGGATCTGTCTCTAAGCCATTCCTATGATCGTGGAACTGTCACAGTTTCCTTCACACAATAGCAGGACATTCCCGCGTGATAATAGAGTCAAGCAAAAACTCTGAGAGACTAGATTCAGTGCTGTGTGGAGCAAAGCAGCACGTACCCATAATATTGAGCTCCATTAGTTGGCTGCTATGTGCTAAGTACTGTGCAAGATCGCTCTAATACCATGCTTCTGCTACTGATGAGGAGTCTAAAGCAGAGAAGTTAAGTGTCATGTTCATTCTTTTATGAAGCTATTACCAGCATTGTTGAGGTATAATTAGAATCCAATAAAAGGAACACTTTTAAAGTGTACAATTGTGATAAATTTGGACAAATGGATTCATCAAAAAAACCATTAACACCATCGAGATAAGTAACATATTTATCACCTGCAAAATGTTCCCTTTAAACTTTTATAAGACCTCCTTAATGTTCTTCTATCTATCTCTTTCCATTTCCAGTCAATGATGTGATTTCTGTAACTATAGATTAGCCTGTAATTACAGAATATAACATAAATGGAGTTCTGCAGTATGTATTGTTTTTATGTCTGGCTTTTACTTAGTGTATTATTTTGAGATTAACCACCTCATAGCATGTTTAAAGAACTTACTTCTTTTTATGCCTGAGAGGTTTTCCATTTATAGATGTTGTTCAGTATGTTTATTCTTTCATATATTGATGGATATTTGGGCAGTTCCCCAATTTTGAATGATTAAAAATTAAGCCACTTCAGAGGTCTTCTGGTCAAGATAATAGTGTAAGTAAATGTGGTACTCGTATGCTCCAACAACCAGATCAAAATTACAACTAAATTATAGAACAACCATTAGTCCAAACCACTAAAATCTGTCTGAATGGAAGTCATACCACTAGGTAAATCCCACTAGGGATTTAAAGAAGAAAGCACATCCAGGCTGGTAGAAGGGGCAGAATACAAAATGCACTGATCCCACACCTGTGAGTTTCAGATAAAAATCAGGAGGGATATCACAGCTGTGGAGGTTCCCACTCAGAAGCTAGGGGTCCCAGACCCACACCAGGCTCCTCTAGCCCAAGTTTCCAGTAACAGAAAGAGAAGTCCCCTAAACTTCCAGCTGTAAAAGCCTGCAGGGTTTGTAGCTGAGTGAGATAGAGGACTGCTGGATTCCCAGGTTTTGCTCTTAAATGACCCATGCACAGACTTATTCTGACTCACTCCCTCTGAGTTCCAGAGCCAGGTCAGTAGTTTGAAAAGCACCAGATACATAGAGAGAAGAATAGAATTGCCTGGCATAGAAAGGGCATGGGGTAGCAGCTTTCTCCTAGACAGAAGTGCTGACAGAGGCTCTTGTTTCCATGCTGAGCCCTCTCCTGACAGAGCCAGCAGCCAGGCACCATGTCTGAGTCCTCATCAACCTGGCTCCTGCTGTTTGCCCTGCCCTAGTGATTCCCTAAGACTCCTCTCCAACAAACTTGTGAGCCCATCAAAGCTGTTTCCAGTAACTTTTCCATATGAATGGCCTGTCTGGGCTCATGCTTCTGACTTTCCTAAAACTTCTCAGGGACTTTGCAAAAATTCTAAAACAAGCAGCATCTGGCCTCAGCATAACCTGTGACTCTTGCTAAGCGGCTCCAATGCTGGTACTAGTAGCAGCTGGCTTTGGTTCACAGTACGAACTTCCCTGATCTCCTTGTAGCCCAGCACATACATCGGCCATCTGCAGACCCCTCTGTAGCTCATGCAGGTGGTCCCAGGCAGGGAACAGGTGGTGGCTGGCCTTGTACCTTCTGGGGGACCCCAAAGCCAGTGCACACCTGGACAACTGATCACATGGCATTACACCCATCCTATCACATGAGCCACACACTCAAGGGCAAACTTGATGACCATTATACGCATCTCTGAAGCAAGTCCTGCTCTGTGAGATTGACTCCAGCACAACAGTTCCTCTGCTATAGTCACAGCCCATCTTCTTAGTTGATAGTTCAATCAGCTGAGGAATTCAGTTCCTTCCATTGAGGTCAATAGCCATCAAGTCTTAACTACCAAAGGACATTGCACACAGCTCACAAATGGGTGACTGGGGAGGCTGTACCTCTAAGCTCTATGGGAAGCCTACTACACAGTACCGCTCTACCAAGTAAAGGACACATAGCAACTCTAACTTAATACAGAGAAACAAACATACAGGAAGCAGCCAAAATGCAGAGATAGGAGAACAGATCCCCAGAAAGAATGGGAAAAAATTCTCAAAAGGAAACTAAATTGACTTGAGGCAAGCAAACTACCAGATACAAGGTTCAAAACAATGGTTATAAGGATACTCAAGTAATTTAGTGATAACTTCAGGAAAATGAAAAGGCACATAGAAACCTTAAAAAAGAACCAGAAATAAATGATATGCTAATTAAAATTAAGGTTAAGTTACAAGAGAATGAACAGTAGTGTAGATGAAGCTGAGACGAATTGATTTGGAATGTAAGGAAGCAAAAAACAATCAGAACAGAAAAAAATAATAAAAAACAATAAAGATAGTGTAAGGAGCCTCTTGGGCAACTTCAAGTGTACCAATATTTGCATCATGGGTCTGCTGGGGAAAAAAAAGAGAGAGAAAGCAAAAATTGAAAACTTATTTGAGCCCTGGCTGGTGTAGCTCAGTGGATTGAGCGCAGGCCTGTGAACCATACGATTGCGGTTCGATTCCCAGTCAGGGCACATGCCTGGGTTGCAGGCCAGTTCCCAGCAGGGGACTCATGAGAGGCAACCATACATTGATACTTCTCTCCTTCTCTCCTTCCCTTCCCCTCTAAAGATAAATAAATAAAATCTTTTAAAAAAAGAAAACTTATTTGAAAAAATAATGGCAGAAAACTTTCTTAAACTGGTGAAGGAAACAGACATACAAGTTCAGGAGGCACAGAGAGTCCCAGACAAGATAAACCCAAAGAGGCTCACACCATGACACATCATAATTAAATAATAATTGAATGGCCAACTGTTAAAGAGAAAAATCTTAAAAGCATCAAGAAAAAAAGCAGTTAATTACCTACAAAAAAAGCTCCCATAAAACTGTCAGATTTCTCAAAAGCAATTTGCAGGCCAGGAGAGATTGGCAAGAAATATTCACAGTGATAAAAGCAAGAGCCACAACCAAGATTACTCTACCCAGCACAGCCACCATTAAAATCAAAGAAGAAAGAAAGAGGTTTCCAGAGAAGGAAAAGCTAAAGTAATTCATCACCACCACACCAGTATTTTATGAAACAATAAAGGTCTTCTTTAAAAAATGATTTTAAAGTGAACCATAAAATGTCAATAAATGCATATCTATCAACAATTGAATCTAAAAAAAAACACAAAATAAACAAATAAGCCAAATGGAAATAGGCTTGTAGGTACGTAGAACACGTTGAGAGTTACCAGGTGAGAGCAGGGTTAGGAGGCATGGTGGGAATGGTGAAAGGACTAAGAAATACAGTTTGGTTGTTACAGAATAGTCATGGGGATGTAAAACACAGCATAGGGAATATCATCAATAATATTCTAATAACTGTGTATGATGTCAGAAGGGTACAAGATTTATCAAGATTCATTTAGTAAGTTCTATAAGTCCATGCACTGGGATGCACAGCTGAAACTAATAGAATATGTATATCAACTGTAATTGAAAAATAAAAATGATTTTTAAAAAAAGCTACTTGCCGTGAATATATGTGTGCAACACTTTGAATGAACATAAGCTCTCCTTTTTCTGACATAAATACTAAGGAGTGGAATAGATGGATCATATAATAAGTATTTGTTTAACTTTTTAAGAGTCTCCCAAACTATTATCCAAAGGACTATGCAATTTTGCAATCTCACTAGCAGTGGGTGAGATTTCCAATTGCTCAACATCTTGCTCAATGGGTGTTACCATCAATGTCTTAAATTTAGCCCTTCTAGTGTGTATAGTGGTATCTCTTGTCGTTTGAATTTGCATATTCTTAATGACTAATGATTTGAGCATCTTTTATGTGCTTATTTACCATCCATTTTCCAATTTTCTATTTCATCAATTTCTGCTGTGTTCTTTAACTACTATATTTTTGCTGAGGGTTAATTAATCTTTCTCTAGTTCCTTTTTTAATTGCAGTTCATGTACAGTTGTCTTCATTTTCCCCCAACACTACCCCCCACTCCAGCCATCCCTTCTTCCCACCCTTGATCCTACCGCTCTTTGGTTTTGTCCCTGTGTCCTTTATTCATGTTCCTGAAAACTCTTCCCCTTCTTCCCCCCATTATCTCCTCCCACTTTCATTCTTATTACCTTCAGTTTGTTCTTAATTTTACTGTCTCTGGTTATAGTTTGCTTGCTTATTTGTTTTGTTGATTATTTTCCCATCATAAGTGAGATCATATGGTATTTGTCCTTCACCACCTGGTTTATTTCGCTTCACATAATGCTCTCCAGTTCCATCCATGCTGTTGAGAAGGGTAGGAATTCCTTCTTTCTTTTTGCTGCATAGTATTCCATCATGTAAATGTACCATGGGCACTTAGGTTGCTTCCAGCACTTGGCTATTGTAAATTGTGCTGCGATGAACATTGGGGTATATAGGGTTCTTCTGAATTGGAGTTTCAGTGTTCAATGGTATAATACCAGCAGCGGAATTGCTGGGTCAAAAGGCAGTTCCATTTTTAGTTTTCTGAGGAAATTTTCTCTAGTTTCTTATGGTAAAAACTAATACATTAATAAAAAACCTTTTCCTTTTTTCTAATTGAAACACTCATGCTATTAATATGTTAGATGCTTCATCAACATCCCCACTTATCATGAGCCATGTATTTTAATTCAGTTCAAAATAGTTTCTTTTGTTTTAAAGATTTTATTTATTTATTTTTAAAGACAGTGGAATAGAGGAAGAAAGAGAGGAAGAGAAACACCAATGTGTGGTTGCTTCAGGCACACCCCCTACTGGGGACCTGGCCCGAAACCCAGGCATGTGCCCAACTGGGAATCAAACCAGTTACCCTTCGGTTCACAGGCCGGAGTTCAGTCCACTGAGTCATACCAGTCAAGGCTCACAATAGTTTCTGAATTCTCTTTTGCACTGTTCTTTGATCCATGAAATTTTCAGAAGTGTTAGTTGCCAACATTTGGAAATTTCACAGAGATCATTCTGTTATTAATGTATAATTCCCTCCTGACCAAAAACATATTTTGTGACTAAAATTTAATTACATTTAATAACATTGGTTCCCTAGATCAGCCTATAGTCTATCTTCTGAGATACTATATATGTCCCTGTATACCTTAGAATTGATTCAGATGACTCCATTTCTGTATGGCTTGAGATTTCATTTTTGAAAAAAAGTTTATTCTCTAGGAATACAAATAATATTTTGTATCACGTTATCTCATTTTTCCACTCTGTAAGTGCAAAAGTTCATTTTTAAAGGCAAATCAATAGCATATTAAATTTCTATTCATGCTTGTAATAAATAATGATTGAGTGCTACTTAATCTTCAGAAAATATGCTCAGACAACTACAGGAGTAGATAGAACCTAACTCCTTCAGGAGCTTCACACTTCATCTGGAAATACAGTTAGGAACAAATAAGTAAAATTTCATGTAGTCAGTAATCTGTTAGAAAAATGATGAAAGTAGCATAGGAAAACAAACACAGAAATTGAAGAAATGCATAAAAACAATGACATTAGAAAGAATGCAGTTCTTTTTTTTCCAATTTTTTTATTTAATTATTTTTCAAGTACAATTTTCTGTCTATTACTCCCATCCCATCCCATCCCTTCCCACCCCGGTGCTCCTCCCCTCCATCCCATTTCCACCCTTCTCAGTTGTTGTCCATGTATCCTTTATATATGTTCCTTTAAACCCCTCCTCTATTTCCCCTGAAATTCCCTCCCCTCTCCACCCCGGTCACTGTCAGCCTGTTCTCTATTTCAGTGTCTTTGGTTATATTTTGCTTGCTTGTTTGTTTTGTTGTTTAGCTTCCCATTAAAGGTGAGATCATATGGTATTTGTCCTTCAACACCTGGCTTATTTCACTCAGCATAATGCTTTCCAGTTCCATCCATGATGTTGCAAAAGGTAGGAGCTCCTTCTTTCTTTCTGCAGCATAAAATTCCATTGTGTATATGTACCATAGTTTTTTGATCCATTCATTTACTGACGGGCACCTAGGTTGCTTCCAACTATGGCTATTGTAAATTGTGCTGCTATGAACATTGGGGTGCATAGCTTCTTTGGGATTGGTGTTTTAGGGTTCTTAGGATACAATCCTAGCAGTGGAATTGCTGCTCAAACTAATAGATGAATTTGGCAAAACAGCGGGTTACAAAGTCAATATCCAGAAATCAAACGCATTTTTGTATACTAGCAATGAATCAGCAGAAGCAGAAATCAAGAAAAAAATCCCATTCGATATAGCAAAAACAAAAATAAAATATCTGGGAATAAATCTAACCAAGGAGGTAAAAGACCTGCATGCAGTTCTCATGTGCATAGACATGCTAACTAGAGCTGTTTCTAAAAATCTCTTGATTTTTTCTCTTATACTAGCTAGTTGTTTCTTTACAGACAGAATAGTTCTCAAACACACAGATGTATACATATTTTTTAATTTAAAAAATGTTCTTACCAAGTAAAACTGCATGTAATTGAAGTATATTGTGTATTTTTCACAAAACATAATAAATTCTGAATTTATTTTAACCTAATTATTTGTTTTAAAAACTTTCTAAAATTTTCATTTCACTTGAGTATACATGTAAAGATTTTTTTATATGTACACGTATAGAGTCTTTATGTGACTCTCTAAATTGACTTATTTCTGATGTGTAAGAAATATAAATTATTTCTTATGATTTGTAGTAGAATACATATGATTTGTATTAGAATGTGCATGATTTATAATAGAATGCATTTTTACTTTTATTATCAAAGTTAGCCATATTTTGATAATTTATAAATTAAGAAAGTCCAGGCATAATCCTTAAATCTCCTGAGGTAATATTATTTCATTGCCTATATTTAAATAAGTATTATTCATCTTTGATCCTTCTGAATTAATGAAGTCATAAATGTCATTTGTCCTTCTCTCTAATCTAGACTCACCTTGGTTGAAATGGAGAATGGAACCTGTGTGGTTTACGGCTCCAATTTTAAAGGTTACACAGAAAACTGTTTGACTCCAAACACATACATCTGCATGCAGAGGATTGTGTGAAGACTTTATTGTTTATGAAATATAAAGGATTCAAAAGCAAAAGTGCCATTCTCTGAGTGTTCATCATGAAGAAGATTTCACCAATATTGACTTGTTTGTATCTGACATGCCACAAACCATAATCAGCAGCAAACAAAGGCTAGCAAAGACTTTATCTTCTATAACATGTTTTGTATAATTTTTTAGTTATTAAGTGATGAGCAAATTCATTCTTAAGTTTAATGAATTGTTGATAATACCTACCATTGAACTAAATTTTGAACTATAATGTTATTATTCACAAATATTAAACTAATAAGGCTTTTAAAACTTTTCAAAACACAATGCATTTGATAATTAAATATGCTTAAAGGTGGGTAAAAATATATGAGGATTCATTACATTTGCTATTTTGAAGTTTTTCTAAAGTTGAAAAATCAACAAAAACACCCTCAACTTTTCAAAACGCCACTACTAATTTTCTATAGCACATGAGAAATTTGGCAGAAATTGAGTTACTCCTTATAATAAGAACCCGGCACTGACTGCTACAAAAAAGGATTGAGTTTAAGGAAGCCTTATAAGACTTCTGGGGGCAAAATGGGATCTGAGTTAAAAGCTGTAGAATGAGTAGAAATTCGGGCAAATCGTTAGGGTCACAGCATCCTTGGCAATTGGAATAGTATTTGTGTGTGTGCAGCAGCTGGGGGAGTCTCCCATGACCGCTTCAGAGTCATGCAAAGTGCTTAAATTCTCTTGATCTGTACAACAATTTCCAAGCCCACATTTTCCAGATTTATGAAGAAGCTCATTCTCTCCAGGTCACATATATTCTCTGCCCCCTGTGGGTCATGTGTTATTATAATGAAACGGAGGAAAGACTCCAGAGAAATACCAAGAACTTGTGTTCCATAAAGCCACATATAGTTACTGGACTTTGTTTAAAGCTTTGAAGCATTTGGTGGACCTAAAAAGTGAATCATTAGATGTTTTCTAGGTTACCGCTCCAGTTTCATTAGTTGTCTTCAGTCTGTTGAGATGATCTGTTTCTTCTTGATTCAGTTTTGGGAGGTTTTATGTTTACAGGGATTTATCCATTGTCTTCATCTATGAGTTTTGTTTTAATTTGTTTTTCTTGTTTTTTTCATGTGTTGTTTTCAGTTTTATATCCCACATATAAATTGTTTCATCTCCATATACTGTCTTCTTACAATACAATAACCACATTCTTTGCAATTACCATAAAACAACTAAACATCTGGTACATGTTTGCAATGATTGGAGGTGGTGTCACCTTTTTTATTTAGCCCAGAAGAGGAAAGAGTTTCCATTTGAAATTAAATTTACTTCACATATCAATTCTATTATAAAAAGTCAGTATGCATTATTAAAATATAAAGAAGCATACATTTCTTTGGCAGATATACTAGTATATAAATAAAAATATTTGTTCTATCAACTGTTAAAGAAGCAAAATAGAAGAACTCCATAACACTGCTCCACTAGTCAACCATAAAACTGTCGGAAAATGCCTGAATCAAAGTTTTCAGGAATCTGGAATTTAATGACAAAAAAACTCACAACAGGAGCTTTTTTAATGAAGAAAAAAGCTTCTAAGTTTCAGTAGGAGAGCATTTGTTTTATTCAAAACTAAATGAAATAAACATGCTAAAAATGCATGTGGCTTGATTATTATCTATGTGTGCTTGACAAAAATGGAACTTTCTAAGTTTATCTTAAAATAACTAGGTTGAACTAAATACTTTGTCTATATTAGCATCTTAAAAAATAAAATCAGTGCTATATTTATTATCAGAGAATTTTTAAAAATTTGTGTACCCACTCCTTTTAACACTTAAAAATTACTGAGAGACTCAAAAATATTTTGTTATTTGGGTATATTTTAAATATTTTGTTATTTGGGTATATTTAATTTTAATATATTTATATTAAAACGTCAAATTAAAAACAATTCTGATATATTTAAGAAGATTCATTTGTCTATATGTAACAATAGGAAAATACAAATATATTTTATGTTAATATAAGAATAATGTTTTCTAAACCAAAAGTAGTGCCAACATTGACATTGCTTTATAATTTAGCAAGTCTTTAATTGTCCAGCATGATAGAAAAAACTTTTTAATCTGCTTCAGTCTTTAATCTCTTTTGATATATATCATAAAGCTTTAGGGATACTTTACCATTTGTTCACAAAAAAAAGAGACTGAAAAGAGAAAATCACATTTCTGTTACTTTAAAAATTGTTTTGATTTCACACCATATCAAAAGTGTCTTTGTACATCATGTAGTAAATGTTTATGGTTCAGAGAAATAAAAATTAAGTTTATACTTAGAAATTTACCTGGTTTATACTACAATATAAATCATTAGCCTCTACACAAAACATTATGGTTATATGTGTCTAAGGGTCAAATATGTGATGAGTTCCAAGTTGGAGTAATCAGAATCAGATTTAATAGGAGACCTAACATCATAGAATTTAATGTCTACTCATTTGCACACTGGAGAATTAATTACTATTGCTATCTGGGCTGGTGTTTTAAAATAGCGAAAAGGCACTTACTTTGCCTAAGATAAGAGCTGAGCCCTGTAGCCAAGCCCATTCCAGTTGGCTGCTGTTGTACTGATCCAAAGCTTTTCAAGATGCTCAGAACATAGCATCTCTGACTGTTTTTACACAGTCCTGGGTAGAATGAGAACAGGAAAAAAATCTGATACTTTTGGTTAGTCATTTATGTACACAGAAGTTAAAACTTTTATTTACTTATTAAATATTTTATCTCTATCTGGAGTTACAACACTATAATAAAAATGCTCTTGTTATTTTTTGACAACTCATTAATAATCAGTCATTTCCTTGTTTACCAAACAACCAGTATGGAATCATTAAAATACTCTGGGAATTGTCCTGGGCATTGAGTTGTGAAAGGCAGTAGATAGACTTATTACCTAAGAATTGAAGAAAGGTGCAAATCAATTTAGTAAGCAATTGCTCCAGGAAGGGGAGTACAGGGTAAAATGACAATATTTGTCAGGGACTCCTATAGGACCGGGTGATCAAGGTAAACTTTTTGGTACTACTGTGGTCTTAGGATAAACCAGCAAAGTAAATAGGCACTTATTAGGGTAAGGATACAAAATGTCGGGAAGAAGGCAGTAAAGTTGTGAGGGGAAGACTGAATTACACTGTAAGACGTACAAAAGGGTTGTAACCCATGTATCCTTTATATTTGTTCCTCTAAATCCCTCCCCTATTTCCCCTGAAATTCCCTCCCCTCTCCTCTGGTCACTGTCCCCCTGTTCTCTATTTCAGTGTCTTTGGTTATATTTTGCAACTAAGAAGGGTGGAAATGGGAGGGAGGGGGGAGCACGGGGGGTGGGATGGGATGGGAGTAATAGACAGAAAACTGTTCTTGAAAAATAATTAAATAAACTAAAAGGAAATTGTAGAAAAAAGTACATAAGGGGAGTATGTTACAGTCAGTGGGTGAGGAAGTGGAAGCGATAAAACGTGAATGGTAACGGAGGAGGCTGCAGAGATAGACGAGAGGTCAGACACGAATACAACTTGCATGAGTTATGGCCCAGGGGCTCTCTACCAGGTCCTGAGGAAGAGTTTCAAGGAAGGGAATAGCAAAACATAGTTTGTATTATACAAATCTCCCTGTGCTGAAACAGTAATCTCAGGAGAGGGAAAGCCTAGAGCACAAAAATTAACTCCCAGAGAAACTTACTAATATTTAAAAATACTGGTTTTTACCATCTCTGTGTCAGTATTTAATATAAGAAAATTTGAACCCCAACTAGAACAGTGAAGTTTACAGTCTATCCAACGACTCTTCTGTGTAGAAACAAAAGAGCTAGTTTCCCTAGGGTGGTTCCAGTCGTCTTCACAAGGCTGACATTTCCAACCTAAATGAAAAATTAGAGTGAGTCTAAATGTCTCCTACTGGTGTAATTATTTACAGAAATAAGTTGTCAAGTTGTGAAAAAGAAGTGAGGCCCTGGCTGGTGTAGCTCAGTGGATTGAGCGTGGGCCTGCGAACCAAAGGATCGTGGTTCGATTCCCAGTCAGGGCACATGCCTGGGTTGCAGGCCAGTTCCCAGCAGGGGACACGCCAGAGGCAACCATACATTGATGTTTCTCTCCCGCTCTCCTTCCCTTCTTCCCCTCTAAAGATAAATAAATCAAATCTTTAAAAAAAGAAGTGAAAAGCAATACAGAAGTTATATGATAAATAGATTCACCCATTTTAAATTGCCGCCCTATAACTAGTATCCGCAAGGCTAAGATGTGACTCATGACACTGTGACTCTAATAGACAACCTTAATATAGCAGTGTTATCAACAACTTCCAAATGGAAAAAGGATATTTAGTAAAAATGTCTCTGCATATCTAACACTGCATACGGGTGTAATATAATTAATTAATTTTTGTATATGCATACAAATAAACAGACACAGCTTTTTTCTAACTCTTAGAAAGTGGAACTTTGTTCCTAAATTACCTTGAACATTTAAAATCAGCCCCTTTGGGTCTGTTTCCTGGCTGGAAGTGAGATTTCCTGAATGTTGCCCTGTTACTTACTGAAGACCAAGTCACAAATATCAGTTTGGTTTGTCACCTTTACACTGAGACGAATTTGCTGTTGCACAGAACACTTTACTTGTCATGTGATACAGATAAGAAAATTACATTATCGATGACATCTGATTGGCACAATATAGTTGGAGAGAGACATACATGGACAAAACTAATAATAATACAAGTCTGACAAAAAACTAACAAAATATAGGTTAAAGCCCATATTATAGAGAAATTGGTTCTGATTAGGAAAAACCTGAGGGAGATTTCTCTACAGGAATCGTAGTTTAAATCTAAGCAACAGATAAAGGTTAACGGGCAACAAAAGAAAGACCTATTATTTCAGGTGGATGAGTCATTAGGAAAGAGCCTCAGGGCAAAGTCAGAAAAGTTCAAGATAAACATTCGGTTAGTTATTTGATGTGTCTGTTAAAATTTCCTCCAATACAGAGACAATACCAACTATACAACTAAATGGTGCTGAGGAAATGACATTAGAAGATACAAATGAAAGATCTTGAAGAGATTCCTTTCTTTCTTCATGCAACTAACAAGGTGACTTCTTTCCTTTCATAAAGACTCACACTTTGGGGCTAAGGTTCCAACAGACACAAGGAGCACCAAGCAGGTGATCCACAACACCACTGAAATTAACTTCCGTGGGGATGGCAACGCACAACAGCCTGTTAGACAGAGGTCAGTAGCAAATCGGTTCAACATTAGCTTCTGTATGCTTATTTGCCACTTTTTAATTTTTCCAACCACAGTTCACAGTTAATATTATTTTGTATTAGTTTCAGGTGTACAGCAGAATGGTTAGACAATCATAGACTTTACGAAATGTCCTGTTTTTCGTAATCAAACTCCAATAAATACCTATAGGCCTTACCTGGCTGAGTTGTTCTGCACATCTGCCGATTCATTATCTAAAGCTGTTTTGGTGGTAATGGTCTTGATATTAATTTTAATATGAAATGCAAGATTAAAATATTTATACTTATTTTAATTAAAATATTTAAAAGTTATATATAATATAAAATTTGAAAATTTAAGAAATGATTTGCTATAAATTAAAAGCCAATCATTAATGGTTTCATTCAGAAGCACATCCCCATCATTTTGCTTTATTACCTTAACTGTGTCATTACATTTTTAATAAAAAATTTTATTTTTTTAAATATTTTTTATTTATTTATCTTTAGAGGGGAAGGGAAGGAGAGAGGGAGAGAACTATCAATGTATGGTTGCCTCTGGTGTGTCCCCTGCTGGGAACTGGCCTGCAACCTAGGCATGTGCCCTGGCTGGGAATCGAACCGCGATCGTGTGGTTCGCAGGCCCACGCTCAATCCACTGAGCTACACCAGCCAGGGCATTTAATAAACATTTTTAAGTTGGCTGCATGATATGCACTCTCATGCATATGTCACAATGTTTTTCCTGTTCTTCTCCTTGAAGCATCAGGCAATTTCCATTTTTCTATGATAACAAATATTGCAATATAGTGTGTCGTCAAATTGTTACTGTCGAGTTTGACACTTTTAGGCAAATATTCTTGGCAGTAGTTTCAATTTACATATTAACCTTTTCTTCAGCTACTTGAATTTGAACTCTTAATGAACATACTGACTAAATTTCTTCTGTAAATAATTTGCTGACATAGTTTTACCCACTGGGAATTTTACAGTTGTTGATATTTATTGTAATGAGCCTATCATTTATGCAGTATATTAACTTTTTAACTGTTCCTGTATTTATTCCATTTCTTGTTTTCTTTTTAAAATTTTGTTATAGAAATTTTAAGCATTCTTAGACCTGTCCATGAAAGAGTTTATTCCTATGAAAACATTATGGAAAAACCAATACCTTAGTTTAAATTCAAACTATCCTACTCTAAAACTTTACTTTTTATTTAAAAATATATAAATGCCTTTTGTAGAAAATCTGAAAAACAGGAAAATTTATTAAAATATCAATAGTAACATCACAACCTAGAAGCAATCATTTCTAAAACTTTGGAATTTACTTAAAACACTAAAATCTACCAGTGTTTTATTATTTATCTTATTAGATTACATTTATAAAGTTCTTCCAAGTTCCAGTATGTTACCTAGTCCTCCTACTTAGTCTAACCCCTTGGATTAATTTTAAAAGCTATTTTACATCATTCTAATCTAAAAAAGATTCAAGCGAAACAAGAAAGTGAACAAATAAGCTGCCTCCCTTTTCCTTCTACAGGGCTATTCTTTTCTAGCTAGCAATCTTTCCTTCCCACACTTCACTTTTGAAAATTTTGAAAAAATAACATAAATTCACTAACTCCTATTCCTACATATTTTTTTCCCTTCATCACCTCCACTTTGGACTGCACCTCTGCTGATAGTACAGCTGCTCTCACGAACGTCACTAAGGGTCACATTAGGAGCATACCTGTGGCATCTTGCTGGCTTATGGATACAATTTTACTTTGCTGATCTTTCCCTGCTTGAAATCTCTTTTTCTATGCCTCAATTCTCCATGTGGAATCAATAAAAAAACATGACAAGTGACAGGATTTTACATTCTTTGCCCTTGCTTTACTCTACCTGTTCAAATTGGAAAAATATTTTATTAATTTTTAAATACTTCATTCATTAATGTGTAAATTAACCCTCACCTTCCAACCAAACCCAGGCCAGAGATTTTCTTAACAGGTAGAATAATTGCCTTGTATTTTAAGACAATACATTTATTTGTTGGTCTGATTGTCAGGTTGTCCATTATAAAAAATTTTAAAAGAATAAGTACAGTAGAAAAATCACTCTAAAAATAAAAAGAGAGGTATATACATGCATTCCCATGTATGATAAAGGGCTAACATGAATTTATGTGTTCAGGAGGAGGTGTGACTGGCACAGAAAAGCTCAGAACTCAGCGTTGGTCATAATGTTGGCTTAGTGGTCTTTGGCCTGGGGAAGGTTCAAGAGAACCCAGTTCCTGTGAGAGAAGTGGAGAAAGAGGAGACAAAACTTTTAGGAAGAATTTGTGGAAATTGTGAATAAAATTTCTGAGAAAGTTTGTGAAAAGTAAGTATTTCTTGTACTGTTTTTCCTTTCTCAACTGTGTTCCTTTCCATGTTTCTTCACGCAGAGACGAGACTGGCCAGGACAGGCAGAGGATGTGGTGCAGGCAGGATATTTAGAATCTGTTTTGGAGGAGCACATAACTCACTGTTACTCATTGAGTTGAAATGGTCACTTCCACACAATAATAGCAAGTGGCATCACCGAGACTGGTCATATGGTATAAAGTATGAGAAATGAACTGCATGATATAAGTAACTATTTATGCAGTAGTATAACCATAAAGTCATACAACGATATAGAAACCAAACAGAAGTAGAAATTAAAATTTAGAATTCACAATTCAAGTTGGTATGTTTTTTGATTCAGAACAAGATATTCTTGACACTGTGTGAATTCACTAAAAAATTAAAAAATGTTGAGAATCTCCTCAGGTAAGTGTTAGTTGTAACCCAACCTTCTTCTAACTCCACTGGCTTCCTTTTACTTAAGAAATTCGCCTTTTGGGGTGTTATATGAGGGAAGTGCCTCATGAATTCTTATTGTCTCAACCCTACTTCCATGTTTCTCTTGGCAGAGAATGGATATACCCGAAAAATTCAGCTATACCAAGATTTGCAATCAGAACCAATAAAATCTACAAGAAGTACTCTTCCCTGAGGAATATTGAAGTATTTACACATGAGGTTTCCAGTTTGAACAGAACAGCAGTGGGATCCAGCGTGGGAGGTGGTGGTGGGCAGGGCAGCGTAAAGTGGTGGCAGGGAAATGGAGACGACTGTATCTGAACAACAGTAAAAATTAGCAAAAGGAGTTATCATTAAACATAGTATATTGAACATGAGTTCATCTCTAACTCATAAAACACGTTTTAAAGTAATGGTAATGGGTTAGAATGGTGTAAAGAAAAAACATGAAAGAATGGTGGAGGAGATAAGAGTAACATAACTACAACAGATAGTATTTTGTTTAAAGTTTATCAAATATTCAGTGAATATTAGTTATTATGATGAGAAGAAGCAGGAAACTAAAATATCTAAAGATTAGACCCCAAATGAAATTGAAGTTGATTATACTCACCACAGGTGATGGTAGGTTAAGGGATCTCTGAATTTTCCCATCCCCACTCAAATCTATGAGAGCTGGGATTTCCTACCTCTTGGGTGCTGGAGGTGCAGGGATTAAGCAAAAACATGTATATCACACAGACACAGACAAGAGTATGGTGTTAGCCACCCAGAAAGGGGGTGGGCATCAGGTGGAGGTGGGCAAAGGGGGGATAAATGGGAACAGAAAAACACTTTGCTTGTGGCAATGGGCCCACAAGACAGTGTACACATGAAGTTTCATTGAGTTGTACACTTGAAACTTGCATGGTTTGATGTCACCCCAACAAATTCAGTAAAATTTAAAATAAACATAGAATGTAGAGTATATCCCATAAACCATTTAAAAAACTTTGGCAGAGTATCTGAATAGACATTTTCCCAAAGGAAGCAGGCAGATGGCCAAGAGGTACAAGAAAAGGTGCTCAGGCATCAGGGAAATGCACCTCACAACCACAGTGAAATGTGACCTTATTCCTGATAGAATGGCTACTAGCTAAAATAACAAATGTTAGCAAGAATGAAAAGAAAAGACAATCCTTCTAAATTTGGGCAGCTACTATGAAAAGAAGTATGGAGTTGCCACAAAAAAATTACAAATAGAAGTGTAGGTTGGCCAAAACTATGTTTAGTTTTTCTGTGAAATGGTTCTAGTGTTGCTTAATTGTTTTTAACTTCATTCAAAACAATTTTGTTAGATTGTATTTTGACACCTGTCATATCAAGGTGCATTTAAAAAACTCAAGATTGGTGAACTTTTGTGTGGCTATTTTAATATCGAAGAAGGAAGAAGATATGCAATATTTTAGCATATTGTGCTTTATTATTTCAAGAAAGGTAACAATGAAGCTGAAATGCAAAAAAAAAAGATTTGTGCAGTGCATAGAGAAGGTTTTATGACTGATGAAATGTGTCAAAATGTTCTAATGTCACTAATGTTCTAGTAGCTAGAGCTTCAAAAGTAATATGGTGATGATGCTTTGGGGCCTCTTTCATCTCAAGAGTAGTGATGATATTTATCTTCATGAGAAATTTTTTCCAGTACAACTCAACTTCCTGACTCTTCTGCCATAATGTAAACTGTTTTAAAAGTCATTCTCTATGAAACAAAGATACATAAAGAGAATTTAACAAATATACAAGCCATTAGTCACACATACAAGTTATTCACACAAAACTTTTTTCTCAAAAATGATTACATTTCTTCAATTATATGTGGTCATTCCACTATTTAGAATTTTAGTGTTTCATATTTAAAATTTGGCAATTTTTTTCTTTTGACCCCTTGAAAAATTGAAAATCTTTTGAAAAGTATTTTCTAATTATATTAAGTGAATTTCTCTTAAAATTGAGAAAACTGAACAGAATTCAAGGTCCTGCACAAGGCCATTGATTCTCTCATATTATTTAGATATATTGTCATGTGGAGATACTGAGTTTTCTTTTAATTCCATTTTATCTTTTTATTTATTGTTTTTTTCTTTTCTAACCCAGTTATGTTGGCTAACACAACCAGACAAGGTTAATGAGTGTAGAGAATTGTCATCAATGCCATTTTTCTGGCTCTAATGGAATACCCCAAACATTTTCCTACAAAGTAGAACACTGGTTTTAGAATACACATACATGCACTCACACACACAGCTATATGAGAGGCCTGTTCAGGAAGTATCCAGCCATGTAACATGAAAAATAGAGATATTTACTGAAGAAGATATAAGAAACATTGTACGTAGGACAATGGCACCTCATTCCCACTCAAAATAGGCACCTTGGGACCTCACACAGTTCTAATCACCATCAACTGCTGGTTGTAGTTTCCTGAATCCCATCGATGGTCTGAAATTTCTTCCCTTTCAAAGGTGATTTTAGTTTTAAGAAAAGTCATCACGGGACACAAAATCTGGGGTATAGGGGACTGAATTACCTGAGTGATTTGATGTTTGGCCAAAAACCTCTGCATGAGATGTGATGCATGAGCAGGTGTGTTTTTCTGACAAAGTTGCCAATCATCAGTTGCATGTAGTTGCAGGCTTCTGAATCATCCAAATAGTTTAAATGGAAGAATGTTCAAACTTAAGGGAAAATTTGATGCAAATTTGTTGCTTTACTTGCCCAGTCATTTTGAATGTGACGACCACACAGTACACATGCTCACTCCCTGGCACCTACCACCCCCACTGACTAGTGCAGTGGAGTCATCATTGTTTACACATATGCACCCAGTCCATTCTCCTTCACTGCCTGATTACATTGATGTCACACAAACCATCCTCACTATACTAACAATGGCTGGTCATTTTATGGACTGACCTCGTATATGTACTTTATTCAGTTAAAAGAGTGTCCACAACAATAAATATAAATAAATAAATACACACATAAAGAGTATCCATATATTTTCTTATTTTTTAGTTTTGTATGAATATGTACATATGTGTTATGTGTAATTATTTAAACATATAAATATCTATACATGCATTGAGTAATGTTTGTAGATGCTTCACATGCATTTTAAAAGAAGGTATATTTTCTATGATCAATGTACTGGTCAATTCATATCCAAAACATCCAGCGTGCTGACTGTATTATTTAGGTTATCTATAACATAACCCATCTTTACCCTTTTCTCTCTCTTCTATTGAAAAACGCCTGCTAAAAGCATCTTTTATTGGTGTTTTACTATATGTTTCCCCTTGCATTTCCATTCATTTTTATTTTTTATAAATAGCCACTGTTATTTACTAGGTTGATTTCTAACTATTTAATCTTCATGGTAGTAGTTGGACTTTAACATTATAAAGCGTCTTTCTTCCCTGTGTTTAATTCTCTATGGGTGCACTTGTTTGCCTAGGATCAGGACTGCAGCCCCTGCTCACCTGTTGTTTGCATTTGCCACGTAAATCTTTGTTTATCACTTTGCTTTTAGCATTCTATTTACTTTCTGGAGCTTGATCAACTCTTGCCTTTATAATTTTTTATTTTAATTTTAATTAAAATTTTTTTCAACATTTACAAAAATGTTTTGCTTCTCTGTTTTTTTTATGTCCCAATAAAGTCATGTGATTTAATTTGCTGTATTATACCAAGCTTTCTTCAGCTTTGTAGTTGTTTCCTCTTTTAGGTAGATGACTTTTTTCTTAGGTAAAAAACCTTCTGTCACACTATGGAACACTTAAAAGGCTTTATATTAGTGTAGTCTTGTTTTTTATTCTTATTATTTAATGATCAATATTCTTAGTCAGAGAGCTTCCTTTTTTGTCAGTTCTGCCATAGTCTGTGCAGTTTCCTTTATGGGTGGGGCTGGGAGAAGAAAGGCATACTGCTTTTCTCTTGTATTACTTTGGGATCCTTAAAACCTCCCAATTATTTCTTGGCTTTTACATGCACATCTCTAAGACACACCACCCCTTCTTTCTTATATGATTCTCCTACAAGAAAAAAAAAACTTATTTCAAAGTTCTCATTTCTTGTCTTACATTTCAAATCCTTCCTCATTTATGAACTACCAAATACCATACTATAATAAGCATTTTGGAATTGATCGTTGCAGTTTTATCTTCCTGGGTTGATTATGTCTGTACTTTATCTATGTCCTCTCTTCTTCTTTAATATTTTAAGGACCTATTCCCCTTCCCTGTAGCATAGACATTCAATAGCAGGCTGGAGTGAGAGCTCTGTCGATTTTTTCTCCACTTGCAGATAATTTGAAGGTTGTGGTATTCTTTGTCTGTGGAGGGGCCAAAGGGCATTAGTCATGTGTGGGGGGTTTTTTGGTTTGTTTGTTTGTTTTTGCTTTTTTGTTGACTATAAGGGTTTTGGTAATACAAGGGGAATATTTGGAATATAAAACTGGAAGTTTAGCTAGTACATTTATTAAAGTACCCTTTTTTAAGATCCTTACTCTAAAATCTATTTGCTTCTCTTAACCAGAAAAAAATCTTGCATGGGAGACTCATAAGTTCTCAGTGAATAAGCATTCTAAAATATTAACTTGTGGCAACTGGGTTTGGCATGGATACTTTTTCTCACTGAAGCTCTTCTGTGTTATTTATGTAGTGTTTTAACAAACAGCTCTGTAGACCATAATGCCTGAAAAATGCAAGTCTAACAGTTTTAATTCTGCACCAAGTAAAAACACACAAAGGGTATCACACTATGTCTCACAACTTAGGTTTTACAGTAGCCAGAAGCATCCCAAACAACCTGGTTCTGAAATCCTTGGCAGGTCACGGGAAAACATTTAGAAGTGCTAGTTAGTGCTAAGTAGAGATGTCTTATAATATTGCTTAAAGTGGCAATTGCTCCATCAGTAATGAGAGGGAAACCAGCCACAACTACTTCTATTTACACATGGTAATATTTTTGCCCAGTAAAAATGTGTTTGATTTCAATCCATATTCACTTTAGATATAAATTAGAAACAGAGTGACTAAATATCTTTATTTTCTATCACTTAAGGATGGAATTATATATATATACATTTACATAGATTATAAATATGTGTATTTATACTTTGCAGAAAAATAAGTTAGCAGAATGACGTCAACAAGATGATAGATTAGGAAGCTCTTGACCTTTCTTTCTAGAAACAAACACACCTATTCAATGGTAATTCATGGTCAGATTTGCTGTGTGAGAAATTCAGAAACTAGCTGAGAGGCTCCTGTACAACTTCCACTTCAAAGCCAGGAGGGAAAATTAAGACACACATTAGCCATGGTCTCTGCCCCTGCATAGCGCCACAGAATCAGGAAGAAACTCCCAGATCCCAGCATTCTACTGGGAGGACAGGCGTAGACTGAGAGTCCAATGCCCAACTTTCAAAGGGCTACCCAAAAGGGGGGCTTCTGTCTTCTGCCCAGAAGGCCTTTAGACTGAAATAATTGATAGCACTATGCATTAGCAAGGCTATGGAGAACATTTGCATAGCTATGGTAAGATCTTAAATAAATTTTATAAATGTATTTTTATAATATTTTCAAGCATCATCTAATAGAACTAATTATATGCCAGTGTATAACTTAGCCATGTATCTCCTAGACATGTATTCATGAGAATTGAGGGCATATTTCCAACAGTGAGATATAGAAAGATGTCGATAGTAATTTTATTTGTAATAGTCAAAAAGTAGAAAAAAAAAACAAATGTGGAACAACATTAGAATTGAAAAGCAAATTGTGGCCTATCTTTTATAAATTTACATAATAGTAAAAAGAATGAGATACTTTGATACACACACGAAAACACAAATGAATAAACCCCACAGCCATAATGCCCAATGAAAGAAGCCACAAATATACATATACACTAAGCTTCTACTGATACTGACTTGCAGAACAGGCTAAAAAATGCCTTTAGAAATTAGAACAGTGGTGTCTTGGAGAAGAGTCAGTATCAATTAGCAAGTAGCAGGAGAGAGTCTTTGTTGGTGCTAGATAGTCAGGTATCTTTTTCTTTTTTAATTTAAAATTTTATTTTATTTTATTGTTGTTCAAGTACAGTTGTCTGCATTTCCCCCCACATCGCTCCCCTCAACCCCAGCCATTTCCATCTCCCTCCTCTGATTCTAATGCCCCTTGGTTTTGTCCTTGTGTCCTTTATAGTTGTTCCCGAAATCCCTTCCCCCTCTTCCCCCATCATCCACTCCCACCTTCCCTCTGGTTACTGTCAGATTGTTTTTAATTTCAATGTCTCTGGTTATATTTTGCTTGTTTGTTTAATTTGTTGATTAGGATCCACTTAAAGGTGAGATCATATGGTATTTGTCTCTCACCACCTGGCTTATTTCACTTAGCATAATGTTCTCCAGTTCCATCCATGCTGTCACAAAGGGTAGGAGTTCCTTCTTTCTATTTACTGTGTAGTATTCCATTGTGTAAATGTACCATAGTTTTCTGATCCATTCAGAAAACTGAATGGGCACTTAGGTTGGGCCTATTCACTGACGGGCACTTAGGTTGCTTCTAGCAGTTGGCTATTGTAAATTGTGTGTCTATGAATATTGGGGTGCATAGGTTCTTTTAGATTGGTGCTTCAAGGTTCTTAGCATATAATCCCAGCAGGGGAATTGCTGGGTCAAAAGGCATTCTATTTTTAGTCTTCTAAGGAAATTCCATACTGTTTTTCACAGTAGCTTCACCAGTCTACATTCCCACCAACAGTGCACTAGGGTTCCCTTTTCTCCACATCTTGTCCAATACTTGTTGTTTGTTGATTTGTTTATGAGGACCATTCTGACCAGTGTGTAGTGGTATCTCACAGTAGTTTTAATTTGCATCTCTCTGATGGCTAGTGATGCTGAGCATCCTTTCATATATCTCTGGGCCCTCTGTATGTCCTCCTTGGAGATGTGTCTTGTTAAAATTATTTTTAAATTGCAAGTTTTATTACATCTAAAGTCACATTTCTTCAGTACACAATGAGAAGAGTGTACTGAAGGATTATAATCCCTGATGAAAATTTTGCAAACCCCACACTGGTTTCACATGAAGCAGTGAGATTACATAAACAACTTTCCACAGGTTTTACCCAATGAAAAGCAGATTGAAGCTTACAAGGAAACTGCTCTGGACATATTTTCTTTTTAGACTTCAGAAACTTTTAGATTGCAAGCCTTGTAATTCCCTGTATTTTTCCCATTACCATTTTCTCTCCGGATACCCTTATCCCCCATGTAATTACAGCACTATTGACCATGAGTCCTTTTTCCTTCTTGTCCAGTCTCTCCTCCCCCAACTCCATTCCCCCATTAGATGCCATCCTGCTCTCTATCTATGAGTCTGTCTCTATATTGCTTGTTAGTTCTTTTTTATTCACTAGAATCTATGTATGAGTGAAATCATATGGTATTTGTCTTTATCTGACTCATTTATTTCACTTTGCATAGTGTTCTCCATGTCCATGAGCACTATCACAAAAGGTAAGACTTTCTTCTTTTTGTGGCTGAGTAGTATTTCATTGTGTAAATGTCCCATAGTTGTTTTATTACTCCTACTAATGGATATTTGGGCTGCTTCCATATTTCGGCAATTGTAAATAATGCTGCAAAGAATATAAGGGTGCTTACATTCCTTTAAATGAATGTTTTGGTTTTCCCTGGAAATTCCCAGAAATGGAATTGCTAAGTCAAAAGGAAGATCCATTTTTAATTTTTTGAGGTATTTCCATACTGTTTTCCACAGTGGCTGCACTAGTCTGCATGCCCACCAACAAAGTAAAAGGGTTCCTCTTTCCCCACATCCTTGCCAGCACTTGTTTGTTGTTGATTTGTTGAAGATAGTCATTTTGACAAGTGTGAGGTGATATGTCATTGTGGTCTTTATTTGTATTTTTCAGAGGATTAGTGACATTGAGCATCTTTTCATGTGTCTATTGAACATTGGTATGTCCTCTTTGGAGAAGTGTCTGTTTGGGTCCTTTGCCCATTTTTTTAACTGGGTTGTTTATTTTTTTAGTGTTGAGTTTTGTAAGTTCTTCACAAATTTTGGGTATTAACTCATCATCAGATAAATCTATTGTCCTTTGAACTGGTCAAAATGACTACCCAAAATGAGGAAATCTGACCTTGTCAACCTTTGCTTAAAACTTCTCAAAGGGCCCTGGCTAGTGTAGCTCAGTAGATTGAGTGTGGGCCTGTGAACTGAAGGATCACGGTTCAATTCCCCATTAAGGCACATGCCTGGGTTGCAAGCCAGTTCCCAGGAGGGCACACATGAGAGGCAACCATACACTGATATTTCTCTCCCTCTCTCCTTCCCTTCCCCTCTAAAGATAAATAAATAAAATCTTTTAAAAAAATTCTCAGAGGGTTTCTACTGATAACATGTACTATTCAGGCAACATAACTTAGTTTGTTAATCTTCCTCCTTTTTCTTGTCTCACTCATTTCTTGTCATTCTAGACTGTCCTAGGCTCCATCCTCAAAACTCCACTTAACAAACCAACACCAGTAGACTGTTTATAACAGTCTTTATTGGCATTCTTGTCTCTTTCTTCTATGTCTTTGACATTTCTACCTTCAGTTCTTGTTCTGTTTTAACCCCACTCACCTTGATATCTAACATATTTTTAAAACATTCCCCCCAAATTACCTAATCAAGGATATCTTCCCCAACCCCATTTTCTTATAGTTGACACTGGCAATCCGTTGTGAAATCATCATCTATGAGCTTATCTTCTGTGATAACCAATAATTGTGTGTACCACTGAGAATTACATATTTATTTAAAATCATAAGCTTATACCTATGCCCTCAATAGATTATGAACATTTAGATGACAGAGACCATGCTTTATTTTTATCCAACTGTGTATGTCCATTGTGAAACAATATGCTTGCCACACAGACCTTCTAAATAGCTACTACCTCAAAGCGTAGATGAAAACAGTCTTCATAAAAATATCAATAATTTTATATTTGTTTATTTACATAATTTGTTGTGCTATGGTGTTGTTGTGTCTGTGTACAAAAATAGAAAAAATAACACAGTATACAAAGGATCCAGGAGATTGTTTAGAACCACAGAAGAAACATTGTAAACTTTTAGTGCATTCTCTTGATCTCCAAAAGGGTAATTTAAGAATTACAGAGTTTAAAGAATACGCATTTTTATTCCCATGTATACAAATTAATGTAATAGTGACAAAGTAAGAAATAATAAGTCATTAGAATTATACCAACTTCTAGTAGGTGATTTCTTAAAGGAAGCTGTGATGGGAGATCTGAGTTCTACCCAGATCAGCAACTAATGAGCTTTTTCCTTTGGGAAAGTGCTGTCTGATACCTGGGTCTATCTCCATAGACACTCGGGATAAGCAGTGTTCAAATTCTGTCACATCTACAACATTCTATGATTCTTTGACATTTATAGTACTGAAGTAAATACTAAATTTATTTGTGTGCAAAATATAGATATTGTGAATGGCAATTTCCTTTCATGAATGTGTGCATTACCCTTATGGTAGGAAAGAGAAGGTTGAGTGCAAGAAATTAAATAATCAAAGAAAAATAACCATGACACTAATGGAAATTTGAAGTCATCTGATTAGTAAGTCATGCATGTGATTTACTTCAAAGCGCTTTTGACAAAACTTACTATTTATATGACTGATTCTTTACAAATTCTAAGAAAACACCATAGGGGAAAAACTTTTCTGTTCCATTATATGATAGACGGGTATTTACGGGCTTGCAGCATGGGCTATGTTAACATAATGAAAACATTTCTTTGTGAAAGAAATGACTCCTCAATGGAATTGCTTATTTTCAGAATTATTGAAAGATCATCCCAGATGGGACCCAGAAATTATTTCTCCATTACCAGTTCATGAAATTGTGCCAGGCAGTATTAGTTAGCAGCCAGGATGGTGGCCTGCTCTTCCTCCTGCCCCAACAAGGTACACGTTCAAGGTTAACGGGATCTCTGTCCTGTGTTCGTCCTGTTGCACTGCGGCAGTGGGCACTGTGTGTGCCTCACCCAGTACCTCATGCTTTTAGCTGGATGTTCTGAATCAATATTTTAGGTTCTGACAAGGTAGGTCCTAAATTCGTATTTTTTATAGTACATGAGCAATCTTTTTACTGTTTTATCACTCAGCATGTCATTTCAGCTTCAGTGCACCCATGCATATCCAGACTCAGCTCTCTTTCCTTCAGAGCCTTTGATTTACTTCATTGCTCATATGACTTTTAGAATTTGTCTTTTGACACATCTTTTATTAATTCAAACACATTTACAGAGTAGTCTAGGCTACAACAGTTTAATTTTGTCATAACCATCCATCTTATGCTTTTATTTCCAGACAACTAAACTGTATATTATTTAGTTTTCATGTCACCACTCTAAGTGAGCATCCTGCCAAGAAGACTGTTTCTCACCACAAGTTGCAGTGTGGTCTCAGCACCTTCTCCCCTTGTGGTAGGAACACAGGAAGGACTCAACACATGCTCAGCCGTGTAAGTTAACCCGTTATCTAATTTTCTTGGAAGGTCAGTTGATTAGGCCTTGGTGGTATTCTCACTTAAGAAATGTAATTTCTTTTCCTTTTTTTTAGTTGTTTTTGCTGCTGTTCAGTTGTCGCTGTCCTGACATTTCCCCATTGCTCTCCCCTGACCCTCACCCCCGGCCACAGCCAACCCTCACCACTGCCCGTGCCCATGAGCCCTCTATGTGTGCTCCCTGGCTTGCTCCTTCCTCTTCGTTCCCCCACTACCCCCTCCTCTGTTCCCTCTGGTCATTGTCATTTTGAGGTGTAAGTGGTTTTCAGATGACTTGGATTCAGGCTGTTTGCAGAACATCATAATTTTCTTTCTTCAGAAAGAATAAAAAGGGGGTTAAGAGATCAGAAAATATTTATACACAAGGCCCACACGTGCATTTTTGTAGTCACCTTATATTTTTTATAAAATATAAAATATTTTATATTTTTGCCCAGACGTTTTTAATTTTTTGAGGAAATTCCATACTGTTTTCCACAGTGGCTGCTCCTGCCTACATTCCCACCAACAATATACTAGGGGTCCCGTTTCTTCCCCACTTTGCCACCACTTACTGCTTGTTGATTTATGATGGCCATTTTGACTGCTATGAAGGGGTATTTCATAGTGGTTTTAATTTGTGTCTCTCAGATGGATAGTGATCGTGAAAGGATATAAAATGATATCCTTTCATATATGTCTGGGCCTTCTGTATGTCCCCTCTGAAGAAGTATCTGTTCAGGTTCTTCGTCTATTTTTTAATTGGATTATTTGTCTTCCTTGAGTGGAGTCATGTGAGTTCTTTATATATTTTAGAGATCAAACCTAAAATACAGAAAGTTATTTTTTAAATTATACATATGAAGTTAATTTCCAGGATTTTTTCAAGATAATAGAAGGTATAAATCAAGGTTAACTCAAAATGCACCTTTGATTCCATGCTTTTGTACTAATGTTACCAAACAAAAAGTTTGGCTCCCTGCCACCATAAAATCCAAACTTGTCAGGCAGATGCTGGTGAAAGAAGGAAAGAAGGAAATTATTTTATTCAGGTTTGTGCAGTCTTGGAAAATGGAGAACCCCCAGGCTCATAGCTCATTTCCTACGCAAATCCAAACAAAAGGCAGGAGAGTTTCTGCACCAGCTTAAAGCAGAGCCCTTTGAAACCCACAAGTGCTACTCAGCAGTCATAGGCCCCATCCTTGTAGCATAGCTTGTTCCCCTCTGCTGTTCATTTCCAGCTTCTTCTTGGGACCTGGGTGTGGAGCCAGCACACACATGGGCCATGCAACTGCTAGGACTGCAGGGTTGTGTACTCACAGGAAAGAGCATGTGCATGCATGGGTGAAAGCATCACGAGGTCAGCCAGAGAGACGGAGAGAGATTCCTTAATGGAGGCCATGGGCCACATGGAGAGAACCACCTGCACCATGTGAGCCCAGGTCATGAGGAAGAGGGAAAGAGGGTGTTTCTTTGTTCCCCTGGGAGTATATTAGTTTATATGTGTGATGGGCCAGGTGCTTTCTCAAAATGACCAGTCAACTTCCCAAACTTTTGCATGCTTCTGGTGGGTCCACCTCCCTTCCAGTCCCTCCTCTCCCCAGGCTGGACTGATAAACCTCTTTGGTCCATTACCTGCCCCCGCCACTGTTTTGACAACTCTGGCGCATGTGCCCCCTTCTCCCAGTTCTCACCTGTAACCTGGGGCCCAAGAACTTCCCCCTGTCACCAGCTTGGCTGACAAGGAAAACTCAGCTGTCTCCAACTGACCTTCCACCCTCTACTAACACTATTTATTACTCATCTACTTAAATTCTCTCTCAATGTATGTACTAAATCTTGATATTTTTCCCTCATTAAGTTTGAGAGAATTCTTTAGGTATTACCGATATTGACCTTTCATTAAACTTGATGGGCATCTCCCCCAGTCTGTTTTATTATTTTTTCATTATGAATAAATTTTAAATTTTACATATTCAAAAAATTTAATATAAAATGATATCAAGGTCATTCTATTATTAGTGAAAGAAATAGAAATTATTTTTCTTCTTCCTACTGTCTAGGAGATTTTGTATGTGATAATGATTTATTTTTTGAAAGTTTATTATATTTCTTCTGTGAATTCTAGTTGGCTCGTTATCCATTTGCAAGAATTTAAAAAACCTACTGATCTCATCAAAATTATTTTAGCTGCAGAAGCAGCCTGTGTTAATCTTATCTCACACATATCATGCATAGTAAGCAAAGTGTCTGTTTGTTCTATTAGCTAAAGATTATTGCTCAAAACTACCTCATTGATTAAATAAAATGAGGATTTACTGATTTAAATTTGTTTTCACGTGCACGTATTCAGTGACAGTTATTATAAGTAATTCTGCCCCAGCTAGTGTGGCTCAGTGGCTTGAGTGCTGGCCTGGGAACCAAACAGTTGCCAGGTTGATTCCCTTTGGGGGCACTTGCCTGCACTGTGGGCCAGGTCCCCAGTGGGGGATGCATAAAAGACAACCACACATTAATGTTTCTCTCCCGCTCTTTCTCCCTCCTTTCCCCTCTCTCTAAAAATAAATAAGTAAAATCTTTAAAAAAGAAGAAATATGAGTAACTCTGCCTTTTTAGCTATTTCCTTCTGGAGTTTTCTTTTTACTATGTATATTTATTATCTTTATTTTCATAGTAACATACAAAAGAACCTCCAACTACTTATTTTGTAAGTAAATGTTCCACTTCTGAATATTTTTAAATTTACAATAAATTATAATGGTGGCACAGTTTGCACACACCCTGTATGTCCAGTTTCCCTTATTGCTAACGGTTATGTAACAGCAGTTATGTCAAATGGTACATTTGTCAGAGAGTGAACTGATATCGATACACTATTGTTAAATAAAGAATGCATTATATTCAGACCTTCTTAATATATTTACCTAATGTCCCTTTTCGATCCATCCTCCTATCCATTACATTTAGTCATTCTGTATCTTTAAGCTCCTTGGCTGGGGCAGCTTCCTTGTCATTTTTTTAATGTAACAGAAATTGTGAGTAGCTAGATATCAGAACATTAAGACATTAGTTGATTATGTTATTATTTTGACATAAAATTTTGTGGTATGGTTTTGAATAATAGAGGGGGAGTAGTATATTAAGTGATATTTACACAAAAAAGAGGAGAAAAGGACCCTACTTAAAATCAGAGATTTATCTGAGACATCCACATGTATCAGAAGTGAAATATTACTGGCAAAACGTTATCATTATTTAAGCTAAACATATGATGATTTATCATAGAATTTTTATTTTAGTACACTCTTATATTTCATAATTCAAAGATTATAAATAAATACATATAATGCCATACATATATTTTATGTTTGTGTGCATACATATCTATGTTGATAAACATAAAAATATTTCTCTAGTTTCAACCTACATATTACAGCATACATAATGCCACTCAAATTTATAATAGCATATATACAGGATGATTAACATGTTTATTTAATTTCTTCTCTTTTTCACACAGTAGTTTTAACCCTTTTTTAATTACTCATTTATTGCTAATCATACTGTTCATGCAATACCTCCATAAGTAACAACCATAAGTAACAATTCCTTTGAATTGTTCTGTTATATTGACCTGTATAGTGCCATTCTAAACCATTGTCTTACAGGTTCTTGCTAGGACATGCCCGAAGGACACATAAAAATCTTTTATATGATAAATGTATTGATGTCTCAAGCCCTTAATACACTGAGCACTCACCTAGTAAATAACGAAGACAACCACCCATCACCAGGCAGTGTCTCAATGTCAGCCAGTAAGAATATGGGGGTGGAGTTATACTAAACGTTTTTACTTTTGATTCAGAGATTATGTAATTTTACCATTTGTTTTTCAAAACTCAAGTACACTTTTTCCCAATCTATTCATCACTTTTAAGTCATTAGATTTATTTCTCCACTTATTAAAATGCTTGTGTAGCAGAGGAGCAGAAGGAAGTACTGTGGCTTGTGCTGTTTTTTTTAACAGGAAAATGAGATTAAAATAACGTTTCTCATATTTATCTCGGGTATCAAAATTGATTGGACGTCTCTTGGCTCAGTTCTAAATTGGGAGCTCAAGACATGCCTAAAATTTTCACGGGAAGCAGGACGTTTCTTCTCTGATCAGGTGTGTGTCTCTGTGTTTAAATGTTTCTGAGAACTATTATTCAAGAAATGAGGGATTCTGGAGATTTGAACCTCAAGAAAATTTCTGAAAATATTTATGCAACGAAGTAATTCTTATTGTTTCTTGAGTGTTTAAATAGAATTACTGAAGGCAAGGGATGCTTATTACTTATGAAGTGTGCTCTTTCTTAATTCAATGAAAGATAATTAGGATAAACATTTAAGAATCGAAAGTTATGGTGTTTCTATAAGATGAAGTCTTGTCTCTAAACAAAACTACAAGAATGAATCTTTACATTTTGGAAAAAATTGAATTTCAATTTGAATTCTCACTTTTATGAGAAAATGTTGTGCTCTTATGCAAGGTACTTAGTTTATGTAATACACAACTTTAATTACAAAATAAAATAAATTATATCTCTTGCTTTCAACTATACATTTTAATATGAAACATTTTATTTTACAATCTAAACACTATGTATATTTATTAAATAGTTATATTTTCTGAGAGCTCTGCTAGACAGTGTAAAATGTTACTATACAAACCAATTTAAGATTACCTTAGTAAATGATATGCTGAAAGCAATTATAACTAAATTAAATAAACAAGTATAAATAGAAACCTATGAGTGTTGTCACTCAATATCAGTGATGAAAAATGTGTTTCTATTAAGTATCTTAATGTAAGCAAATTTTAAAACTCATAATATATTTTTACCATTTTGTAAGCAAGATGAATTTAAGAAATTATTTACCTGGCTTTGTATTTTCTCATTTTCATTCGTTCCTTTTTAAATATATTCAAGGAGGAAATTTCTCTGTATTCTCATTTTCCATTCAAAAAAATAATGTGATTTACTTTATTCAGTAACAAATAATTTGGATTCATTTCTGTCATAGGTGAGAAGTCATAATTATATAATGGGGTTGGTCCAAGATCGGTGGGCCCATCACAACATGTGTGTGTTCTTTCCACATAAATGTGTAGTTTGGCCTATGTATAATTTCAATGTATCCAGAATTTGATACTAGCATATCGAAAAAGTGATTTATTCAGACCGACTTAAATTCATTTTATATTCATGTCATGTTATGTTAACATTATATTTAAATCAAGTCCTTGAAAACTTGAAAGCGTGGTCCTCCTTGACTTTCTTAACTACCTACAGTAAACGCTCCCAATTCGAGGCAGAGTCTGAAACAGTGACAGCGTCAGAACTGGGAGTTAGAAGAACTGAATTTCAGTGAAACTTTTACCAGTCTCTAGTTCTGAGGTCTGGGGTAATACAGCATCTATGTACCTAAGTTTTTATTTTTATGTGAACTATAGTTATAAAACATCTGATATTTATCTTAGTGGATTTCTGTGATACTCAAATAAAATGACATATATTTTAAAGTGTTTCTTAAACAAAGCATAGTACTAAAAGTATTATAAATCAGGGGTGGCATTATTTTAAATAAGTAATGCCACATTAGCCACTTCTAAAATTCAATTTCTTTATTCATAACATAATATTTACATCATACATACATTATATATTATAACATTATACAATACAGCTTTAGTTTAATTTTACATCTCAAGGGTAATGAAGATGAACATTTCAGTTATAAAAAGCTTTTACATATTTAATACTTTTTACTGTTTCATTTCAAGAAGAGAACAAAATGATTTTTTAACTTGTTTTGTTCAGATGCAAAATTCTTTGTCTTCACCCTCAAGTTTTAGACTACACTATTTTATTTTTGTGTGTTCTTCACTGTGAAGAAAATTAGACACACTAGCCTTGACTAAGTGTTTATTGTGTGATTGATGTTATTGATAACAAGTGCATATTATTTTATTTCACTTTTAAGAGTAGCCATACCACAGTGTATTGACATCTTTTGTTCCTTCTTTCATCCATTTCTTTCTTTTTTAATTTTTGTGCAATTTGTGAAGTTATTAAATTAGTAAATGTGGCTCTGTAAATTAGATACATGTTTAATTCCCTAAGACCCTATCTTTTCTCTACACAGTCTTTATTTTAATGTTAGATTTAATTCATGGTTATGATGCATTTATGTTAATAGTGCATAAGATATTGCTAAGATATTTTGTTACAAAATAAGTATGATTTTATTTATGTTATAAAGTGAAAAATACAGTAATGAAAAATATAAAACAAAATTAACTTGATGTTATACTTTAAAAGGTAAAGAATAGAAATAACAAGTTAAAGTTTAAAATTGAATGATTGCAGAAGAAAAGTCATGACTCATACTGGCCTGCTTTGTGTTTCTCCAGAGATGAGTGAATCCCACAATTATAAATTTAAACTCGGAAATCGTGGTACTTCTATACCAGGACAAAAGAAAAGACCTACATTGATCACAAACACATCTGGGGAAACCCGTAAGTACTACATTCCATTCGCCATCTTCAGGTGAAAATTGGAAACTATGAGCTCATCAGGTATAAACATTCAGTCTAATTTTGCCGTCATGAGAAAAGCAGAAGTGAGATTAAGTTTGACGTCACTTGGAATATGTGCAAAGTGAGAAGAAAGTGTTGAATTGGTGAGCTTTTCATGCCCATCAAAGAGGTGAGATAATGACCACCGAGACTGCAGTTTCTAGGGGCTCACTGAACAGCCAGCTGTCAGGAGGGGCGAATGGACAGAAGAGAAGAGAAATACACAACACCCGTCAGTGGTGCGTCTTTGAACAGCGCGGCAGCAGGGACTTGACTGCGATTCACAGAAAGGCCACTGCGCAGTGACGAGGATACGCTGCCTGTACTTTATCAAGAAAAATATGATTGAAGGTGAAGACTGAAAAAGATTACACAAAAAGGAAACCAGGAGGTTACTGAAACATACAAGTTTTGATTATATGTGAAAAAATAAATGATCATCAAATTGTCTCACTTTCAAGAGTTAATTATAGAAAACATGTCAGCGGTAGTAATCAGAGATTGTATATCATGTGCATAATGTTGAAAAGATTTAGAATAAAAAATCAATAAATCCTTAATTTAAAAGAACTTAATTTTCAAAGCATCTAAAATATAAATACTGCCTTTAAGATATATGCTCAAAAGCTGTCATTATGCTTCTTGATAAATGCTAACACTATTTTCATTGTAGATAGGAAAAGGCAAGAATTTTTATTCTCATTATTGTTGATTAATATTGATTATTTTGCTGGTAGTAGCCAATGTGCATAACCAAGGAAAGAAAAAAAGCAAATGATCAGAAATTACAATAAAAATGCTGAAATTAATATTACTAGGAAAAATATATGATTTAAAATAAAATATTTTTAAAACTTCAACAACCCAAAAACTGACAAAAAATAAGGAAATTTGATGTGTGGACCTGATTGAAAATAAGATGTGAAAATCAACTACCTACAATTGAAATTAAAAACAAACTGACTGTAACCAGAGGGGAGGTGAGAGGGAATATAGGGGGGAAAGGGGGAAAGGTTTTCAGGGCCATATATAAAGGACACATGGACAAAACCAAAAGGGGGTAGGATCAAGGGTGGGAAGTGGAGATGGCTGGGGAGTGGGGAGTGGTAGGAGGGGAATGGAGACAACTGTACTTGAACAACACTAAAAATGTGGAAAAAAGTAACTGTCTGCAAAACAAGAAAAACATGATAAAAGGAAAATGCCATATTTATAAGACAAAAAATCAGAAATAGATTTTTCTACTTAAAAATAATGGAAATAAATTTGTACTTTAAAGTTGTACCAATGAACATAAGACATCCATCATCCATAATGGCAAAAGAAACTAATCAAGGATAAAAGACAGTATTTTATATGACCAATGACAGTCAAATACGGAACAGGCTGACAGGGTCCAGAGGGGAGAGGGGAGAGAATCATAGGGGAAAAGGGGATGGACTCACATGAACAAGTATAAAGGACACATGGACAATAACTAAGGTGGGGGGTGGAAATGGGAGGGAGGTAGGGAGCACTGGGGGGGGCAGGGCTGGGAATATAAGACAGAAAACTGTACTTGAACAAGAATTAAATAAAAATAGAAATTAAAAAAAGAAAAAAAGACAGTATTTTAACGATGTAAATTATTTCTATATTTATACATTTAATGGGATCCTGTTGAAAGACCAATGTATTATATTTTAAATATAGCAGGTTCTTGAAAAGGTGATTTTAAACCTTATTAGGCACATTGAAGTGTAATGAGAACTAAAATATTTTGGAATAGAAATGTAATATAATATTGTGGGCACTGTAAGTACTCAAGTATATTATAAAAGTTAGGATATTTTACATGTCATTTGAATAGAAAACAGATTAAAGAATAAATGCAAACATATATAAGAATGCCCTATTTGCTAATGGTAGTATTTCATACCAATGAGAACACTGATGTATTGACAGATAATATTAGAAAAATTCAGTGACCCTTTGGAAAAGAAAAAATTTTATAAATTTGAGTTTCTACCTCACTTATTTCACACACATAAACACATGCACACACACAAATACAATATAGACCAAAATAAAAAAGGAAATCATATAAGTTATGATGGAATGTAATTTATTTTATAAACTCAAAATAGCAAAAGCAGTATTATTCATATCAAAGAAAGTAAAATTTTTTTAACAAGTCAACCATTATCCATGGTAGCACCCCCAAACTTTCATAAATAAAGTTAAAACAAAAGTGATATCTCAGGTGAGTATTGGAAAACATATGGCAAGAAAAGTAATATTCTCTACCTAAGAAGTGGAAATAAAACCTATTACTTAATACAAATAAGAGAAGTCTGAAAGAAATAAATGAAAACATGATTTAACCACAGCAAAAGATGTTTTCTCTTGTTATTTATTTATAACAAGAGAAATAAAATTAAAACTTTAAAAATAATATTTGTTGCCAGATTTGTACACTTAAAATGTGAATAATATTTAATGATGAGGAAAGTATGAGAAAGAAGGCCTTTTTATATTTGGTAGTACATGAATAGGTATAGCCTTTTTGGACTGAAATTTTCAATCATTACAAAAATATAAAAAGCAAATGTTCTTTGACTCAGTATATACCCTTTTGGGAATTTGTCCTAGAAAGGTACTAAAAAATATGCACAGGTGTGTACAAAATGTTATTTATATTATTATATTAATAGCAAAAACAAAGAAATAATTTAAATATGCATTAGGAAAAATTTAAAGTCTGTTGATAGTGATATTTTGTCCATATAGTGATGAAGCACAATTCAAGCAGCTATTTATAAAAATCTGGCAACTTTACAAGTCATGAAGAGAACACTCAGTAGGATATTTCTTAAGTAAAAAATATGATAGAATATTTTATAGTTTCTTAAATGTTTTCAAGAGAGGATTAAGAGGAACTATTTGTATTTATTACTTTATCTCCATGAAAATTTAAAAAATGATAACTGATTTATTCTAGGGGTGAACTGGAGAATTTGTAGAGAGGAATAGGAGGTACTATTACATTTTATAGTCTTACTTTAAATCATTTACAAAGAACTTATTTTACCTCTTCTGAGAAAAATAATTGAGGAAAAAGCACTGTTATCACTCCCACATAAAAATTGCTCTAACATTTATGTTAAACATAAAAATTCCAGAACCCTTTAATCTTTCTCTCATCTCTCTCACTCTTTTTTCTTTGACAGCATCTCCATTTTTTCTTGCCCGGTCCATTGCTCTAGCTATGGGAATCCATTTCATTGTGATGGTGACCATATGCAGTGCCATAATCATAAACTGTGAGTGATAACAGTGGATTGCACTGGTGATCCAACAATTGCAATGTATTAGTTTGATTAACATTCAAAAGTACACAGCATTAACTAGCAATCAAGGAAAATATAATGTTTTCTTATATTTTACCTACTAATAACTTACCTACTTTTACCTACTAGAAACTTGTCAACTATTTTTATTTGTGTTTGGACTATGTTACAGCTACACAAAACCTTCTAATGATTATGATTATTTTAATAGCATCATTCAATCAAGCAGCTCCAATTTCTTTGAATGGTAAGAGAAAGTTTTCTGATATTATCATTATTTTCATATTTTAATTATACATGCTATTACAAATATCCTCCATCTTTCCACTTCCCCCCTTCCATAAGCCCATCCCCAGGAATCATTCTCTGTGTCCAAGGGCAATGCATATGCACATATATGTTCCTTGGTTAATCTCTTCTACTCCTCCTATGCCTCCTCCTCCTCCTACAAATTGCATGCATCTGTGTATATGGGGTTTAAGCATGTATCAATGCTTGATGCCAAGAAAGTATGTAGGATAGATGATATATCATAGAAATGTACATTTGAAACCTGCATAATTTATTAACCAATGTTGGATCACTAATACATTTAATAAAAAAAATAAAGTGTATAGAAAGATGATTCTTATCCACAATTCACTACAGCTTTTTAAAGTTTTTATTATATTTTTTACAATAAGGAAATACTTTTAAAAAGTAGAGAACAGTTCATTAGCATATCTATCAATCTATCTGTCTATAAATAAGTAGAGTTAGGTCATTGGGTATGACCATAATGTGCTAATATTTGGAATCTTAAAGTTAGAATTTAAAAAGTTATATAACTTATCTATAAAAAATTTACTTCCTACTCAGACATGTGGGGAATTGATAACATATTTTCCATTTCTAGGAACTTACTGTGGCCCATGTCCTCAAAACTGGATATGTTATAGAAACAACTGCTACCAATTTTTTAGTGAGAGAAAAAGCTGGCTTCAGAGCCAAGCCTCTTGTATGTCTCAAAATTCCAGTCTCCTGAAGATATATAGCAAAGAAGACCAGGTTAAGTACTGTTTTAATTCATCTTTCTATATTTAGTCCTAACATATTTAGAAATTCCCTGAAATATGAACTTGAAGTATCACATAAAGACACCAGACTTAGACCTATGAACCCCAAATTCTTCTGCATTAAAAAAGAACAAAGCACACATAAAAAATAAACAATAAAAACTGCAGCTATTATATGCGTGTTATTTAAGTTGGAATTATGCTGGAGGAGAGAATGCATTTTCCCTAAGAGTTGGGAAGATGATGACGTGGTTATGGTTTTGTATTCAGTAAAATTCTGAGAACTGACTTTGTTTGTGATTTCAAACAGGATTTCCTGAAACTGGTGAAGTCCTATCATTGGATGGGACTCGTACAAAATCCAGCAAATGGATCCTGGCAGTGGGAAGATGGCTCTATTCTCTCTCCCAGTCAGTAAGTCTCAACCGAGAGGTGTCTCCTTGTGGATCTGTCTCTAAGCCATTCCTATGATCCTGGAACTGTCACAGTTTCCTTCACACAATAGCAGGACATTCCCGCGTGATAATAGAGTCAAGCAAACACTCTGAGGGACTAGATTCAGTGCTGTGTGGAGCAGAGCAGCACATACCCATGATATTGAGCTCCATTAGTTGGCTGCTATGTGCTAAGTACTGTGCAAGATCGCTCTAATACCATGCTTCTGCTACTGATGAGGAGTCTAAAGCAGGGAAGTTAAGTGTCACATTCATTCTTTTATGAAGTTATTACCAGAGTTGTTGAGATATAATTAGCATCCAATAAAGGGCACATTTTTAAAGTGTACAACAGTGATTAATTTTGATGAATAGATTAATCAAAAAAACATTAATACTATCAGGGTAATTAACATATTTATCACCTGCAAAATGTTCTCTTCGCACCTTTATAAGACCTCCTTTACACCCCTCTACCTACTTCTTTCTGTCTGCAGGAAACTAATCTGCTTTCTGTCACTGTAGATTCATTTGTAATTACAGAATAATATAAATGGAGTTCTGCAGTATATATTGTTTTTATGCCTGGATTTTTCACTCAGGATATTACTTTGAGATTAGCCACTTCATAGCATGTATAAAGACTTTATTTCTTTTTATGCCTGGGAGCTTTTCCATTTATCGGTGTTGCTCAGTATGTTTGTTCTTTCATATATTGTTGGATATTTGGGTAGTTCCCAGTTTTAGGTTATTAAAAAGAAAGCCACTTTGGAGGTCTTCTGGTCAAGATGGTGGCAGAGTACAAACATGGCACTCATATCCTCCAACAACCAAATCAAAATTACAACTAAACTATAAAGCAACCATTTTTTAGAACCACTAAAATCTGTCTGAATGGAAGTCTTATGACTAGAGATTTAAAGAAGAAGCCACGTCCATGGTGTAAGGGGGTAGAACACAGAATGGGCTGATCTCACCCTTGTGAGTATCAGAAAAACACTGCAGAGATATCTCGGCTGTGGAGGTACCCCCTGAGGAGCGATGGTTCCCAGCCCCACACGAGGATTCTCTGATCCAAGTTTCCCATGCCAGAAAGAGAAGTCCACAAAACTGCTGGCTGTAAAGACCAGGGGAGTTTGTGGTTGAGACAAATGGTTGCATGATTACCAGCCTTTCCTCTTAAAGGGTCCATCCACGAAATTATTCTGACTCACTCCCTCTGAGTACCAGTACTAGAGCAGAAACTTCAAAGGCACCAGAGACATAAAGGGAGGAACCGAAATGTCCAGCATTGGGAAAGCTTGAGGGGACAGCTTTCTCCCACACAGAAGTGCTAGCAGAGGTCTTTGTTTCCTCGCCGAGTTGTTCTCTGAACAAAGCCAGCAGCCAGGCACCGTGTCTGAATCTCCATCAACCTGGATCACATTGTTTGCCCTCCCCCAGTGATTCCCCGAGACTCCTCTCCAACAAACTTGCATTCCCACCAAAGCTGTTTCCAGTGGCTTTCCCATGTGAATGGCCTGTCTTGACTCACACTTCCAACTTTCCTAAAATCTCTCGGGGACTTTGCAAAAATCTCTAAAACAAGCAGCATCTGGCCTCAGCATAACCTGTAACTCTTGCTAAGGGGCTCCAGGGTGGGCACTAGCGGCTGCTGGCCTTGGTTCACAGCGTGGGATTTCCTGTTTGTCTCCAAGTCCAGCACATGATTTATAATACAATACATTTTTACTTTTGTTATCAGAGTTAGCTACATGTTGCTAATCTGTAAATTAAGAAAGTCCAGGCATAGTCCTTAAATCTCCTGAGGTAATATTATTTCATTGCCTATATTTAAATAAGTATTATTCATCTCTGATTCTTCTGCATTAATGAAGTCATAAATGTCACTTGTCCTTCTCTCTAATCTAGACTCACCTTGGTTGAAATGGAGAATGGAACCTGTGTGGTTTACGGCTCCAGTTTTAAAGGTTACACAGAAAACTGTTTGACTCCAAACACATACATCTGCATGCAGAGGATTGTGTGAAGACTTTATTGTTTATGAAATATAAAGGATTCAAAAGCAAAAGTGCCATTCTCTGAGTGTTCATCATGAAGATAACATCCAGAAGAAAATTCCACCGATATTCATTATTTTTTCCCCTGACATGCCACAAACCCTAATCGGCTGCAAAAAAGGCTAACAGTTAAAGACTTTATCTTCTGTAACATATTGTGTATAATTTTTAAATTATTGAGTGATGAACAAATTCATTCTTAAGTTTAAAAAATTGTTGATAACGCCTGTGGTTGAACTATAATTTTATTAAATATTCACAAATATTAAACTAATAAGGCTTTTAAAACTTTTCAAAACACAATGCATTTGATAATTAAATATGCTTAAAGGTGGGTAAAAATATATGAGGATTCATTACATTTGCTATTTCTGAAATGTTTCTAAAGTTGAAAAATCAACAAAAACACCCTCAACTTTCAAAACACCACTACTAATTTTCTATAGCACATGAGAAATTTTCCAGACATTGAGCTATCCCTTACAATAAGAACATGGTACTGACTGCTATGAAAAAGGAACTAAGAATTGAGTTTAAGGAGGCCTTACAAGACTTCTGGGGGCAAAATGGGATCTGAGTTAAAACCTGTAGAATAAGTAGAAATTTGGGCAAATCATTAGGGTCACAGCATCCTTGGCAATTGGAATAGTATTTGTGTGTGTGCAGCAGCTGGGGGAGTCTCCCATGACCGCTTCAGAGTCATGCAAGGTGCTTAAATTCTCTTGATCTGTACAACAATTTCCAAGCCCTTGTTTTCCAGATTTGTGAAGAAGCTCATTCTCTCCAGGTCACATATATTCTCTGCCCCCTGTGGGTCATATGTTATTGTAATTAAACAGAGAAAAGACTCTAAAGAAATACCAAGAACATGTGTTCCATGTAAAGCCACATATAGTGACTCGACTTTACTTAAAGCTTTGAAGCATTTGGTGGACTTAAAACGTGAATCATTAGACGTTTTCTAGGTTACCGCTCCAGTTTCATTGGTTGCGATCAGTTTGTTGAGATGATCTGTTTCTTCTTGATTCAGTTTTAGAAGATTATATTTTTAAAGGAATTTATCCATTTCTTCCATCAATTAAATTTAAACTGCAGTCATTAGAGATGTATGAAATATTTTGCTTCTTATGTTTTCTTAATTTTTCTTCTCATCTTTACCCTTTTTAACCACTAGTCATATATTTGAGTCCTGCTTGCTTATTATGTTTAAATTTAATTGATGGCTTATTTACTACAAAATCTTATGTGAGACTTAGTATTTTAAAGGTACACATTTTTAGGTAAGTGAATTCTTTCTTAAATAAAGTGAAAAAATTGTCCTGCAAAAGTTTTAGTATTTCCTCTTTTTCCTTCTTCTTCAATAAAATTTATTGGGGTGAAATTGGTTAATAAAATTATATAGTTTTCAAGTGTACAGTTCAATAATGCATTGCCTGGATATTGCATTGTAAATCCAAAACTCAAAATCAAATCATGTTCTGTCACATATCTGACCCTCTTTTCCTTTTACTGCCCCCACCCTCTTGCTTCTGGTAATCACCATGTCGTTTTCTACGTCTGTGAGTTTTTGTTTTTCTTGTTTGTTCACGTGTTGCTTTCAGTTTTATACCCCACATAAGAATGATTCCATCTCCATATACTGTCTTCTTACATACACAAAAACTATGTCATTTGAAATTACCATAAAAAAACTGACCATCTTGTACATGTTTGCAATGATTAAAGGCAGTTAATCATTGCAAACATGTTCTCAGCTTTCTTTAATTGGAGCCTAGAAGAGAAAAGAATTTCTACTTGAAATTAAATTTATTTCACGTATTAATTCTATTATAAAAAGTCATTATGCATTATCAAAATATAAAGAAACATAAATTTCTTTGACAGGTTTTTTAGTATATAAAAAATAAATAATATTTTTTCCATTGAACTGTTATAGAACAATAATGTCAGAGTAAGGAACTCCAAAACACTGCTTCACTAAAAGCAATAATGAAGCTGACAAAAAACACCTGATTCAAACTTTTCAGAAATCTGGAATCTAATGAAAAACTTCAGCAACAAGGGTTTGTTTAATGAAGAATAAAGCCTCTCCATTTTCGTAAGAGAGCATTTGTTTTATTTTTATTTTTTAACATATTTTTATTGTTCAAGTACAGTTTCCTGTTCTCCCCACCTCCCTCCCCTGTTTCCACCCCTCCTTGTTATTGTCCACGTGTTCTTTATAATTGTTCCTGCGAACCCTTCACCCATTTCTCCTATAATCCCCTCCCCTCTGGTCACTGTCAGCCTGTTCTCTATTTCAGTGTCTTTGGTTATATTTTGCTTCCTTGTTTGTTTTGTTGATTAGGTTCCTGTTAAAGGTGAGATCACATGGTATTTGTCTTTCACCACCTGGGTTATTTCACTAAGCATAATGCTTTCCAATTCCATCCATGCTGTTGCAAAGGGTAGGAGCTCCTTTCTTTCTGCTGTATAGAATTCCATTGTTTAAATGTACCATAGTTTTTGAATCCATTCATTTACTGATGGGCACTTAGGTTGCTTCCAGCATTTGGCTATTGTAAATTGTGCTGCTATGAACATCCCCATGGGGTGTATAGGTTCTTTTGGATTGGTGTTTCAGGGCTTTTAGGACATAATCCTAGCAGTGGAATTGCCGGGTCAAAAGGCAGTTCCCAGAAGAGATAGGAGAGGGAATTTCAGGAGAAAAGCGGAAGGGTCTACAGGAACAAGTATAAAGGACACATGGACAAAAACTAGGGGCTGTAGAAATAGGAGGGAGGTGGGGAGGGCTGGGTGGGTGGGCTGGGATGGTAGTAAAAGACAGAAAACTGTACTTGAACAACAATTAAAAAAACACAAAAGGCAGTTTCATTTTTAGTCTTCTGAGGAAATTCCATACTGCTTTCCACAGTAGCTGTACCAGTCTGCATTCCTACTAGCAATGTCCTAGGGTTCCCTTTTCTCCACATATTCACCGGCACTTGTTCGTTGATTTGGTTGTGATGGCCATTCTGAATGGTGTGAAGTGGTACCTCATTGTGGTTTTACTTTGCACCTCTCTGATGGTTAGTGATGCTGAGCATCCTTTCATATGTCTCTGGGCCCTCTGTATGTCCTCCTTGGAGAAGTGTCTGTTCAGGTCCTTTGCCTATTTTTTAACTGGATTGTTTGTCTCCCTGGTGTTGAGTTGCACGTTTTTTAAGCCAGGACTGAACTTTGTGTATTATATTTTGTGTTTATTCTTAAATATTTACCTCAATTATCATTATGTAAATAGAATTTTTCATTCATTGTCTTCTAATTGCTTACATTTGTGTAAATGAATGCTATCTATTTTCATATATTAATTTCACAAAGAGCTAATTTACTGCATTTCTTATTATTTAAGTTGGGTTTATTATTGACTGTCTTATATTATTTAGCTAAATTATGTCATGTGGAAATACTGAGTTTTTTTTTAATTCCATATTTTAATTTTTGTATTTAATCTTTAGTGTTTTTTTTCTAACTTAATTATATGGGCTAGTACTATCAGAATAAGGATAATAATGTGTAGAGGTAGTTGTCATCAATGCCATTTTCCTGACTCTAATGCAGTATTTTTCAAGCATCATCTAATGAAACTAATTATATGCTAGCCTATAACTTAGACATTTACCTCTTAGGCATTCAAAAGAACTGAGGGCATATTTTCAATAATGAGATATACAAAAATGTCAATAGTAATTTTATTTATAGTAGTCAAAAACTAGAAGACGAATGTTGAGCAGCTTTAGAATAGCTAAGTAAATTGTGATGTGTGGCATACTCTTTGAACTCTACGCAACACTAAAAAGAATGAGCTACTTTCACACACACACACACACACACACACACACACACGAATAAATCCCACAGCCATAATATTTGGTGATAGAAGCTATACATTGATTATAGATAGATAGATAGTTGTAGATATAGATATTGATAGATATAGATATCATCTTAAAACAAACAAGAATCATTTATTATATTACACAGTTTCCTAATTATGAATACAGGAGCAGCCGAGTGAGGTCCTCTGGCTCACGGTCCATTGTGAGGTTGCTGGGATGATGCAGCCTGGGTTTTATTTATCTAAAGTCTTGACCCTGACTGGAAAAGCTGCTTCCAGGAAGGCTCACTTACGTGGTTGTCAGCAAGAGGCTTCAGTTTCTTTCTGACTGTTCATAGAAGTCCTCAGTTCCTCACCACATGGCCCTCTCCAGTGGGTTTCCCATGACATGGTAGCTGGCTTCTCTCAACTCAGGTGATAGGAGAAAGTGCAAGACATAATCCACACTGTCTTATGACCTAGCCTCAAATGTGATCTACATAACTTCTGCTATATCCCATTGGTAACACTGACCAACCTGAACACAATGCATTTAATTTCTTCATAAGGGTTGACTTTCACGAGGCAAGGATCATCAGGAACATGTAAGAACCAAACTAGAAGGGTCTGAACTCTAGCCCCACATGATTTATGTCTTTCCCACACGCAAAAATGTACACCTCTAAACTCTTATCCCGTTACTCTATCAGTTCAAAGTCTGGAAGTTCATCATGACCACGTATGGATGTGAATGAGACTCATCACATGTAGTTCCTTAACTGTCACTCCTTAGGTACCCTTTCTTTCCATCTGTAGACCTGTGAAACTGCTACTAGATTTTCTTCCCTCATATACCCAATATCCAACAGAGGATAAACTCTTTAGACATTCTAATCCAAGTATTTTGTGAAGGATGAAGGAGAGAGCAGTATAAAAGTGTCACTAACTGGGCCCTGGCTGGTGTAGCTCAGTGGATTGAGCGTGGGTCTGCGGAACCAGTCTATCGCGGTTCGATTCCCAGTCAGGGCACACATGCTTGGGTTGCAGGCCAGTTTCCGGCAGGGGCCAGTTCTCTGCAGGGGATGCACGAGAAGCAACCATACATTGATGTTTCCTTCCTCTCTCCTTCCCTTCCCCTCTAATGACAAATAAATAAAATATTTAAAAAAAAAAGTGTCACTAACTTATAGAATTCTGAGATCCTGTTGAACAAATAATGGGACTTACTTGATCACCACTCAGTCTTACTTTGGTCCTAATGGAACTCTCCACAATTCTTGGGTCCACCCTTTAGGCTCTTGGTTCTGTCCTCTGAATTATTCTTCCATTTTCATAAAATGTAGCATTTGTTTGTAACTTCTTAGACTTTATAGTGTATTTCCTCCTTACAAATATTTTGGGGAACCAAAATTCTCATTAATGTGTGTTTTATGTATGTATACATTTGTATGTATGTGTGTATATGTGTGCATGCATGTATTTTTACTGTCTGCTTTTTTTCAGATCAAGCTGATTGTGCTTCTGCTGACATATTTTTTTAATTTAGAGTTTAAATTAAAATTTAATTTAATTTTTTTAAATTATGAAGCTTCTGCTAAGAAGCCCATGGGAAAATGCACACAAGCTTGTTAGCAACCTGCGGTTCAGCCAAGATAATCCATAAAGTGCACCCTTTATACGTCCTTTGACTGAACCGAGGCACCAGCTGTGCCCTTCCTGCAACCTCAATAGAGAATTTTGTAGTCACACCCATAGCTTTTCCTTTGGACCAGGCTTCCCTGACAGCACCCTGGAATTAATCTTTGCTCAGAATTCATTTCTTAATTTTAGCATTTTTTGACATTTCAAAAAGCTGGGAATCTTCAAAACCAGTAATCTTTGGCTCTATTTTTTTCTAAAATCCTCCCATTAACTACTATCTCCTATGGCACTGCGTTATAAGCACCCGGAAGAAACCAAGCAGCATCTTCAATGCGCTGGCTTGAAATAACTTTAGTCAGTGTACCTAATTCATTAAGTGCATTTTCTACTTCCCACATCATTCCAGAAAATAGGGTTGCTAAAGCTTCTGTTGCTAAAGAGAAAGAATTCCCCTTACTCCAGTTTCCAATAGCATGTTTCTCACATTTGTATCTCCTCTCACTGGAAGTCTTCAGTCTCTGCAGGACTCCCACATTTCCTTCATGGCATGATTAATGGACTCATGCGTTTTCATGGGTATTTTTCTTTATGGCACTTCTTCCCTTCTGGGTACCAAAATCTGTATATTTTTACTTTCTAGTTTTGGGAGGGGGTCTTTATTTTTTTAAGTTATTAAATTTATTGGGTTGATATTGGTTAATAAAAATTATACAGGTTTCAGGGATACAATTCTATATATAATACATTATCTGTGTATTGTATTAAGTCTCCTTCCATCATCGCTTATTCCCCTTCACTCTCCTCTAGATTCTCCCACACCCCTTTCTTTCTGGGACTCACCACATGTTGTTTGTCTGTGAGGGGGGGTTTGTTTATTTTTTGTGTTAGTTTTTTTTACTTAATTCCTTCACCTCTTTCACCCAATTCCCTCCTCCCCTCCAATAGCTGTCAGTACATTCTCTCTATCTATGAACCTATTTCTATTTTGTTTGTTAGTTTATTTTGGTCATTGGATTCCACATGTAAGTCAAATCATGTAGTATTTGCCTTTCTCTGACTGGCTTATTTCACTTAGCATAGTACTTTATAGTCTATTGTTATGCAATGCATTATTCTAACACTTAGCAACTTAAAAGAATAAACAGTTATTATATCACACAGTTTTTGAGGGTTAGGAATTCTTAAACAATGCTGCAGGCTGGATCTGGCTCAGGATATCTTACGAGGTTTCTGTCAAGTTACCAACTAAGCCTCTGTAGTCATCTGAGGGCTTGCCCAGGGCTGGAGAGTCAGAAGGCTCTCAAGGGAGAAGAAGGGTGCGTGGGCAGCTGTTGGAAGTACTACATATCCTTGGCTACACAGCTGAAGCTTTGGCTCCTCATCACACAATCCTCTCAGCAGGGCTGCTCATGGCTTTCTCCAGAGCAAGTGACCAGGAAGGGAGAAAAGAAGATGACACCATACTGTCTCATGATCTAGACTCAGAAGTGGCACACTGTCATTTCCACTGTATTTCACTTGTCACATGGTTCCACCCTGACACAATGTGGGAAAAAAGTATACAAGGGTTTGCACACTGGAATGTGGGGATCGTTAGCAGACAGCTTGCAGTTTGGCTATAACACATACCTTATAGCAGGGGTGTCCAACTCATTTTCACCAGGGGCCACATCAGCCTCACGGTTACCTTCAAAGGGTCGAAATAATGTTAGGACGGTATAAATGTAACTACCCCTTAACTGTTAAAGGGGTTGAAATCGCATTTGGCCCTTTGAAGGCAACCAGGAGGCTGATGTGGTCCCTGGTGAAAATGAGTTGGACACCCCTACATTACAGATTTTCACCTTTTATACTGAAACAGATTATAATATAAAGCATACCTCCTTTGTATAACAAAATTTAGAAATACATTTACAACTAGTATGATATTACCTAGAAAAGAATAAGGCAATGTGGAGAGGAGGGTTGATGCTATATTCTCATTTCATACACTTTGACAGGGGTTGGCAAACTGTGACCTGTGAACCAAATGTGTCCTGCCATCTCTCTGTGTTTGTAAATAAAGCTCTACTGTAACACAGCCATTTCACTGATTTTTCTGCCATCTATGTCTTCTCTTAAACTCCAATGGCAGAGTTGAGTAGTTTCAACAGAGTGGCCCACAACATTCAAAATATGTGTTGCTCAGATATTTAGAGAAAGCTTTTCAACAGTGTGCTATGATCTAAAGAGAAAACATTTTAGAGGTCAAAACTTACAGAAATGAAAATGAGCATTTAAATATTCCAAGGATTTTCAGATTGAGATAATCTTTTAAATAAGGCTCCAATTAACATATTTTTATTTTTATAACTTTTAATAGAAAAAATATTAATTTTATTTTAACTGTTCAAGTACAGTTTTCTGTCTTTTACTGCCATCTCAGCCCACCCACCCAGCCCTCCTCCCTATTTCCAACCCCCCTAGTTTTTGTCCATGTGTCTTTTATACTTGTTCCTGTGAACCCACCCCCTTTTCCCCTGAAATTCCCTCCCCATTCCCCTCTGGTCATTGTCAGCCTATTCTCTATTTCACTGTCTTTGGTTATATTTTGCTTGTTTATTTGTTTTGTTGTTTAGGTTCCTGTTAAAGGTGAGATCACATGGTATTTGTCTTTCACCACCTGGCTTATCTCACTTAGCATAATGCTTTCCAGTTCCATCCATGAAGTTGCAAATGGTAGGAGTTCCTTCTTTCTTTCTGCCGCATAGAATCCCATTGTGTAAATGTACCACAGTTTTTTGATCCATTCATTTACTGATGGGCACTTAGGTTGCTTCCAGCACTTGGCTTTTGTAAATTGGGGTGCATAGGTTCTTTTGGATTGGTGTTTCAGGGTCCTTAGGACATAATCCTAGCAATGGAATTGCCAGGTCAAAAGGAAGATTCTAGTTTCTGAGAAAATTCCATACTGTATTTCCCATGGTCGTACCAGTCTGCAATCCCACCAACAGTGCACTAGGGTTCCCTTTTCTCTACAACCTCTCTAACACTTGTTTGTTGCTTTGTTTACATAAAGCTTTAATAAAATTACATAATATGAAGAAGTAGGAGAGAGAGAATTCAAATGAGCAGTGATTTGGGGACCAAAAAACATGCCAGTAACAATCTCCCAATACATTTCTATGTGCATAAAGACAGGATTCACCTCTGGATGAAGCTGCTGATACTGGGTTTTAGGAGAGCTTGGGCAGAAGTTTCCCAGAGATCTGTTGACACAGAAATGGGATTTCTAGCTCATTATTTCAAGTGTAAGTTATCAATTAAAAAATTGGCCCTAGGTTCCACACAATAATTTTGAACTTTAAAGAACTTACCATAAATAGTTAGTTAGTTACTGCCCTCACCATGGCCAAGAGTGAAAAACTGACTCCCAAGCCCTGACCACACTTGGCTGGGCTCCCTCTCATAGCAAAGGTTGCCAGCTGATTCAGGCCAGGGCACAGGGCTGGGCTGTGGCCCAGGCCCCAGCCGGCGTGTGTGTGAGAGGCACTGATGGATGCGTCTCTAGCATATTGATGCTTCTCTCCCTCTCTTTTCCTCTCCCTTCTCCTCTCTCTGTAAATCAATAAAACCCTCAAAGAAGCTGACTCGCAAGCCTATTCTGGAATAAGCAAAGGGCTGTCTCAGTGAAACTGTAAAATAAATCTATTTTTAAGCAAACTTAGAAGTCACTAATGGGGGAACTAAAAAGTAATATGCAGTGTTTAAATTTAATAAACTATGAAGTAGCAGCGACAACATATTTTAGGGGTATGTTGGTATGGTAGGCAAATCTCTAAGATGACCACCCAAATTCCCAGGCCCTAGTACATACCTGTGCAGTCCTCTCCCCTTATATTTGAGTAGGGTTTGTGAATGCAGTGTGATAGTACATCCTGCATAGTGGCAAAGACTGAGCTGTTTTTTAGAGGTAATTAGAATCCCAAGGGAATTCTGGTCAAGATGTCAGTGTAGGTAAACATGGCTCACCTCCTCACACAATCGTTTCAGAAACAAGCTGTCCTCCCCAGGGTCTTTTGTTCTATGGTTCTTCTTTGCCCAGCACTGTGTTAGGAACTGTGGCTCTTGATGCCAGGATTTGGTAAAAAGGAAAAGAATTATTATTTTTTAAAATATTTTTATTTATTTATTTTTAGAGAGGGGAAGGGAGGGAGAAAGAGAGAGAGAAACATCAATGTGTCGTTGCCTCTCCTGTGGCCCCCACTGGGGACCTGGCCCACAACCCAGGTATGTGCCCTGACTGGGAATCGAACCTGCGACCCTTTGATTCACAGTCCACGCTCAATCCACTGAGCTATGCCAGCCAGGGCAGAAAAGAATTATTTAATTAAAAGTTATACAGTTTGAAATAATGGGAGAATTCTCCTGTTAAATCTCACTCCCTTAAGAAATGAAGATACACCCACAAGCACACAGTCCTTCTGCCCCCCTTTGCCCAGTCAGGCCAGCCTCAGAGCACACCAGTCAGAAGTACCGCCTTTCAGAAGGAAAAAAACAGAGTCTATAGCTCACCTCTCCCAGCTCCTCCCAGTAATCTGTGCTCTGCTGGGCAGGTCTCCCACAGTTCCAAAACAATCAACTGTGTCGCTGAGATCTCCAGTTCTTAATTCAAAACCACATAGCACCTCTTTAAGGCCTGCTGGCAAGAGTACTTTCATCCACTATTGACCTGCATGGTCCTACAAAGGTCCTGCACCTTCTCCTGAGGTCCTCATCCCAAATGGCAGCCCACCTTTTTGTTTAAATCCCAGACTGCATCCTCCTTATTAATCTCTCCTTATTAATCTCTCCTTATTAATTGTGGGAGTTTTGACTCCTCCCACAATCAGCTACACCTGCCAGCACTCCCGAATTTTCTGCCTTTCTTGGCTGCCATAGATAGTCCAGGAGGCATGGCCCCATGGCATGGACTAAACCATCTCCAAGCTCTTGCACGGGCACTGTAACAGTGGGGGAGCTTCCTCTCAGATATAACACAGGTCAAAGTCACACACATCTCCCTTGCACGACACAAGCAGAGGTTTTAATGTTTTAAAATACTGGCCAAGTTCTTCAGATACACCCCATTACACAACCACATCAAAATTACAACTAAATTATTAAACAACCATCACTCAGAAGCACCAGAATCTGGGTTGAAGAGAAGTCTGATAACTACAGAATCAAAGAAACTGCAACCATCCAGACTGGTAGGAGGGGTGTGGACCCAGAATGTGCTGGTCCCACATCTATGGTGGATAAAAACTCAGGAGGGATATCTTGGGGAGCAAGGTGTCCCAGCCCCATACCCGGCCTCCCAACTGAGGGTGCCAATGCCAGGAAGATAAGTCCCCATAACATGTGACTGCAAAAAAAACTTCAAGAACCCACACAGGGACTTACTCAGACTCCCTCTGAGCTCCAACACAGGAGTAGCAGTTTGAAAAGCACCAGTGGAATATAGGAGGAGCTGAAGTATCTGGCATAAAGGTGGGAGCTGGAGGAGAGCTTTCTCTCAGACATAAAGTCAGGCAGAGGTCATTGTCCTTTTACTGAGCCTTTCCTCCACAGCCACAAAGCTGATTGGCAGGTGCCATATCTGACACTCCATCAAACTGGCTAATACTGTTTTCCTAGCCCTGAAGATCCCCTGAGACTTCCTCCCACCCAACTTATTGGCCTGCCCAAATTGTTAACTGGGACTTTTCCATATAAATAGCTACTCTTAGCTCATGCCTCAGAACTTCATAAATCCTATCAAAACAAGAACCGCCAGGCTTAGAGAGCCCTCAGGCCTGGCACTAGCAGCAGCCAGCCTAGATTCACACTTGGCATCACCTGGGAATCTCCAAGACCAACACAAATAGCAGGTTTCTCAGATTGCTTTATAGCTAAGGCACAGTGGTCCTGGGCAGAACACAGGTAGAGGCTGACCTTATTCTGCACCATCTGGGAAACCCCAGAGTCTGCTGTCCAGTGGACAGATATAGATTGCTTTGAAGCACCACCACCCCGCCCCTGCACAGCTGGTCCTCCACAGAGAGCAGAAGTTGGTGGCCATTGGTCAGAGCCAATCTTTGTAGCTGACTGGCCTGGGTAAATCCAACCCATTGGTTGCTAACAACAACCAAGGCTCAACTATAAGAGGAAAGTGTACTCAGCCCATACAAAGGAGGCTCCTCTAGTACTCAGCTCTGCCACTGAACCCTGCAGGACACCTACTACATTAGGCCAAGCTACCAAGACAGGGAGTCATAGCAGCTCTACCTGATACATAGAAACAAACACAAGGAGACTGTCAAAATGAGTGTATAGAGAAATATGGCCCAAATGAAAGAACATATGGAAACTCCAGAAAAGGAACTAAATGAAATGGAGATAAGCAATCTGTCAGATGTAGACTTCAAAAGACTGTTTATAAGGATGCTCATAAAACTTAGTGAGGACCTCAACAGGATAAAAAGGGTCCAGTCAGAAACTATGGATACACTAAAGGACAATTTTGAAATTGAAATAAAGGACAATTTACAGAGAAACAACAGTAGAGTGGATGAAGCTGAGAATCAAGTTAGTGATTTGGAACATAATGAAGAAAATAACAACCAGTCTAAATAACAAGAAGAAAAAAGAACTAAAAAATGAGAATAGTATAAGCAGCTTCTGGGACAAGTTCAAGCACTCTAACACTCGCATCATATGGGTACCAGAAGGAGAAGAAAAAGAGCAAGAAATTGGAAATTTATTTGAAATATAATGAAAGAAAATTTCCCTAACTTGGTGAGGGAAATAGACATACAACTCTAGGAAGCACAGAGGGTCCCAAACAAGGTGGAATCAGAGGCCCACATTAAGATTCATCATAATTAAAATGCCAAAGGTTAAAGAAAAAGGGGAATTTTAAAAGCAGCAAGAGAAAATAAGTTACTTAACTATAGGGGAATTCCCATAACACTGTCAGCTGATTTCTCAAAAGAAACTTTGCAGGCTAGAAGGGATTGGCAAGAAATATTCAAAGTCATGAAGAGCCAGGACCTACAGCCAAGATTACTCTATCAAACAAAGCTATCACTTAGAATTGAAGGGCAGATAAAGAGCTTTCCAGACCAAAAAAAAAAAAAAAAACTAAAGGAGTCCATTATCACTAAACCATTATTATATGAAATGTTAAAGGGACTTATTTAAGAAAATGAAGAAGATTAAAACTATGAATAACAAGATGGCATTAAATATATATATATACATATTTATATACAAATATATATATGTACATATTTATATACAATTGAATCTAAAGAACAAACTAAGAAAATAAGAACAGAGATAGAGCCATGCATACAGAGAGCATTTTGATGGTTGCCAGATGGGAGGTGTATGTCAGGGAATGGGTGAAAAGGTGAGGGGATTAAGAAGTATAAATAGCCAGTTAAAGAATAGCCATGGGGATGTAAAGTACAGCATAAGAAGTGGAGTAGCCAAAGAATTTATATGCATGACCCATAGACATGAACAATGGTGGGAGGATTGCCTGAGGGAGTAGAGGATACTGGGTAGAGGGAGGTAAAAGGGGAAAAATTGGGACAACTATAATAGCATAATCAATAAATTATAATTTAAAATAAGATTCCAAGCAAAAACCTAAAAGGACTCATGGACATGGACAACAGTGTGGTGATAGTGAGGAAGTAGGAGGTGTGAATGGGCTAAATGGCAATGGAAAAAACTACGATAAGATTCCAAATCAGTCCGTTGTCAGTTACTCAAAAATATTATTATGGGTAGTAATTAAGATATTATTCAGAGGTAATTAAGATACCAAATCAGATGACCATTTAGACTCTAGAGAACAGAGAAAGTTGAAGTCAAAGATGCTCTCCTTCTGTTCCTGAAAAAACAAGATGCCATGGTGTGACTGCCTATGGGGAGGAACAGTGTCTGAGAGCTGGAGGTGTCAGTCCTACAACCGCAGGATCTAAATTCTACAAATAGACTGAATGAGACCCTGGTTCCTTCCACCCTTCTGATAGCCTGAGTGGAGGACACAACTAAGCCATGCAGCGTTCCTGATCCAGGGATAGTATGAGGTAATAAATATGTGTTTTAAGTTTCTAAATTAATTTAATGTATATGTATCAATACAGAATACATATTACATGCATTCAGAAAAGCAGAAAATTAAGGAAGTATATACTGACTATTGGCAATATTATTTTATCATTTTGTGTGGGATTTTTTGTCATTTCCTTAATTTTTTCCTTTAATTCTCTATTTAACAACAAGATATTCACTTAACTAGATCCTTCAGTATGCATTAGTTCATTTCATAGCAAAACTACACACAGAAAAAAAAATAGCATGTCTTTACCCAGAGAATATATCAGAAATTTCATGTCAGAAGAAAAATACTTGGTAAAAAGAACTTTATATAATAGAAGTCTTTCATACCCCAAGATGACAGAGAGACTTTCAGGATGAACAAAAGCAGAATGCAGGTGAGTGTGGAAGAGAGAATAGTACATATGAAATGGGTCAGAGGGTCATGGCCTGACTATGATTGATATGACAAGACCATGCCGTGAGAGAGGGACACACTGAAGGGGTGACTAGTATCATCTGTTGAAGCCAGAACTTTCCATCGTAGTACTCTGAAATATCATGGGAGCTGAAACACCTCAGAGCTGTGTTTAGGAGGCAACAGAAATTTTCCTCTCTCAGTGAAGACAATTTTTAACATAGATTACTCTCTGAATTAGACATCATTCATCGTATTTAGCACCTTCTGTTTCTTCATTGCTCCTGTAACTACAATAAATGTTTAAGAGTTCTCAGAAGAAGGTGGCTAGGGCCCAGACACTTCATAGGATGATGATGTAAGAAGCCATAATTTGAACCTATATTTGGGTGTGGCTAAATAAAGTTTACATTCATCTTGAACAAAGTTTGTGAAAGTAGACCATCAAAAAAAAAAAAAACACTCTAAGCAGGAAACAAACAAACTAAACTAAACTAACAAGAAACCCAGAAGAAGGAGATGAGAAAAGGGAGGGTTGGGATAGCAAACTACTAATTTTCATTATAAGCTTATCTACATTGTTTTTTAAATTGAATTTAAAGTGTTTTCTTTTGAAATCACTCAAGCAAAAAGCCAAAACACTTCAAATATCAGAAAATATAATGCATGTTTGCTTAGTCCAACTTTTGAAGGATGTTATGTTGCGTCCTGTTTTCTTCATAATATAATGTAAGTGCATTTTTTCCTAAATCAATCTTCACACAAGAATGTAAGAGCTCAGTTAGCACTCTGGTTATATTCACATTTTGAGAACTAAAACTTGAGATGTTCTTTCCTCTTCCTGATTTCTCATGTAATAAAAATCCACCGTGGTGCAAGAACATGGATGGGCCTTGAGAATATCATGCTAAGTGAAATATATCAGTCAGAAAAAGGTAACAATCATATGGTTTTCTCATATGTGGGATATAAAACTGAAAGTAACAAATTTGCAAACAAGAAAACAAACAAAAATTCACAGACACAAACAGTATGGCCATTACCAGAGGGAAGGAGGCAGGAGGGCAGTAAAGGATAAAGGGGGTCAAGTACATGGTGGCAAAAGGCCATTTGACTTTGGGTGGTGGATATACAATGTAATATACAGATCGTGCATCACAGAAGTGTACCCTTGAAATCTATGTAATCCTATTAGCCAATGCCACCCCAATAAATTTAATTCAAAAAAATTTTATATAGCTTTGGCCTGGTAGATCAGATGATTAGAGTGTCAGCCCAATATGCCAAAGTTGTGGGTTTGATCCCCAATCAGGGCACATGACAGTGAACAAATGGCCGTGGCTGGTGTAGCTCAGTGGATTGAGTGCAGGCCTCCAAACCAAAGGTTGCTGGTTCAATTCAGAGTCAGGGCACATGCATGGGTTATAGGGCAGGTCCACAGTGGGGGATGCATGAGAGGAAACCACACATTGATGTTTCTCTCCTTTTAAATTAAAAAAAAAAAGAATGAACAAATGAATGCATAAGTGGGTGGAATGACAGATTGAGCTCTCTCTTTCTCTCACCTATAAATAAAACATTAAAATTTTTAAATCAACGTTGGGTTTTCAATTATTATGATTTAATTAAAATATGATTTTTAGTAAGCAAATAGAGATGTCAATGTGAATATCTTAAGATGTACATCCAACAATTTTACTTAAAAATTGGCTTTTGAAATCTTTGAGGCTGGGGAAAATCCCACTCAGGCCAGGACAGCGGTTCTTACTGCGCCCCCACCCTTCTTTGACACACTCAGAAACCCCCCAATAAAATGGGCTGCTCCTTCTCCTTCTCTCCCTTGCCCCCCTAAAATGGAATTGTTCAGTTTTGACAAACTTTTAGAAAAGGGTTTTAGGTTGATTAGAGATTATGATTCTTAATGCACATGCGACTTTTTTACTGACTGATAAGCATATAGCAAGAAAGGCCTGTGGTGTAAAGAAATAGATATTGTAAATGTGTGTGGTTAGGGCTCGGATCCTTCACAAAATACAAGCACAATCACATAGAAAAACATATTTGGCAAAAGACTTCTGATTGTCCAACAGAACTCAGGAGCAGCAAGACGCAAACCTGTTCTCCTGTGAAGCCGGATGATAAATACAGGGAAATTGTCGTATAGCACTTTCAGCTCTAAATTGACACATATAGATGTATAGATAACCAAAAAGAACTAACTTCTAGACAAACAAAAATGAGATGGAAATTCCCAATTTAGTATGCCATACAAATCTGAAATAATCTTAATACATATTGTCTGATGTGAATTGTTTTATTTAAATTACTGCAAAAAATTTAAAATATGCATGAAAATATATGACATTTAATACTGAATGTGTACACTAAATCAAAATATTCATGAAATTCTTTCTCTTGATGCTTCACAACTTCTGATGTAAGTGCACACATTTTATCAGTTGTAAAATACATGGTTTCAAATATATCAATATTTTTTGATAAGATAATGTGAAACATTTTACAAATCCAAGAAGTACAAAAGCATTAGTAATATAAGAGGTAAACTTACCCTTTTAGTAACACTGGACCTTCATTGCCCACCCCTTCTGGCCTAAACACCTACATAAGCCGTTGTTGACAGATATAAAAGTTTTGTTTTGTGCAGGGCTCATCCAAAACACTTCCAGTTGGGCTATAAACTATGCAGCTCCCACTTGAAAATTTAGTGCCTGAAAGTCTGTAATGAAAAATAACATGTTATCATATTAGAAAAGGGAATGAGAATGTTGAGGGATAGTGTTTTTTATTAAATGACACAATTTTAAAGTATTTGAATGACGTATTCACATACTGAGTCATGGTAGCTTTATCTTTCAATAGCCACAGTTTTCATGATTTCAAATACAACAGCACAAAAAAACTCATTTATTACCTCAATAATGCATAGCATTAAGGCCATAAATGTTAAAATTTTGCATTGTTATTATTGAGTTTTATAAATGATAAACTTTGCTTCTATTTTGTTTAAAGATGTATTGATTAATTTAGTCTAGGAAAACACATCAGAGCATAAGATTTGTCACAAATGATGCTGCAAATACCGTGTTAATGAATAAAAATGAGATTTTAAGATTACCGGTGTACAAAAATGAGCCCAGCATATTTAAAGCATGAAGAGATGCTTAGAATATTGGGCTTCACTAAAACAAAGAAAATGACGGCTACCCTGGACACCATCTTCATTTGTGAGCATCTCATACAGGTAACACACAGCCAAGGGCTTGGACACAGGTTAAAAAAACAACACTATATGTCAAAACTTCTTCACTGGTCCCAAGTATACTAACGTCCTATCCTATCACTTGAGCATACACACATGGATGTTCTAATAGGGCTAAAATTGTCACTCACTTGTATCATTCTCTTTTCTGTATTCACATGCTCTAGATAGGTTATCAGAGCTACAGTGTTCCTGTAAGCTACATTCTCTAGTCACATCTAAGAACAAACTCATAAAGAATGGAAACCATCTTGATTTCCAGGAACTTACCGGTTTGGGATGAGAGCAGAGCTGTTTTCCCACAACCAGGCATCACGTTCTTTGCTGTAAGAGAGTCCAATCCAGTAAAACTGTCCATTGTATCTCATAAAGCTCTGCTTGGAAACAGTGGCAAACATTTACTTAATTTGAGTCTATTCTTTGAATAATGCACTTTTTAGAGAGTCAGTGTCCGGCACTAGAGTCAGCCTTTTAATAACTCAAACTGAAATAATTTTTAAGCTCTAGTTAGGAGATATAGTCAAATGCTCCAAATTTTTCATTTGTCAGATCCATTCATTTACAGAGACAAAGATCTTACTTCTTGTGGGAATGAATGATGTAAAGGGAGTTATGGTTTTCCTGCAACACTTTCTTCATAGGATCTCAACAATCCCGCCTGGTCCCAAATCAGCAGTATCTTGAGGAATAAATTTCATGGATCTAACCTACTCATACTGTATTAAGCACAGTTTCTTCATGTAGCTAGAGAAGTTTTTTACTTTTTTGTAGGAGGTGGGTAATTTTGTGATCATATTATCCATATTTAGGTCACATAATATCCTAGTATGTTGACAACAGCTATAAAATTGCAAAATAAATTATAAATTTAATTATAGAAATAAAAATTATAAACTTGTTTACTGTATCTTTGAATGAAAATAATGACTCATTATTTCTTTCTTGATTTCTCTCTAAAAAGTCTCTCGTATTTTATATGGCACCTATCTGGATTTTTACTCATAATATAAATCTTTGAGAAATTCTATGTAGATTCTATAATTGATTGTTTCAAGGTTTAGGAAATTAGTAAGCTATTAGTTCAAGTATAACAATCCAGTTACTCTCTGATTAAAGACGTGATTCAAAGAATTCAGTTCACTTAAATGGTATATTTTCTTAAGTCAAAGAAAATGCAGAAAACGAGAATTAAGTACTTGCCAATTCGTTTCCATTGTGCAGCTGCAGTAGAGTAGAATTTTGGGAAGCGCAGGATTTCTTGCTCTCTGCCCAAGTTTTGGAGTCATAAGAAACCAAATAACAGTTGCACTGGTATCCAATCCACTTCTCTTGGCAAGAACAGCAGCCAGAGCCTAAGAGAAAAAATAAAGTACGTTTGATAGCATTGTATATTTGATATAATCAATGTTATTTACTCATTCAAAAATTATTTGCTATTGATTCTTTTTAAACAAATATTGTTTAAAATCTAATAATACACTATAACTCGGGGATAATAATGTGACCAGGTTAGACTTGAACTTTTTCTTCAGGGGAATTATATATCCTGAAGATAGAGTCAGAATTATACAATTTCTAATCATGTAATACATGGTGTTAGTAATGCATGTAATTAGTAATACATAATGCTAACTTGGGGAAATACTCACAGAAATTCAATATGTTAAAACATTGTGAGCAGAGTATAAGATGGGAGCATTTAGAAAGACCTCTTTTGAGAAAGTGACCCAAAGTTGAGTCACTTTGGGTGTAAATAGGAGTCGATTAAATGAAAGGGCTATTTAAGGGAGGAAGGTATCTTAGAATATTCCCTGAGTCAGAAAGAATATGGTACGCTGGGACAATTCTTTTTTAAATTATTTTTTAATTTAATTCTTGTTCAAGCACAGTTTCCTGTCTTATATTCCCAGCCCTTCCCACCCCCCAGTGCTCCCCACCTCCCTCCCACTTCTGCCCCCCACTTTAGTTATTGTCCATGTGACCTTTATACTTATTCATGTGAGTCCTTCCCCTTTTCCCCTGTGATTCTCTCTACTCTCTTCTCTAATTCTGATATATGTTTGATTATTTATTTTCTAAATGAAGTTCAATAAAACAATTGGATCAATTAGTTTAAAGAGTGATAACATCTTGAATATTTATTACCCTAAGTGATAAAAGTCGGAATACATGTATGAATACATGGTATTCATATCTTTGCCAAATGAAGTTGTAGCAAAGAACGGTATTTACAGGGCACGGGAGGTGAGGGCAAATGTGAAGGTGTTGACTAAAGGTTAAAGTCCTCCAGTTAGAAAATGAATAAATTCAGATAATCTACTGCATAGCACTAGGTGGATAGTTAACAATATTTTACTCTATACCTGTAAGTTACTAAGAGAGTAGATTTCAGTGTTTTCACCATAAAAGAAAATTAAAAAATAATTTTGCGAGGTGATGGAACAGATAGCAAATATTATAGTCATAATCATATTGCAAAATATTTCAACACACCATACACTTTAAATTATGAATTGTTATATGCCAATTATATCTCAATACAGCTACAAAAATGCAAACAAGATATACATGGATTGCTATATAATCACAGAAGATGGTGAGACAACTTCGAGAGTGTTGGAAAAAAACACTAAAACATTGGACTTTGAACTGGCCTAACCTGATAAATTTCTGCACTATATTCTTAGTCATGAAAGAAATAGAAGTAAAGGTAAAGAAATATAAAATTATATTACAAGGAAACGAAGGCAGATCATTAGGATGGCTGTAGTGTGTACTATAATTTCTTTTTGACTTGTTACTTAAACGTGAGCACTGATACAGGGAAAACATGACACTTCAGATTAATATGTTCTTTATAATTAAATATATAAATGATATGCATTCATTATAATTTTAAAATTCTTATATTAGAGAAATATGATATGAGTCTATTCTAAAATTAGTAGGTAAACTTGGATCACCATACGTAATGTTCCATTATGCTTCTGTGTGGGAGAAATAAGAAAACTTTTTCACCCTCTGCCAACACAAAGGTTTTCCAAAGTATGGACCTCACCTTTCTGGGGCGCAGTGCTGGGTCCTGAAGATGCTGTTAGCTGATTATCTGGTTCAATAAATGCTATGAGAAATAATTAGAAATGTACTTAATTAGATACAGGTTTGTGAAATAACACAATGTTATATATTAGTAAAATGAAGCCTTTCATATTGAATGGGTTCATCACAGTTTTTATCTTTATAAAAACTTGCCTAGAAAAACTTACTCTTTTTAATCAAAATTCCCAAAATAGCCATCAACGCAAGGGCTGTTACTGCTAAGATCCCAGAAATCAACCTCCACAGAGTGGTCTGAGAAGCTGTAGATAGAGAGAGGCAGAGACATGAGTTAAATAACAAACACAGGAGCTGCATTTGTTAAAAGCAAAAACCAGAGAGGGAAATCCAAAAAATTTCTTTGGCTTGACAACAAAGCCATCTTGCCAATGAAACAGTGGAAAATGAAGGCGTGTCATTCAGAACTCCACCCACTACTAAAATTTTTAAGTTATACATTATTCTTCCAAGAAAATATCCCGAACTTTTGCTCTTTACTAGCTGTATCTCAGAAAGATGCATTTTTGTTAAATTTGGCAAGTGAGCACAGAGATCTGGACTAAGAAGGTATTAATAGGGACCGGGTTCTGTGTTAGGGCTTGTGTAAGAGATATTACTTTTCTTTTCTCAGGAAAAATCAAAGATGGTCATCTAACTCTCAGTAGCACAATGAGAAAATTTAGAAACCATTAATGATGTTATTTTCTCAAAGTATCAAAACTACTGAACTAAACTAGTCCGAAATCAAATGAAAATTTGCCTTGGACCAGTCTTTAACACATTCTATGGTCGTCACAATAATACTCCTTGAGGTGTGCCCTCCTGTTAATCTCAATGCATTTGCTCTTTGGAGAAAGGTCAGGGTCTCGTGGATTTGTAGAGCTTTTCCAGGGATGAGAAGACATAGGAGCATCCGAACCTGGTGTGAGGAGAGATTCCCCAACCACTCCATGGGCGATACCGTCGGGACCCAGATTCACTTCACAGTGCATTATCCATCATACAAGCAACTATTCCTTGTACAAGCACATTACATTTCTTACACCCATAGTCATTTCCCCCAAACAATCTAACATCAGGAAATTCTGCACAAACTTTAGCACACTCCCAAAGAGTGTTGACATTAACAACAGTCCAGTGTGTCAAACGGTTAATCTGGGTGGGTTTGGGATGTCACAACATAAATGTTAAATTTTTAAATAGCACTTGTGAGCATTGTGTCATTAGTATTTGCCATTCTCTATTTACTCTATGTTAGAATTAAGTTGCTCATAATTAACTAGGTAAACTCCAATCCCACTAACGATTTAGAGCTTCCCTTATTATTTCTATTTTTATTTTATGACGGGATTTCACATACCTGCCATGAGAAATGTTGTTCCAATGTTGATGCAAGTACGTCAGGATGTTTGCTTATTCAAGAAGATCACAGGATTGAGCAGGAGGCTAGGAATCCAAGAGTTGAGTGTGTATTTAAGCGATGTTCTTGAATCATCTATTGGTGAGACACAGATGTATAGTATGAATAGGAGGTAGTAAGTCACTAGCTTTGAAAATGTCCCTGGAACCACAATACAGGAAATTCTCACTTGTGTAATTTTACTTGTATAAAGCAAACACTTTGACTATCATAAAAAGAGCTGAGAGGAAGTATTTTTTAATGTTTGAAAATCAAAATCATCTTAAAAATTATTGGAACATAGGGAAAAAAGGTGGTCAACCCAAACTTAAATTTACTTACTATAATGAAATTTCTTGCAGAATTTTTCTTCTTTAATGATGAGAAACATAATTGACTTGTGCTGTTCACAAATTAAAGCAGTTGGCGTGTATTAGCTTATTTATTTCAAAAATGGCTTCAAAATGAAGATATTCAAATATATGCACTTTTCCAGAGAAATAATTAAGGCAGAGCTAACTACCTGACCCAGGTCAGTAAGTGTGAGGCCCAAGACTGTCTTTCTCCAAAGCACACAAGCAATGTATTTCAAATCAGGCTTATTCCTCTGTGTCTCTGCCTTGTAATTCTGATTTCTTTTCTCTAGCACAGAGTGGTTGGTATTTCCATCTCTCATTGTATGCTTCTGATCCCTGCCTCATTCACTCGGGTATGGAAAGTGAATATCAAAACTGTAGAACCAGAGCGACTTCCCATTCTGCGCCATGCACACACAGAGACACGCACACACACCCTGTGCTCTAAAACTGCTCCTGATGGTCTCTGTCCACACCAGAGTCTCTCATTCCCATGAGCCTTAAAAGCTTCCAGCACTGTGTTCTCCAGTGTGTCTTTCCTTGCCAGACCTTTGAACGGGATGTCAGTTGCTGTATTATTTTTATTTTTGCTAGCATATTAATCATTATATTTTTGCTGTGTTATCTCATTTAGATAATATAGTGATGGTGATATTTACCATCTCAAAAGAATGGTAAATTTGTTCTCAAAAGAATAACCTTATTAGTAGGGAGTTAAAATGTGAGACAGATAATCAGAATAAAATCCTTAAGAGTAGGGACCTTGATCTCTGCTGATTTAAGTAAGTAAGTATCTGGAAATACAATCTGCCACTCATCCACATATAAAGCAGACTCTCAAGTAAGTTTTTCTCTTTTATATGATTTATGTTTAAGCATTGTGATATTATCATCAATGAACTTTTTTGTTGAAGACAGTGTTTTCCACCAAAAAAAGAGGAAAAACAAAAACAGGAAATAAGGAATGTGATTTTATTTTTCAATTTCCATGAAGTTAAAAATTTTCTTTTTATGCAGAGTGTGCATAGATGCTGTAATTCAACCACCAAAATTAATGAAATTTAAATTGTAACCAGATAATGTAGACCAAAAAAAGCATTCATCCGGACTTCAGCAAAACCGTGTTGAAAGGGTGAAGTACTGATGATCCGGTGCCCACGTGCAGTCTGTTCATTTTTAGCTCTAATTTTGGACAAAGATGAACTAGCAAAACCTGCTTTCAGTTTTTTGCTTTTCTTGCCCCGTGAAAAATCACCTCAGGTAAATAGAAGTTTAAGATTTTGCTTTCGGATTTGGTGTTGAGATCGTACAGATTTGGGACAGAATATCTAGTAGGCGTATTCCTACACTTCCCACACTCACAGGATGTCCTTCGTTTGGAAGCTGCTCTAAGTTTTCAGATCCATGTTTGGTGAGATTTACCTAAAACACCGTCTTCTTTTTTTCACCTGAGTTCACTTACTTAGAAATAAAAGTTCATCAAAGTTGTGTTCAATTCAAGAATCTTAGGTTCAACTTGTAAAAACAGCTGAACACACACACACACCTACACACTCACACAAAAGATGTATATAAAAATGCTCCCTTTAATTCTTTCTGAATTAAGCCAGCCCTGGTTGATTCTTTGACTCCTTCTTGTACGTGGTTAGTTGAGTTGCTATAGTGCCAGGCTCCTGTCACTAATCTGCATGTGGAGCGGTGGCTATCATTGCCCCACCGACATCCCTCGCTGTATTTTGTGAACTCTGGCCAACCAGTACCTGGAACTCTGCATCTGCAGACTTTTTTCTCCTAGACTTGCTGAAAGCCCTCATGATCTCACACATGGCTGTCAGAGGTAATGAGGAATTATCACCTGGCTGAGCTTTAACCAGTGAGCCTCAGGATTTGGTGTAGCCAAGCACTGTCAGCCCTCAAAAAGGCAATTCTGAACACTGAGGTTTGTCCCGTTTCCCCAAATCACCGAACAGTGTTAACTTCTAATCTCCTCTTCTGGAAGCTACACTCAAGAGATCAACCTTTATTGTTTCCTGCCTGGCCTCTCCTGTATTAACACCCTTTCTGGCCTTTATTCCATGCTCATCTAAAATAACTTTGCACTCAAAACCAAACTCAAGGTCTGACGCAGATAGAACCCAGACTAAAATGGCGCTGCAATGTTGAGATTCAGTTACATGTTTGTTTTTGAGAAGTTAGGCTCTCCTTGCAGAAGATGCATTTCTGTTTGCAGGAAATCCTCTTCCCCCATGGCCATTGGAGGTGACCACAGTTTTTCTCCACAGTAATTTACCAGTGCCCTTTGTGCAAAGCAAGTCATGATTCTAATAACTGCATCATTCCAGACAAAGAAGGTGCTAGGGAATATAAAGTAATGGCCCCTTAAAATATGAACAGTGAGGTCTTTTCTCTGCCTAGCCATTGCTAACTAAAATATTACAGAACATAGTAATGGTATATATGCTAATATACCCAAGTGAGAAGTTTATTTTGATCTCACTGATTTGAAAATGCATGGATTCCCTAAATGAAAAGACAATGGTTAGCATCAGGGTGCAACTTATTTTCCTCATGAGGGAGAGAGAAGACTCTCTGAGAAAGAAAAAAGAAAAGGAGAAGGATTCTGGACTGACAAATTCTTCTGTAAACACGTTACTGACAAAACTGCTGGAAAACACTGGCAGGTTCTGCTTGTCAAAAATCCTTACCTACTGAATATTTTAGCAGGAAGTATTAGAGTATCTAAAACTATTCGTAACTAAAACAAAAGATAGGACTGGAATCTGTGGGTTTATAGAGTACAACTTCCTGGAAAATGTCACATCTGAGTTGAAAATAGAGATGTGTGATGGCCAAAGCACCACCTTTTATGTGTGTGATGCAGTCACAACCTCCCACGAGAGAGCTCCTTTGTTGTTCTGTTGGTCTGGACCACAGTGTGTCCTAAGGTGGACAGAAGGACCTGGGCATCTGCACTGCAGGCCTGGATATCGCACTGCTTTGTCTGTACTTCACAAGTATTGTACCACTGAATTACCAGCAAAGGTGGGTACTGAGTAAAGTCTCTGAGAATGCTTGTGAGTCTGATTTAACAGCCCAATCCCTTGTGTTACCATCTTGATGAATTGGTAACTTCTGTTCCCCTAGGTCATGAGAAACATCATGCATGCTCTTAGCATGCATAATGGTAGAGTTCACGTGCAGCAGAGTTATCACGGTCCTTCTCATGTCCTTGAGAACTTCCATTGTGCCAGGCAGATTTCTGCATCCTTATGCCTTGAAACTTCTAGGTCTTCTCCCTCCAGATCTGCTAAAAGCTTAGCTGCCCTCACATCAGTGAATCTCAAGATCTGATATATAATTATCACAGCTACTTTTGCCCCTCTAATATTCAGAGACTCTCTAGGGATGCGTGCTTGAAAAAGAAAATGTGGGGGGGAAAACATATTTCTTTTTTTCTAAGACTTCAGAAAGCTTTCCTGACATGGGGGGAAGGAGAGGAAACTAATGGTGAAATGATGAAATGGCGGAGGGTAGTGAAAGGTAAAAAGGAGAGGTCAGAGTGGCAGGCCTGATGCTATTGATGAAAAACCCACGCTGTGAGAAAACGGGATGCATTGGGTGAGCCTCAGGTAACACTCAAATCAACATGTCTCTTCATTAACATCTCGGATCAGAAGGGGAAGTGAGGAAACATCTGAAAAAACTTACCCTCTGTGTGAGAGAGTGTTGTATACTTCCTGCTGTGAAGGCACATTCTAGCCATTCCTGCCATTAACTGGAGATGATTTTCCTTAAGAAGAGACACTGTGTTTAACACACTCGGACAACACTGTTCCCTGCAATATCCAATAATCTTTGTAAGCCTTCAGGAAAACATAGTGATAATAATAATTAGTAAACTAAAAACAAGCTGGAACCCTGTCATTAGGTAGAAAAGACTATTTCTGAATCTTGATTTGGTTAGAAAAAGAGATTCGAGATTTATCCTTGGTTGAAAAACAATAAAACACCTCTCCATTCTTTTCCAAAGAGGGCTGATAAAAGTAGAAAACCCAGAATGAGAATCAGTTGTCTTTTGGAACCAACCAGGGTAACAACAGGTAGAAAAAAGAACTGCTTATTTTCAGAATAAGTGTTTCTGTGTTATAGTTTTTTTAAAGCATATGTATGTTTTCCTTTGGCAAAAAATAGACAATTATGCAAAAGTAAAAATTAAATGCTCAAGAAGCATGATTTATAACTTATTTTAGACTTCAAATGTGTTGATATACTATTTCATATTCTGCATCTATTACTATATTACTTGATTACATTCCTCTTATATCTCACTTTACTCAAGAATAAAGTGATTTTGGTTGGATGGTCACATTGTCCTTACACTTTAAAATATAAATGAAGGGGTTTGTTACTCTGCCCTGGCCCATCACAAGGTGAAATGATGAAATCAAGTGGCATTTACCTCAATTGTATTTTCAGTATTTAAAATATACCATTAAATGCAAAATAAGAGTATTGATCTGAGTTTCTTAAGATATATGCATAACACTATCATAAAAGCAAGTTTTATAATGTATTATACATGATATTGGGTTGGCCAAAAAGTTCTCTTAATTTTTTCCATAACATAAAAGATACATTTTTCATTTTCAGCAATAACTTTATTTATTTGGGTATTTTGTGTGTGGCAATTATCTACTGTATGTATAACATTGATTGTTCTCAATTAATGTCTCAATTTGATTGCTGTCAATTTCCACTGGTCTACCCAACTGCACAGCATTGCCCAGCACGAACTTCACAAACTACTTTTGACATGTTCAAATCAGTCACAGCACCTTCTCTGTACACCACACAATTTTTTTGCATTTCACTTGTATTTTGCTTTTCTTGAAATAATAAAGCATAATATGCCAAAAATGTTGTGTATTTTCTTCCATCTTCAATATTAAATTTGCTACACAAAAAATACACTAATTTTGATAAGGTTTTTAAAAATGCACTCTGATATGATAGCTGTCACAATGCAATCTAGGAAAATTGTTTCAAATGAATTTATAGACAACTAAGTGCCATGGAAAAAAACAAATGATCTTTTTGGTCAACCTAATATTTAAGGGACATGTTTTCTGGATCGATCAGGAAATAAAGGACAAGTGAGTGAATCCGTTACTGAGAGAGAAGCATGAGCAAAAAACACTTGAGAAAAAAGTTAAAAAATGCTGAATGAAAGTATCCAGGGCATAAGTTATGTTTCTTTTGGGAAAATCTGGAAGCAATCAAATGTGTGATGCATGGTTTTCAAAGCAAGAGGTTCATAGTAAATTTAATAAAATCAGAAATTTAAAAAAATAATTTTTATTAAGAGAAATTCAATCATTACCAATGGGAATGGTTTAAAATTTATTTATATAAAGTTTGTTAAAATAAGATAAAATACACTGATGTGTTTCACTGCCTCCTAGTGGTAGAATAATGAGTATAATTTGTTCAAATGAAAGGACTTCTGCTTTTAGTCATACAAGTATTGAATTTTGTGAGAAAACAATTAAATAAGTTGTTTCTCACAAATATGATGGTTTTGATTTCATAACTTTCTCCATCCTCTGCACTCTACAGGGTAATGACACACAGATAGTGTGTGTGTGTGTGTGTGTGTGTGTGTGTGTGTGTGTGTGCGCGCACCCACACATCCACCAGCTTACAAATCAGCAGAAGTTAAAATTTGTATGGCACAAGAATGCTCTCATCCTTTCATCCATGAAGCCTATTGCGGCAACCTGGGTAGAGATAAAGTACTGTTTCCTTTGATTTCTCGTCTCCAATTTCACACCCTGACACCTTTCTTGTAGTGCAGTTCTATGAAACGTGACCTTAGCTTAAACACAGAAAAAGCAGAAGAGCAGTCAAACTAGAGAAACTAAAATTATGGGAAAAAAAGAGAACCATCATCCCAGAATCAGGTGCTGAGTGTCTGACCCAGTACAAAGATGGGAGGGAGTTCCTAAAACCCTGGCTGGGAACAGACACAGGAAAGAAAACTCACCCTTGCAGCCCAGATGACACAAGGTTGGTTTATTTACTTTTAGCCCTGTGACTCTGGACACCCTGCATTTTAAACAAAGTGGATATACGCCATCAGACTCAGCCATTTATCCACATGCTGCAACAACAGAGTTGAGGAAATAATTAGATGACTTATTTCTCCATTTTCTTTATTATATTTTTTCACATTAGCTTTGGAGTAAAAACCACCACCAACCTGCATTTATCTCAGGAGTTTAAATGTTTTAAGCCACGCGTCCCTCCTAAGTAATTAGAGATTCTATCTCGAGTTATCTGAATTTCAATGAGGCTGTGTGGGTATATGCATGTCCGTCCTTTGGTTTGTGTGGTCAGTCAGCACACGTTTTGAATGCAGCCATAGCAAGAATTTCCTTCTTAAAACGATGAACTGCTTGTTGTTTTCATACCTCTAATATGATCCCACATATTATTTCAGAGGCATAGAAAAAGCTAATTAGTTTAAACCAAATGATAACAATGAGTAAAAACTATTATGATTCAAAGAAGTGTGTTTGTTGAATAAAACAATGGAAAAATAAAATTTCACTGGGTATTGAATGAAGCCAGGTATTAGAATCATGATCACCTATTTTATCTTTAATTATCTAAAGTATAAACCATGAACCTATTAAGTTTATTTAAATGACATCAAATGGTAAGGATATTGAACACTTATATTTTATTTATGAGTTAGACCATTTTATTTTCATAGAAACAGAGGTGTTTGTAGCTTAATGTTTAATAATGATTTATTTTTATTTGTTATTAATTTTCCAAACAACTTTAATTCTATGCTATTAACATAATTTCTTAAGACACTTATGTCAGTTTTATAGTAAGTGTTTTAGAATAAAGCTAGTAACCAGATAACTTGTTCAAAAGTCCATTCAATGTTAAATTAAAAGGGTTCGGCTTAAATTTGAAGTATTTCAGTAATCCCCAAAGGCAACTGTGTGGCACTTGGCTTGTGAAAATAGACTCATGTCTTCACTGTAACTGAAATTCTGCCGATCACAGAGACCCCAGCTCTCTATTAAATTTTTTGTGTCATTAGAGAGGAGGTAATACTTGAATCTGTCCTTGATCCACACTCTGGAACAGAACACAATCACAGAGCAGGAAGCGACATCTTCAGAAAGAAATGAAGAAAGGGCTCATATTCGAATTAAAGTTGAAGATTGTCTAAAACAAACAGAACGTAGAAATACAGAACTATGTTTATTATAAAGTGAGAACTAGATAACAGACCTGCCTTATATCAAAACCTATTTCGGACAGAAAAACTCAACAAACATCCTCTCTCGTTACCCTTCTGAATAAAACTTACATACTAAAAAGTAATAAAAATATGAAGTTTAGTAACCTTTAGATTCAAAACCCATGCAACTACCACCCATGTCAAGAATAGAAAACTTCCAGGATCACCCAGATCTTTCCTCATTTAACTTCCAGTTACCGTCCCCTTTCTCCTTCCATATATTACCACCATCTTTGCCTCTCACATTATCTTGAAGTCTAATGTAAACTATAGTTTAGTTTCCCCTGGTTTTGAAATTTACACAACGAGAACAATGTACCATAAACTCTTTTGTGTCTAGATCATTTTCTTCAAGTTCTTGTACTAAGAGTCACCCAAGGCCTGGCCTCCATCTCATTGAGGACAGCTAGGTTCCATGGAAATTCACGTAGCTGGTGAATAAGACACACTCACTGATGTAAATCAGTTGGGGCTCATTTTGTACACTGGAGTGGGGTCAACTTTATTGAAAACAAAATGAATAATAATGACGATAAAGGAAATTTGGAGGCACAGAACTTCTAGGAGCATGAATTATGGGAAACTGTTGACTCCTTTCAATAATTTTGTCGTTGTTTTTGTGTTTCCTTTTTTCTTAAGACAGGTCTTACGAGTGAGTCTGCCACTACATCCAACACACAGCAGCTTAAAGGAATAAACACATAATATCATACAGTTTCTGAGGGTTAAGAATCCTTAAACAACTCAGCAGGATGGATGAGACTCAAGTTCTCTCATGAGGTTGCCGTCAGGATGTCATCTGGGGCTGTGTTATCTGAAGGCTTGACTAGAGTAGGAAAGTTAACTTGCAAGAGATTCATTACATAACTGCTAGAAATAGACTTTATTTCCTTGCCGGTCCTTCATAATATTCTTCAGTACCGAGTCGTATGGTCCTTTCAACAGGTGGCTCATGATATGATAGCTTGCTTTCCCACATCAAGTGATCTGAAAGAGGAAAAAGAGGGAAAAGCCACGCTGTCTTTTATGAACTAGATTCAGAAGTGGCACACTATCATTTCCACTGTATTTCACTGGTCACACAGATCAGCCCTGAGATAATGTGGAAGGAAATTACACAAAGGTACATGAATGTGAAAGTCGGGACATTTGTCTATAACACATACCTTATGAACTTTCGGCTTTACACAAACTGACAATATAAGATACATCTCTTTTAGTATTGTGAAATTTATAAGTACATTTACAACTGTTGCTATGTAACCTACAAGAGGACAAGGCAACGGAGAGAGCAGGGTTGGTGTTTGTACAATCCCATTTACACACTATGGCCTGTGGAGCAACTTTGTCCCACCGTTGTTTTTCTAATTAAATTCCCTTGTAGCACAGCTAAACCCTCCATTTACATAGTATCTGTGTCTTCTTTTGCACAGCCGAGTACTTTTAACAAAGACTAGCTCACAAAGTTGAAAACATTTACTATCCCATTCTGTAGAAAACGCTTTGCACCCCATGTGCTTACACGTGAAGAGAAAACATTCAAAAGCTCCGAAATTATGAAAATGTAAAACAAGGGCTAAATGTTCCGAATAGGTCCAGGCTTATTTAATTTAAAGAAAATCTAAGGCTTCAATGAGCCTACTCATATAATGCTTTTTTGTGCTTTTCGTACCATTTATTGTTATCCTTTTACAGTTGTTCCACTTTCCCCCCTTTGCTCTCCTCTGCCCAGCCCATGCTCCACAGGACCCCCACTCCCACAGTCAACCCCACACCGTTGTCCATGTCCGGGGGTCATTCACACAGGTTCTTTGACTGGCCCCTTCTCCTTCTGTCCACTATCCCCCCACCCCTCCCCTCTGATCACAGTCAGTCCATGTTTCTATGTCTCCGGTTCTATTTTGCTTGTTAGTTTATTTTGTTCATCAGATTCCTCTTAGAGGTGAGATCCCATGGTGTTTGACTTTCACCAACTGGCTCATTTCACTTAGCATACTGCTCTCCACAACTTACCATGGAGAAAATTGGTCAGGCATCCTGTCTGGTTTATACAACCAGCCTCTGCAGAGAATTCTGCTTGATCGCTCCTGAAGCCCGATTTCACCAAATAAATATTAGAAAAAATGTAAACAGTTTTAGCCGTAGAAAAATATATCTTTGTGTAAATAAGAACACTGGGAAGTTTCCAATAATGTACAGTTTGAAAATGATTTTAATAAGGGCAAACAGTCTGATACAGCAGGAAAAAGAGAACTCAAATGGACCAGGAAACACCCAGGGACAAACTACCCAGTGTTCTTCTTATTCACACAAAGATGTAATTTTGCTATGGATAAAATTGCTGACATGTGCTCTAATATTCATTTGATGAAATTGGGCCTCAGGAGCGATCGGGCAGAATTTCCTGCAGAAGCTGGTTGTATAAATGAGACAGGATGTCTGACCAGCCACCTCCACCACAAGTTGTCAATAAAAAAAATTGGCTCCAGGTTCCACTCAAGACTTTCGAACTTTAAAAAAAACCATAAATAATTAGTTAGTTATTTAGCTCCCTGTCCTTACCATGATATACAGAAGCAAAAATGACACTTCAGCATTTCTGGAGATAAGCAAAAATAACTCTATCGGGTGAAGTTAGATGTCACTAACGGAGTGCCTAAGGATGAATATATCAGGGAGCTATAAAACCACAATGAGCTACCACCTCACACCGGTCAGAATGGCTATCACCAATCAATCAACAAACAAGCCTTGGCCAGGATGTGGAGAAAAGGGAGTCTTCATGCCCTGTTGGTGGGAATGCAGACAGGTGCAGCCACTGTGGAAAACAGTGTGGAGTTTCCTCAAAAACCTAAAAATGAAACTGTCTAATGACCCAGCAATTCCACTTCTGGATGTATATCTGAAAAAACCCAAACCACTAATTCAAAACAATATATGCACCCCTATGTTCATAGCAGCATTATTTACAAGAGCCAAGACAAGGAAGCAGCCCAAGTGTCCATCAAGAGACTAATGAACAAAAAACTGTGGGGTACAATGGAATGTTAGTTGGCCACAAAAAAAGAATAAAATACTACCATTTGGACAAATACACAAAGGGTATTGTGCTAACTGAAAAGTTCACTCAGAGAAAAACAAATACCATAGGATTTCACTTATATTCAGAATCTAAAGAACAATATAAACAAACAAAATGGAAACAAACTGAAAGGCACGGAGGACAGAGCGATGGCTGTCAATGGGCAGAGGGGTTGGGGGACCACATGCAAGAGCGGAGGTGATTAAGAAGTACAGGTTGGTGGTCACAGAATTGCCAAAGGATGTAAAGTACAGCACCAGGAATGTAGTCAATAATACTGTAAAACTACATATGGTACCAAGTGGATACTAGAATTATAAGGAGGAACACCTATAAAATATATAATTGTCTAACCACTATGCTGTATACCTGAAACTAATACAAAATAATATGGAATGTAAACTGTAATTGAAAAATAACATTTTAAATGAAGAAAAATATATCAGGATAACTCAAATAAGATTCCTTGCCCTGGCACGCATGAAGTAAATTCCTGCTTATCAGAAATCAAAGGAGCATTTAAATTCAATGAACTATAAAGTAGCAGCAAAAACATTTCTAGGGGTTTGTTGGTATGGTAGACAGAGCTCTAAGTTGATGCCCAAATGTCCATGCCTTGGTGAACACCTACGTAATTCTCTCCTCTTTAATTTCAGGGGGGGTTGCGGACATAGGCATACCTCTTTTTGTTGAGCTTTGCTTTATTGCACTTTGCAAGTGTAGCATTTTTTACAAATAGAAGGCAAGACCCTGTACCAGAAAAAAGATGAAGTCTTGTTTTTCTGCAATACTTGCTGTATTAAAGTGGTCTGGAACCAGACTGACAATTTCTCCAGTGTACACCTGTATGATAGAATGTTACTCTGTGATTAGAATACATTAAATTCAAAGATGAAGCTATTTTTCAGATGTGACTAAGGTTCCAGATTAGCCAGTTTTTCATTGATCAAAAAGATACTATTATGGAAGAACTAGACTTAATCAGGTGAACAGGTGAAAGAGACTATGCACATCAGACAGAGAGAGGAGTCAGAGATGCTCTTCTTCTGGCCTTGAAGAAGCAAGCGGCCGTGTTCTGACTGCCTATGGGCGGGCTGGTCTGGGAAGTCCTACAGCCAGAAGGAACTAAATTCTGCCTGGGCCCGAATGAGCTTGAAAGAGAAATCTGAGTTTCAGATTAGAAGGCAGCCTTGGTTGGAGGCTACAAAACCACAAGGAAGGAAACAACTGAGTCTTGCTCTGTTCCTGACCCAAAGATAGTAAGAGATAACAAACGTTCAGAGTTTTAAGTCCCTAGACTTCTGGTAATTTGTCAGGAACCCACACATAATGTGTATTATATACATTCAGGGTTACATATTTAGGGTTACAGGATAAAATGAAGGAAGTACACACCTATTATTGCCTTCTTATTTTGTTATTTTGTGTGCTTCTTGGACATTTCTGATAGGTAGCAGCTAGGAAGGAGCGGACCGAGGGGCAATAAAGGCAGGGCCGTCGCCACTACAATCTAACAAAGAACTTAATACAGAGGCTGGAAGCGAAAGAAAGTCATGTCTCACCAATCCACTCAGCAGTCCTGAGCTTGGTCTGGCAAGATTGCCTGGTGCCTCCAGCATCGCAAGCAAAAATAGCACAGGAGAGGGGCAACCCTTGATACTGGAAAAGGGGAGCTCCTATGAGTTTCCATAAAAATCTTACTACAATTGCCAGGTACAAGCAAGAATTTCACAGGAAGAAGAGGGGCCTATGCTGGGAAAGGGGCCTCTGTAACAATTTCACTAAGACAAAGAGCTTTTACTAACTGAGAAAGAAAGCCTTTGTCGCTGTACGTTATTCCCAAGATTTAGAAGGGGAAGAAGGAGGGCTGCCTCTAGAATCTGACTAAAGTATGTAACCCCTGAACTCCAATAGTCAGCGAACTTAGATTAGCTAAACACCCACTTGCAACCTCGGTTCAAACTTACTAACAACTTTCCTTGCTCTCCACATGGGGCATTTAGACCAGCTGGGTGCCTGCCTGCAGCTTTGTGCTGATGTGTTTCATAAACAAACTTGCTATCTCATTTCCTCTGTACAAGTCTGTACAAGCCTCTCACTTGAGTTATTCTTTTGCAGTGAGACAAGAACCAAGCCCAGGGAGGGGGCCTTCTGCCTCGGGCCTGGCTCTCATCCATCACATCTCCTCACCCCCGTCCTTTTGGTTTACCTCTAACACTGAGATATTCACTCCTTAAATCCTTCCGTGTGTGCTAGCCCATTTCAAACAACAACAAGAAACAGAGAACTAAAGAGTTAAAATAGTGTCTTTCCACAAAGAATATATCAAAAATCTTATGTCGGAAGTATAAAAATATAAAGTTACGTGGTAGAAGACATTTATATTTTTTAAAAGTCTTTCCTACTCCAAGACTGCAAAGATGCTTTCAGGATGAACAAAAGCAAAATGCAGGTAAGTGTGAGAGGAAAATATTAGAAATGAAATAGGTCAGATGGACACAGTCTGAGTATGACTAATATGACAAAGCCATGCTGTCCCACTGAATGGGTGCCTAGTAGCCTCCATTCAAGCCAGAACTTTCCATCATGGTACTCTGAAATTATATGGGAGCTGGAAAGCCTCGGAATTGTAACTGGGAGATGACAGGAATTCTCTTCTCTCAATGGAGACAAACCTTGACATAGGTTACTCTCTGCAATTGGACATCATTCCCCATATTCAGCACCTTCTGTTTCCTCATTGCTCCCATGTACTTTGAAAGTTTATGAGTCCTCAGAACAAAGGCAGGTTGGGCTCCAAACACCTTGTGGGTAAGGGTGTGAGAAGTAATCATTGACCCTGCACCAGGTGTGGCTAAATGGAAACATTGAGTTTATGAATGTCATTACTGACATTTTTCTTGGACAGAAATTTTGAAAAAGGAACAGTCTTGGTTCATTACAGAGAAAACCACGCTAAGCAGGAAGACAATCGAATGGAACAAACAAAAGTCCCAGAGGAAATTGCCTTATGGGAGGTCAGGGATAAGGGATAGTTGGAAGAGAAAACTATTCGTTTTAATCATAAGCTAATTGATACTGTTTTTTATTGAACTTTAAATGTGTTATTTTGAAATCACATGAGCAACAAAACCAAACCATATAAAATATCCAGGAAGTACAATCAATATGTGTTATCTTAGTTCAACAGTTGAAAGATGTTATAATCTTTTTTCATAATATAAGTGCACTTTTCCTAAGTCAATCTTTATTAAAGAAAGTAAAGAGTTCAGTTTGCAGTAGTCCTATTATATTTATACTTTGAGAAATAAAAAATAAAAGGTCATTTTCTCTTCCTGGATCCTTAAATAATAAAAATCAACTTGAGTTCTTAATTTTTATCATTTAACTGAAATATAAAACCAGTAAATAAATAGGTATGTCAATACAAATTTTTAAAGGTATCTATACAACAATTTACCAAAAAGAGGAAATTGGCTTTTGAAATCTATGAGACTGTAAAAATTCCACCCAGGTCTGAGGAATTGGACCTCATTGTTCCCCTAGCCCTTTGAAAACGTGCTCAGAAAGCCCTCTATAAAATGCGGTGCCTCCCCTTCCACACACGCACAAAAAGAATTGTTTATTTTACACCTAAGTTTTAGGAAAAGGTACTTGGGATTGATTAGATATTAAGATCTTCAATGCACATGTGACTCGTTCACTGGTTGATAAACATAAGGCCAGAATAAAAAGAATAAAGAAATAGGTATAGAAATCAGGGCTGGGAGTCCCTTTAAGCTTGTAAACTCTGAAAGCACTCAGACGAGAAGCTCGTATTTGACTAAAGATTTAAAACTGTCCCACGGAATTGAGGAGCATCAGGAAAAGATGAACAAACGTGTTTCCCCCTGAGGCTGGAGGATGCCCATGAGGAAGGTGTCAGGTGGCACTTCCAGCTCCACATTACAGCACAGATCTATCCAGAAAGAACTAGCTTCCAGAAAAGTGAGATGGGAATCCCCAATTTAGCATTACAAATGATGGTGATAGATATGATTCAATGTAAATTATTTTATTTAAACTTTGGCAGAGAAAAGTTTTGAGAATGTGCACATGAAAATATAGTATAGTCAGTATTGGTTATGTGCATTATGTCAAAATATTCATGACATTATTTACCTTGCTGCTTCATCATTTTAGGTGTACATGAACAAATTTCATCAATTTTAAAACATGCTTTCAAATATGAACAGGGACACCCCCCCCCAAAACCCTGGAATTATCTTCTGAAGGGTGGGCCCCTTGTAGTACAGGCTCCCCCACTAGGTGAGTGTTCTAGGCACCCACCTGTATCAGTGTGCCAGCTGACGTTGTTATAAAAGGCTGCATTTGGCTTCAGCGAACTTTATTTGAAGACTCTTTCAAAGCATTTGCTGATTTCATGATGTGTAATTTACAAACACACCTGCCAACACTGGGCTGAATGTTCAGCAGTTTTTGACCAAAAACGGCTTGACCCCTGTGCCCCACTCTCCCTATTCACCCTGTCTCTCTGGAGCATGGCTTTTCTTGTTAGTTTGTTTCCCTGATGAACAAAGTCCTCAAAGAGAAACATTTTGCCAATGTGGAAGAAATGAACCAAAAAATGGCAGAAGCATTAAAAGGCATCAAAATCAATAAATTCAAAGAACTGTTTTGAGCCCTGACTGGTGTAGCTCAGTAGATTGAGCCTGGGCTGCGAACCAAAGGGTCTTTGGTTCACTTCCTGGCCAAGGCACAGGCCTGGGTTGAGGGCCAGGTCCCCAGTGTGGGGCGCGTGCGAAGCAACTACACATGGATGTTTCTCTTCCTCTCTTTCTCCCTCCCCTCCCCTCTCTCTAAAAATAAATAAAATATTTTCAAAAAGAAGCTGGTTTGAGCAGTGCAAGAAAACATCTCAACAGGTATATTACATCAAATGAAAAGTACTTTGAAGGTGACTGAAGTTTAAACATGGAAGAATAAATACACAATTTTTAATAAATAAATTGCAGTTTGGAGGGGCCCCCCTAAAACATGTAAGATATAATATGAAACATTTTACAAATCCCAGGGGTAGCTAATCAGTAATAATGTAAGCGGTAAACTTACCATTCTAGTAATACCAGAGTTTCAGGGCCCACCCGTCTGCCGTAAGCAACAGCTAGATAAGCTGTTGTTTACAGATGTAAGGATTTCGTTCTTCACAGGAGTCATCCAAAACATTGTTCTGTGTGCCCAACATTATGCAATTCTTTGTGTTTACATTGGAAAATACTGAAAATCTGTTAAGAAAAATAAAATGTTAACCTATAAGAAAAGAAAATGAAAATGTTCAGGGTTTTTTTTAAAGATGGAACTTTAAACAACATATGTATGAGATATTACTATACTGAGTCATTGTATTTTTTTAATTCAATAGCCACCTTCTTCACAATTTCAAGTACAAGATTCCTAAAACTCAATTATTGCCTCAATAATCAATACCATTGAGACCAGAGATATTTTTGTTCTTGCCATTGTCATTAATAGTTCTAATATTATGACCAATTTTGCTTCTATTTTGTTTTAAAATGCATTTGCTAATGTAGTCTAGGAAAACAAATCAGAGCATAAAATGTGTCACTGTATCATGCTACAAATACTATGTCTATGAATGGAAATGAGATTTTAAGATTACAAATATGCAAAAAAACATAAGCCCAGAATGTATGAAATATCAGAGGATGCTGAGAACATTGGGTCTCCCCAGAGTAAAGAAAAGAATGGCTCCCCTGTTTTCTCTGGACATCTTTTGCATGTAAGGGCAACTTTGTATCCCTTGTCATTCATTATTAATCTGCTCACAGAAGTGGTGGTGTCATAGCAAAAAGAAAAAGTCAAAACCTCTTTTACGGTAACAGATAAAATTAACTTCATGTTGCTTGAGCATATACTTGGGTGTTGTAGGTAATGCTAAAGTTGTTATTCTTTCGTACAGTTTCTCTTGTCTGTGTTGTCATGCTCCAGATAGTGTTTCTGAGGTTTACATTGTCTGGTGAGATCTAAGGACAAACTCATAAACAGCAGACAAGCCTTGACTGCCAGGAACTTACGTATCTGGGGAGAGAGCAGAGCCATCTTCCCACAACCAGACACGACGTTCTTCACTGTAAGAGAGTCCAATCCAGTAAAATGTTTTACTGAACTTTAAAAAACTCTGCGTGGAAATAGAGACAAACATATTAATCGAATTTGAATCTACCCTGGGCATAATGTCCTTTTAAGAAAGTCAATGTCCAGACTCATATTCAGACTCTAAGTCACTCAAACTGAAATCATCTTTAATTCTGGTTTAGAAGGTACAGTCGCAGGTCTAAGACCCATTCTCACCTACAAAGGCCCATTCAGTTATGGAGAAAAAAATCACAATCTCACTTCTTGAATGAATTAAAAACATCATAAATGGATTAGATTTTCATGGAACATTTCTTTCACACGACATCAACCATCAAATTTGATTCTAAATTGCCAGTATCATGAGGAATAACTCCTTGGATATAACCTATTCTACCTCAACTCAACACAGGTTCCTCATCCACCTTATATCCCAGAAAAATGGCAAAAGTGGCATAATTACAAATATATATATTTAATTAAAGAACTCAAAATGACACACTTGCTTAGTTGATTCTTTGAACAAAAAAGACCTATTGTTTCTTCTTTGACCTCTTTCTAAAATTCCTCTCACACTTTATCTGGCACCTATCTTCATTTTTATTCCTGTATTATAATGATTGTTTTAAGGTATAAAAAATGAGTAAGTCATTATTAGTTCAAATACAACCATTCATTTACTACCTGAAAAAAAGATTTAAATCAAAGTAGCCAGCTTACTTAGATTGTATGTTATTCTAGGCCAAACAAAATATAAGAAGCTAGAATTAAATACGTGCCAGTTCAGTTCTGCTTTTCAGCTGAAATAGAGTGGAATTCTGAGAAGCACAGATATCCCTACTTTCTGCCCAACTTTTTCTTTCATTGGAAATGAAGTAACAGTTGCATTGGAACCCAATCCACTTTTCTTGGCAAGAATAACAGCCACAGCCTAAGAGGAAAAAATAAAACTTGACTGATGACGTTGCAGATTCATTGTTAAGTGCTATTTACTCACTTAAAAATCATTTGTTATTTTTTTCTGCAAATATTCTTTGAGAATCTACTTCATTCACCAAACTTCCAAGGATGGTCAAATGAATGAATGATGAACGTAATATTCTAGAGCCAGAACTAGAATTATGTGATTTTCAAGCATTATTAATTATATTTAATGTTAATTTGGGTAAGTATGCATAAGAATTACAGCATGTTAAAACATTCTGTAGCAGAGTGTAGGAAGTGAACAAAAGTTGAGTTCTGCTGTGCACACAGGAGTAAATTAGATAAAGGAGATATTTAAGGGAGGAAGACGTTTTAGCATATTTCCTGAGTCAGAAGGAATATGGTACATTGGAAAAATTATGATATATATTTTAGGTATTTTATCTTCAAAATGAAAATAGATAAACGATTAGTTTGAAGTCCAATCCTACAGTTAACCAGCACCTTGAACATTTTGTCCTCAGAAACAGGAGTGCATGGTACACACCCAAGTCTTCATCAGGTGAATGGCACTAACGTTATGGTGTAGACAGGAGGCTGCAGGGGGCGGGAGGTGGTGGAAATGGAGAGAAGCTGGGTACTAACTTCCAGTTAGAAGATTAATGTTCCGAGGATCTACTGCATAATATTGTCACTATATTGTTATAGTTAATAGTTAACCTTCTGTATTATACACTTGTTAAGTTGCTAAAGAGTCGATATTAAATGTTCTCAGAATTGAAAAGTGTAATGATGTGACATGACGCAGGTATTAGCTTGTGCTACAATGCTCATCATATTGCAAGAGGTAAGTGTGTGAAATCAATGCAGTATACACCTTAAACTCACACAACATGATACAGTGATTACATCTTAATAAAGCTGGGAAATTCCCTGAGAACAAAAAGATAAATAAATTCTTATAATATCACAGAAGATGATGAGACAACTAAGAGAAAACTTGGAAAAATAAATTTTAAAAACTGGAATAAGATCTGGCTTAAGACAGAAAAGTAGGGTCAGATGCAAACACTTCTGCAGTGTATTCTGAGTCTGCAAGAAATAGAAGCAAAGATGAAGGGATGTAAGTGTATAGGTGCACAAGTTGTGAGCAAATACAGGCAGGTAGTTTTAACATGCACTATAGTTTATTACTGATGTTACTTAAACATGAACGCTCATGCAGGAAAAACATGTCATTTCAAGCTAATATTCTCCTTATTACTTAAATATTTAAATGATGCACAGTATGATTTAATCATTCTTACACTACAGGATGAAGAAATGAGACTATCCTACGATTAGTAGGTAAACTTGTATTTTGCTAAGTGTAATATTCCATCACACTCCTATGTGAGAAAAATAGAAAACTATTTCACGCTCTAACAGAACTAGTATCTTCAAAAGTATGGGACCTACCTCCCAGGGGTTCAGTGGTGGGTCCTGGAGATGGTATTGGCTGAACACTCCCTTTAGTAAGTGCTAGAAGAAATTATTAGACATTTGCTTAACCAGGGGACTAGACGGTAATGGAAAAATATAATAAAGATTTTAAAAAGAAATTTACTTAATTAGATACAGGTGTATTAAATAACACAATATTACACATTAGTAAAATGAAACCTTTATTATTAAATGCTTTCATCACAGTTTTAATGGTTATATAGACTTGCCTAGAAAAACTTACCATTGTTCAACAAAATTCCCAAAGTAGCCATCAGCACAAGGCACATTACTCCTATGATCCCAGAAATCAGCCTCCACAGGGTGGTCTGAGAAGCTTTAGAGAAAGAGAGGTAGAGAAATCACTTAAAGCGCAACTACAGGAGCTAAAATTCTTATAAACAGAAACCAGGGCGAGAGGATCCAACATTTTCTTTGGTTTGATGACTCGACTATCTTGCCATTGGAAATGAAAACATTCCATTCAGAACTTTGCCCAGTACTAAAAGTGTTAGGCCTTATTCTGTAGTAAAATTATCCATATCTTTTTTCAGCTACGTCTCAGGAAGTGTATATAATATTTATACGTAAGATCTCGTGGCAACACAGCCCAGAGATACAGGGTGAGAAGGGATGAACAGGCACTGAAGTCTGTTTTATGAGCTTACATAACAGACATTAATTTAATTTTTCAACAAAACCCACAAAATACAGTATGATCCCCATTAGGTGGAGAGCAAATTTAGAATTCATTATAGTGTTATTTTTTCAAGGTTCCAAAGCTGGTAAGTACCCAAGTCAGAAATCAAATGCGAGTTTGTCTTGGACCAGCGCTTTTATTTAACGTGGGCTATCATTGTCACACTGATGCCACTTGGGAATGGGTCCCTCTGAGGAAGACCAGGTGCTCAGAAACTTGAAGAGGCCTTACAGGGAAGAAAAGACACAGGAATATCTGTACCTGGTGTGATAAGAGGACCCCCGAAAAACGCAAGGGCAGTACTTGGGGAGCTGGGTTCATTCCTCAGTGCACTGAATTATGATACACAAACAACCCTTTTTTCACGAGGACATTATACTTCCTAAGTCCCCGTATGACTTGCCTTTCCCCCTCAAACAAGCCCACATTAGGAGATTCTGCGTAAACATCAGCACACTCCCAAAGAGTGCCGACATTCACAGCAGTGCAATACGTCAACGTGAAAATCTAGGTGGCTTTTGGATGGCACAACACAATTGCTAAGTTTTTAAACAGCACTTGTAATTATCGTGTCGTTAATATTTGGCATTCTATATTCACTCTATACTAGCATTAAATTGCTCATAATTTAACCTGGAAAATTCAGTTTTCGTTCAGAATTCAGAGCTTTTCTGTCATAAGTCATTCTTTAAACCTGTTGGAGAAACTTCACAAAATCATCTCTAAGTTACAGATTGAAGAATCAGAGACATAAAGGTAAGTGTAAAATGCTTTCCATAATTTTTTCTTAAAGCATGCCCCGAAATTAACTACCCCTACCAGAAAGCGAGAAACCTTTTCTGTTTTGTTTTTTTAATTTAAGACTCAGGCTGACATACCTGCCATGAGAATGTTGCTCCGGATAAGTCACCGTGTTTGTTTGTTTGAGAAGAATGGTGTTGGGTCACGGAATTAAGCTGGAGGCTAAGAATCTGAATTATTGTGTATGAAGACATTCAAAAGGTGAAGAAAATCTGTGTATTTAAGCCATATTCTTGGTGTTCAGGAAACCACAATACAGGAACTTCTCACTACACTTGTGTAACACAAATTCTCTATCAAAAAAAGTGAGAAAAAGTTTTTAACATTTGAATGGTAATCACCTTTTAAAAATATTCAGAAAATAGGGGGAAAAGATGGGTATATCAAAGGTAAATTTACTTAGTATAATAAAGTTCCACAAAAAAGTTTCCTCTTTTAATGATTAGAAACATTTAAATTTCCCTGTGCTATTCACAGATTAAACCACTTGGCATATATTAGCAGAGTTACTTCTGAAAATGGCTTAATAATAAACATACATAAATACTGTACACCCATTTTTCTGATGAGAAAACTGAAACAGAGCTTAATACCTGGTCAAAGTCACAAACTTTGAAACTCAGGCTATGTTTCTCCAGAGCAGCATGCAATATATTTCAAATCAAACCTGTCCCTCTGTGTCTGTGTTTTATGATTTTGACTTCTTTTCTTTATCACAGAGTGCTGGGTGTATTCATCTCTCATTACAAGTTTCTGATCCCCCAATCATTAACCCAGTTATGGATGGTGGTCAAAAAGGTGGAACCAAGAGTGATTTCCCATCACTGTTTCATGCACACACGCACACACACACACATGCTGTAAATGCCCGGGTCGGTCTGACCTGCCCCTCACTGTCTCATTCAGGTGCCATAAAGCTTCCCTCCATACTTGATCTCCACTGTTCAGTTCCCTTCAAGTCCTTTGAACTGTACCTGCTCCAGTAACTTTATTTGATTTAATATTTTAATGATTATATTTTTACTGTTATCTATTTGAATAATATACTGATAGTTTAATTTATAAGTTTTTGTCTTCAGAAGAATAACCACATAAGGGGGCAATTTAAATGTGGGACAGAGGGATGAATAAGAATCTTGAGAGTAGAGACCTTGATCTATAATTATCTGTGAATACAATCTGCCATTCACTCCAAATAAAGAAGAATCCCAAATGACTTTTTGTTGTTGTTAATATTTATTTTCAAGCATTATAATATTACTACAGATGAAACTCATAAGAGATGGGCTATTCAACAAAAAATAACAAAAAATGAAGAATATGATTATATTTTTCAGTTTCCATAAAGTTTTCCATCTCTTTCATTTGCTTGTGTGCATAGAGATTCTTTCAGTGAACCATAGAAATTGCTAACATTTAAGTTCTTGCCTAAGGTTGTAGACATGAAAATTCTTCATCCTCATTTTATGCAAAGCCAAGTTAAGAAAACGAATTTATGCCTGGCTAGTGTAGCTCAGTGGATTGAGTGCGGGCCTGTGAACCAGAGTATCGCGGTTTGATTCCCAGTCAGGGCACATGCCTGGGTTGCAGGCCAGTTCCCAGCAGCGGATGTGAAAGAGGAAACCATACATTGATATTTCTCTCCCTCTCTCCTTCCCTTCCCCTCTAAAGATAAATAAATAAAATCTTTTAAAAAAAGAAAACTAATTTATAAATGATCTTTTGTCTACAACATGAAGTCTATTCATTTTTGTTTTATATTTTTTAATTAAGTTTTTAGGGGTAAAACTGGTTAATAAAATTATGTAGACTTCAAGAGTACAACTATATAACACATCATCTGTATATTGCATTATATTCACCACCCAAAGTCAAATCTCCTTCCATCACCATACATTTGACCCTCTTTACTACCTCCACACCCTTGTTCCTCTGGTAACCACCGAACTCTTGTTCGTGTCTATGAACGTTTGTTTTTTTCACTTGTTGATTTCAGTTTTATATCTTACATATGGGTGAAATCAAGCGGTTTTTGAATTTTTGTGACTTATTCACTTAGCATAATATTCTCGAGATCCATCCATGTTATCACAAATGGCAGTGTTTCATCTTTCTCATGGCTGAGTAGTATTCCATTGTGTATGTGTACCACATCTTCTCTATCCAGTCACCTACTAAGAAACACTTCAGTTGTGGCCATGTCTCGACTGTAAGAATAGTGCCACCATGAGCATAAGGGTGCATATATCTTTGTGAATAAATGTTTTTAATTCTGGGGGGTAGATACCCAAAAGAGAGGTTGCTGGGTCATATGCTAAGTTTATTCATATTTTTTGAAGAACCTCCATACCGTTTGCCATAGTGGTTTTACCAGCTTACATTCCCAGCAGCAGTGAATGAGGGCTCCCTTTTCTCCACAACCTCTCTGACACTTGTGAACTGGCAAAGACAACCTAATGTCGCTCATTTCTTGCCCCATGTAAATAAAGTCATCCTAACTAAATAAAGGGTTTTCCTTTCAGCTTTAGTTCTGAATTGATATGAAATTATAACAGAATATATAGTTGATACTACTACTACACTTACGATGCTAATGGGACCACCTTTATTTGCTCTAAATTTTCTAAATTATTCCAATTTTCCAGAAACATGCCTGGTTGAATTTACATCAATCATTGTTTTTCTTGTCTTAGTTTACTGAAATCAGAAGTAAAAATTCATCAAAGGCATGTTCAATTCAAGAACTCTAGACTCAAGCCATATGTAACGGAATATACAAACATACACACTCACACACTTGGGTGTGTGTGTGTTTTAACCCCTCCCCTTACATCTTTCTGAATTGTCAACCCAAGGGGATTCTTTGACTCCTTCTTGTTCAGATAGGCAGGAGAATTGCTGTGCCAGTAATAATTAGTAATAAATGTTTTGGAAAAAACATTGGCATTCGCAGATTGTTTGGGGCAGCAATTTTCATCATTTTTCATCTCATAGTCTTATGGATGGGGAAAGAGAGACCCCAGTCAGGAGGCCTCTCTTCCGAACCTCGGTTCTTGTCTCACTCACAAGAGAGTAGTTCGAAAGAGAGACAAACAGGTGTATGGGACATGAAATAGCATGATTATGAAGCACATCAGTACAAAGCTGCAAGCAAGCACCCAGCTAGCTGAAATGCCGACACGCAGAGTAAATGAACTTGTTCGTTTGTTCTATACACTTGAGCTGAGGCTACAAGTGGGTACTTAGCTAATCTAAATATGAGGGGTTCGGGGGTTACATACCTTAGTCAGTTTTTGGATTCCACCTCATCCTCCCCTTTCTAAATCTTGGGAATAATGTGCAGCTACAAAGGCTTTCTTTCTCAGTTAACAAAGGCTCTTCGTCTTAGTGAAATTGTTACAGAGGCCCCCTCTCCCAGCATAGGCCCCCCTCTTCCTCCTCTGCAGTTCCCACTTGTGATGTTCAGAACACCCTGCAATCTTAGTCAGGTTGTACAGGAGCCATTTTCTCAGCACAGTCTCAGGGACTCGTGGTCTCCTGCTCTCAGGACTGCTGAGTCAGTGAATGAGACATGACTTCCTTTTGCTTCCAGCCTCCTGTATTAAGTTCTTTGTTAGATTGTAATGGCAAGGGTCCTGCCTTTACTGCCAGCCTGTCGGCTCATTCCTAGCTGCTACTTAACAATGGCATGCACGAACTAATTACTAGAATTCTTTGGCACACCAAAAAATATATTAAGTATTTTGTCAATCAGACAAAAAATAGGTATAATTTTGATTCATTCACACAGATCGCTATTGATGTGTTGTTAGCATTTTTTTTATTTAACAAAGTAAGCGAAAAGAGGTCAGTGCCCCTAACTAGATATTGCATGTTTTAAAAAATTCTTGCGGCATACCAGTGTGCCACACACCGGTTGAAAATTGCTGATTTACGGCAAGGAGAGGTTTATGAAGCCGCAGTGGAGAAAGAGAACAATATGATTCAAAATTTCTTAATTTTAGCCAGTAGTGCTCATCCCTAATTAGTAAGTCCCATCATGTGACAATTAAGTTAAGCTAAGAACCTCACCTACAAGCTGCAAAGAGCTTGCTGGCCACAGTTGTGGCTTGTTGATCCTCATGTAACTGGAAATAGTGTCTCTGTGGTGAGCCTTTGGGTAGGCCATTGGGTTCTCACTCTCAAATAACTCACCAAATTTGACAAATCGGTCACTTCTTGAACTTTAAAGCTCAAGTATTTTTACTAAATATCATTGAAATGGCCCTGGGTCTCTTTCTTGGCCTTTCAGCAAAAATATCTACGTTTTAAAGCTCAAAGGTCAGTATCTGTTGATTAAACTTGGGCATAAAGAAAAAGAGACAAGAGGAGTAAGATTCTGTGAGAGAAAGTCACACTGGTAAACAAACAGGAGATGATTCAGATAAGTAAAAGTCTGCCCGTCTATAACAAACTCACCGTTCAACTCTTGCACTAAACTCCTACCCCGTGAGTGCCAACCCCTTTACAACAGGACCAAGCTCCAGTATCCTGAAATGAATCTGAGTAAAAGGGGAGTCATATGAAGGATTATTGTTCAAATTTTGTTTTCTCAGTCTTTAGTATGAAAGTAGTCTATAATTTATCATATTTACTCATTATCTATAAAAATAGTAAGATGATGTTGGGCATTCGCTACATGCCAGTTTTGTGTTAGATATTTTGCATTAGGTTATTTAACCTTTTTTAAAGAATTTTTCATATTTTATTTACTTTTAGAGAGAGGGAAAGAGGAGGAAGAGTGGGAGAGAAACATCAATGTGTGGTTGCCTCTAATGTGTCCCTGACTGGGGATCTGGCCTGCAACCCAGGCATGTGCCCTGACTGGGAATCGAACGGCGACCCTCTGCTTCATAGGCCTGTGCTCAATCCACTGAGCTACACCAGCCAGGGCAGGTTATTTAATCTTGATAAACCTAGGTTGTTACTTAAAATTTATTTCTTGATAAACCTAGGTTGTTACTAAATTTATTTCTTAAATTTCATGGTTGAAGATGTGTGAGATTACGGGGAAATATGTTCAAGGTTTAGTAGCTACCAGTGGCTGAGCTGAGCCTCACTAAGCTCTGTCTACCTCTAATCAGGACAAAGTATAGAGAGGTGCTTTGCATAACTGTAAGGGAATAGATCATTTTTTGCCTTATCTTGGTAATTTTTAGCATTTGTTTGTATACCTATGTAAATGCATGCACACTCGACTTGTTGATGCCCGATTGTTCTCAGAGAGGTAAAACACGGATTTAGATCATTAAACCGTTGTTACCATAATTTTGTATATCCCGAGTGTTTTTAACAAGCTTTTAGTTATATGCTTTATTTCCTAATTTTCTTGTTTTTATGTCTTTGAAGAAGCATATTTTAATTTTTTAAATATCTGTTCATATACAGTAACACCTATTTATGAATTTTATGATGCTTTCAGATATGAAATATTTCATATGAAGAGAATATTGGCAGCAAGGTGATTGTCTTTTTTAGAATTTACTTGAATTTGTCTGAAGTTAGATTTAATGGTGGGGGGGGGATCACATCTTGCTCCTTCCTTCTAGTGCTTGTGAGTTTAAACGTTTGTGAAGGTGTGGGTGGTGGGAGAGGTGAGAAATCTTTGACCAGAGAGACGTAAGAGCAAAGTTGGCATTATAATTTAGCCACAGTCGTTAAAATATACTTAATACTCACCATAAGTGAATGCACTATTGTTACATAAGGACAAGGGTCTCAAGGTCTGCCCAGTTCTTGCTGAATGCTATTCTTTCTTAATGTTAAAATGTAGCAGAGTATTTTTGCAGATGCAGTTGTAAACAGGATGAGCTTGATAGGAACTCACACCCATAAATGTAGCCAACTGCTAAAAGGAAATCAATGTGTAGTTGACTAATTAACTGATGTGAGCAATGGCTAAGCCTCCCCACTGGGAAACGGAGCTTTGTATATGAATCCCCTTCTCTTTTATTTGTTGCAGTAAATAAAACTACCTTGACACTTACCTCTTGTGAACACCCCAGGCTGCAGACCCCTTGAGTTCAGTAACTTTATGTTACATTCTAGACAGACACTAAGGGCTAAAATCATATGAATAAATCTTATTTATTTTAAGAATTATGTCTAGTGAAAAAGGATAGAAATAATAGCACAATTGCTAATAACAGGAGAGATGTATAAAACATGCCCTGAGATGGTGGAGTTAGGTACGGAAAACTTGCTTCCTGATCGGGCATAGAAAATGCACATGATGTCTTGGAAGAGAAAAACTTTGTCAGCGCTAAGGAATTTGATTTTATCCTGTTATCTTAGGATACTCAAACATTTTAACATCATAAATACGAAGTTTATAATTTACTTTTTTCATATGCATTTTTTTCCTGATTAGACCCCTTTACAATGTTGGGAAGTTTAAAATGAAGAGAAATAGCTTGTATTTTGTTTAGTTTCTCCCAGGCCCTTTAAATGTAGTGACTTTTGTAGTCTTCCTTCCCACCGCTGGCCATGATGAGAAGAAAGGGATTGTTGGCTGTCGGAAACATTCAGATGGAAAACTGTAAGGATGTTTCACAACCAGTGGAGGCATTTACTTGGTTGTGCCTGTAAAATGACAAGATAAATGTTTTGAAACTGCCATTTATTAATCTGAATGACTCTCATTCTTTCTCTCTTTGAGAGTAGAGAACAGAATCATAGTTTATATTCTATGAATATTGTAAAATGTTTATGGATACAAGGGAAGAGCATTTTAATGCAAAAGTGAAGCTGATATTTTAAAGTGTCCAAACCAATATTTTAAAAACACTATTGGAAAATTATTTATAATTAAATTACTAATATTTCTCCTCCTGTTATAACAAGCATCAATACTTGCTTTGATCGCTTCTCAGACTTTTGGCTAAGATCAAATGTAGTATCTGTTCTTATCAGTTTAATACTTGCTTTGAAAATATTTCAGACAGAAAGCTGTACTTGAACAAGAATGAAATAAAAAAATTATTTAAAAAAAGAAAAAGAAAATATTTCAGATTAAAATTGATTTACTTAAGAAGTGATACCTAGTGAAAAAGAAAGAAAAATACATTTTCAAATAAGAACCCTAAAAAAAAGAAAGAAAAGAAGTGATTGCTGGCTGCGTAGTAAGTACCACACACACACACACACACACACACAATACAACAAAGAAACAAACTCCTTGCTTTATGGTAGTTTTACTTTATCATCGGAGCCCAACAATAAGACCGTGCATGTGCGAAAGGGTTTGTCGGAAGGAGAAACATGAAAACATGAGGAGGATTTGGAAAGCTGAGAAAGCGTGACGTGTGGTGTCATTTCAAACGAGATGGTGCGGGAAAGCCTCACTGTGGAAAAGAGAACCAGGGGCTGAGGTCGAAGCACCACGCGCTCTGTGGCTTCACCGCTGAGGTGCGAGATTCATGTGCTCTTTTATCGAGACAGACCTCACACTGGTACTAGGAATTGTGTGCTCCAATCCTAAACGTGCCTCTGTAACCGAACAAAAACCAGAGGTTCGGCTGCCTTTCGCCACAAAAGCCGACCTCATAAGGCAGGTATTGGTGTAAAAAAAAGAGAGAGAGAGAGAGAGAGGCTTGATCTGGGAGAACAGCAGGCTCCTGCCTCAGAGCCCGTCTCCTCTTTCTGCCACGAACAAAGTCCAACTGTCCTCAGCAACACCAAGACAAAGGCCAACCCATCTAGTTCCTGCTCTGTTCTATGGGACGGTCCTTTGGAGCCCACAGGGAGCTGCTAAGTGGGCTTAGTCCCAACTGGGTAGCTTAGCTTGTTCCCAGCTGTTCACTTCGGGCTCCCTCCTTTAGCAGGTGGAGCCTGCAGGGCCCCAGGGCCGCCTTGTCACATGCTCCGGGGAGAAAGACTGCACAAACACTCTGGCAAGTACCTCACCAGGTCGGGGGGAGGGGAGAGAGAGAGAGAAACAGACAGAGAGGGGCTTCCACCTGGAGGCCATGGGCTATGTCACATGCCCATGGAGAGAACAGGTGAGTGTACCTACAAGTCCAGGTCACACACAAGAATGAGATACTTTGTTTTCATGGGATTATATAGGGTTGGGTGTTGGATGGACCAGGTGCTTTCTCAAAATGACCAAGTTCCAAAATTTTGTGCCCTTCGGGTAGGTCCACCTTCCAACCAATCCCTTCTTTCCTCAAGCTAGACTGACAGGCCTCTTTGGTCCAGCACCTCCCCTTGCATCATTTTGGCTTGTATGGCCATGCGCCCATCTTCCCCTGGTCCCACCTCAATATGGTATGGTGAAGGAGGGCTTCTTCTCTCCAGTAATCTTGGTAGCTTTTCACAAGCTCAGTCTAAAAACCTCCCCTGCCGCCATCTTGGCTGATGGGGCAACTCCCCAGCACGCAGACTCTTTGATGGTAATGCCTCTCTGTCTCTGCATCGAGCTAAAGCAAGAGCAAAGGGCCACAATTCATTTAAGAGTCCCAAAGTACTTTGTTATCATTGGAGATTTGAAAGTAGATTTTTAGTTAGTTTTTGAAACAAATTAATCTGTCTCTAGTAAACAGTATCCAACCTCTCTCCTCAAACATTCTGACAGCAAATATATCCAACCAATATCTGAAGCTTTACCAGTAACAAAATATCAGCTGCAAAAAAATGAAAAGGAATAATTTCAGGGGGAGAGGGTGAACTGAAATTGATATGTTTTTAAACTTGACAATCTGTACTTCTTCTGAGCACTTCTCTGCAAGGAATGCCTCCCATTTCCAAAGACGATGAAAACAAACAAACAAAAAACACTTGTTTCACTTTCTAAAGGCCATTGCTCAGAAAAGAGCAGTTTCTGTTCCAAGTTGGGCACTAACTCTTCAGTAATAAAATAGGACAAACACCACAAAGAGTATGTGATACCACGCAAGGAACCTCGGGGACAGTAGAGTGCACACGGTGCCCCAGACTATGGCCATCCCACAGAGAGGCATGATCAGCGGGGCACAGCCAAGGTCTCTGCAGATGGTGCTGTAGGCGTGCAGTCCTGACGCATGGGTTTATAAAGAAGTTGAGGACATCAGGAAGCATCGAACCTAAACCACATCCACCTGGCCAGACAGTAGGCTATCACTAAAAAAACTAATAAATGTAAAACTTCAACTGTAAAACAATTTTTTTGCCTCAGATATAAAAGATACGTGTTGCAAAATATTAAAGAAACACATCAAAGGGTTACATCAAAACTTTTAGGGTAACAAGTTAGGGTTTATTATAAATTTCTTCTCATGTATCAATTTACATCATTTTGAATATTTTTCAGCTCCAAATTTAAGCGTTGATATATTAAAACACTGATGGGGTCCTTGAAATCTCCTACGGTATGAAAGAAATAATTCATTAATGAATTATTCATACATTAAAATGTTTATTCTTAGAATTTGTGTGAAGAGTTTAATGTATTATCATCTAAAGTTTTTAAAACCTAATACATTCTTACAATGTTTATTTTACATAATACATACATATCATGCATAATATACATGCATGATATCATGTAAATACAAAGTCTGTCTGGAAAAAGTTGAGCCATTGTTACGTAAGGAGAATGGTTTGTAAGACATGGAGATAACCTGGCAACCAGGAGAGTGGACTGGAATGTGAGGCGTGAACAATGATGACTTCACTGTACTAGTCAGTGGGGTGGTAGACATGGTTGAGTGAGCATGTGTACTGTATGGATATCGCATCCAAAATGGCTGAGCGAGTAGAGCAAGAAATCTGCAACAAATATCTGCATGAAGCTTGAACATTCCTCCACAAAACTATTCGGATGATTCAGACGGCTGCAGCTATGGGTAACTGGTGATTGGCAGCTTCATCACAACAATGTGCCTGCTCATGCATCACATCTTGTGCAGAGCTTTCTGGTGAAACAGCAAATCACCCTGGTGACTCAGCTGCCTACAGCCCAGATTTGGCATCCTGCAACTTTTGGCATTTCCCCCAGACTAAAATCACCTTTGAAAGGGAAGGGATGTCAGACCATCAATGAGATTGAAGAAAATATGAGACAGCTGATGGTAATTGAGAGAACTCTGTGAGGTCCCCAAATGCCTACTTTGTAGACAGCTAAAGCATCATTGTCCTATGTACAATGATTCTTGTATCTTCTTCAGTAAATGTCTCTATGTTTCATATTACATGGTTGAATACCTTCTGGACACACCTGGTATATATAGTTTTATGATATATGCATATATCATGTGTTGATATATACATACACGATCTCATAGCTCAGAGACCATCCACTACAGTACATGTGAAGGTTAAACTTACTGGAAATCATGTCTGGGTTCTGATACAGCCCTGGCCCTTTTGTTCAGACCTCATTATCAGCCCAGTGCACCCCTTGTCCATGGAAAGTGCACTGCAAACACAAAATATTTCCAACCACAGACTTGTCACTGCTTGAAATAACACTTAACACCTATGCTAGCCTTGATGTGACCCTGTGATTTGGGGGATGAGTGAGTGAGTACTGGGCAGAGAAAATAGCATGTGTGATAAAAAAAGAACAAGAAATCACAGCAAAGCTGTTTACCTGGTCCAGGGACACAATGAAGCCTAAGATGAAGACAGACCAAAAATGAGGTGTACACCTTGGGTGTGGGTGGGCATTCTCACTTCAGCTCTCATTATCTGTGTCATTATCATTTGGACAGACATGACCATAGTAAATGACACTAAGTTCAGAATCATGACAGCTTTCGCCCACGAAGTCAGGAAGAGAAAAGAGAAGAGCTAGTCAAACGCAAAGAAAAACATGAGGACCATAAAGCATTGACTAGTCTGTGCTACTGGAGTTGTATTTACGTGTTTTCTTCTTGCCTGCAGTGTCTCTCAGCCTTACCTCTCGCAGCCTCTGCACTGGTTGTACAGCTTGTCCCACACCCGAAGATTTGGGAGGCTGGTTTCTCCATTGCACTCAGGGCTCACTCAAAGTCACCCCCATGACTACTTCTGGGATCACCCTTTTTCAGTGTGTACCTGCATCATCCCATATAACCTACAGTATTTTCTACAATAGATAAAGAAATCAGGGTTCCTTTACGGGACGAACAGCTGAAATTCAAAACATAAAATGATACAGTATTGCTACCTGGGAATTTTATGTTAAGTGTGTTTTTATTTGATATTTGTAACTTGATGGAGAATGTATTTGTTTATTACATAATGCTGAGATTTACCAGGATAATAGGCAACGTGAAAGTAATCAGATAATTATATTTTACTAAAAACAATGAACAGAACAGTTACATATAATCATCAGAGGACTTGATTCTCAAAACAACAGGAATACTAGATAACCAGAAAGATTAAAACTAGGAGAGATTATAGATTATTGATATTTTAAGAGTATTCATGTAAGAGAAATTATATTTGCATGGTAATCACTATCGCTCAGGATTCCAAAATCCTATTCATATTCATCTAACCAAAGCAATTAAAATAATTAATATATTGCCTATATCAATTTAGGATCAATGTTTCTCTGTATTTCCCTTTAAACCAGAATGCAGTTTTGTTTTTTACCTGCTTTCCTTGCATCTTCAATAATGTATGCAATTCTCTGATGATTCCGTTTTTTAGTCATTTTCAGTCACAAGGACGTGTTATGTCAGCAATTCAAACTTCCAATTGGACTACATTTCAAGGTCACCTGGAAAATCCAAACTACTCTCCTTATCTTGAGATTCTTACCTTTGTCACTTATGTAAAGTCCTTTTTTGCCCCAAAGGTACTATTTGCCATTTCTAGTGCCTTGTCCTGGACATTTTGGGGGCCATTATTCTGTGGCTTATCACAGAATCCAGGATTCCCCAGGCTGCTCCCTGCCCGCATGGGCCCCTTTTAACCCATGAGGACCACTCACACTAGGTTATCCCAGTAGCTCCGACAAGCAACGTGTTTCCAGTGGAACTCCCACTCCTCTGTCACCACAGGCTGCTCTGGTGGCACCATCCTGGTGACTTTCATTCATAAAGCCACACCCACATCCATTCCCTATGCTTCGTTGCTGCACTCTGCGGCCCCGGAAGCTAAACTCAAGTGACTGCATCACCCAAGCTTCCTGGCCCTCTGGCTCTGGCTGGTGTCTGCCATTGGGAGACGTTGGCAGGAGAGCAGAAGCTGGGCTAAGGAGAAAGCAGACTGAGTATTTAATTTTGGAGGGTCCTGGCAGTGACTAGAATCTCTCCCCTGAGCTCTTGGCATCTTCTGACACTGAACAGTGGATCACAACGTGATCATTGTCTGGATGTCCTACACAGTGTACCCAGAGTCTGTGCAGCTTAAGAAAAGACACTGGCTGGTGTAGCTCAGTGGACTGAGCACAGGCCTGTGAACCAAACAACCGTGGTTCGATTCCCAGTCAGGGCATGTGCCTGGGTTGCAGGACAGTTCCTGGCAGGGGACACACAAGAGGCAACCATACATTGATATTTCTCTCTTTCCCTTCCCCTCTAAAGATAAATAAATAAAGTCTTTTTAAAAATAATGTATTTTATTTATGAAGAAATAAAAAATGAGTTCTGATAAAGTTCTCTGCAGTAGTTTTCTAGAATATTGCTGCTAAAATATATTTGTCACATAATTACTAAATGAATAAACAAACCATCTCAATTTTGATAAGGCCCATGCTGCACTTTTTTTTTTCAGAAAGAATAAACTTCTGCAAACTTCTGCATTTTACCCTGTGGTTATTTTTAGTTTAAGCATCATGCATCTGGTCAACACACTAGATATGTAAAGGTGTTGTTGATATTTCTCCTCACTGTACACTGATGTACATAGTAAATTTCCAACCACAGTGTTGCTGACACTTAAAGGGCATTTAACACCTAAACCGCTCAATGTTATTGTCAAAATTCTTGGGGCTCTAAGAGGGGGCGGGTGGTGATAGCAAAGGAGTATTAACTTTCCGATGAAAAAATAAAATCCCACTGTGGAAGATACTGGAAGCAAAGCTTGTGTAACTTGCCATGAAGCAATAGGTTTAGCTTAATGGAAGAGAATTAAATAAGAACTGAGACTTGCAAAAAACTATGGTACATATACACAATGGAATTTTATGCTGCAGAAAGAAAGAAGGAGCTCCTACCTTTTGCAACAACATGGATGGAACTGGAAAGCATTATGCTGAGTGAAATAAGCCAGGTGTTGAAGGACAAATACCATATGATCTCACCTCTAACAGGAAGCTAAACGACAAAGCAAACAAGCAAGCAAAATATAACCAAAGACACTGAAATAGAGAACAGGCTGACAGTGACCAGAGGGGAGAGGGGAGGGAATTTCAGGGGAAATAGGGGAGGGATTTAGAGGAACCTATATAAAGGATACATGGACAACAACTGAGAAGGGTGGAAATGGGAGGGAGGGGGGAGGATGGGGGGTGGGATGGGATGGGAGTAATAGACAGAAAACTGTACTTGAAAAATAATTAAATAAAAAATTAAAAAAAAAAAAGAACTGAGACTTGCAAACTTGGATGTGGGGGTCATGAGCACTTTATCTGTCACATTAGTGCCATTTATCACTGGGACATGATAACATCAATGCTAACAGAAACACATGCTGTGGAGTAACATGAGGCCGGAGAAATCTCTGATGTGATGATAATGAGAAATAAGATAAGGGTGAAAAATATCACTGATGTGAGTCATTCATATGAGTATGTAAATGTTACAGTCCTGCTCCAAATATGTATTTCTTGAAGATTTTTATTTTTCAGTCAGATCCTCTTAAGTAATAGATTTCATAAGCAGAAATTATGAGCAAGTAAGTGCACATATGAACCCCTGTCGCACTGTCCTATATAAATAAAACAGAATTTTTTAAGTTTTTAGCTTCTTCAAAAATAAAATATGATGGGATGAGAAAGTCTACAGGAAGCCCACTCAGGAATTCATATGAGAAACAGAACGCTGGACCATGATAAAAATAAGTCCTGAAATAGTAAGTGAATATACCATGACTTGCAGAATGTATTGAAAGAAGCAATTCATCCTTAGCATTCAGTAGCAAAAATTCTATACTTAAGTGGCAATTTCAGGAAGAATATAATTTAAAAGTAATGAATTATTTTGCAAAGAGTAGTAAGGGTCTTTAAATCTAGGGTTATCACGAGGCCCTCCCTGTGTGGGACACACAAGAGAAGCAAGAGTGTCAAAAATGAAGAGAAATCAAGACAGCACTGGCTCAGGAATTGTTATATATCATATATATGTGTGTGTGTGTGTAAATACTATATATGTAGTATGTATATTGTACGGACAAGAGGAAGCCAGTCAGAGAAAGACATATACCATATGATTTCACTTAGATGTGGAATCTAATGAACAAAATAAACAAACAAAAGAGAAACAGACTCACAGGCACAGAGAACAGACTGACAGCCATCAGAGGGGAGGGGTGTTGGGGCACTAGGTGGGAAAAGTGAAGGGGTTAAGCACAAACACAAGAAAAACTCATAGACACAGACAACAGCAGGATGGTAATTACCAGAGGGGAAGGGGCTGGGGCAGGTAGAAGAGAGTAACGGAGGAGTGAATAGTGATGGAAGGAGGCCTGACTTTGGGTGGTGAACACACAATACATATATAGGTGATGTATTAAAGAACTGTACATCTGAAAACTGTACAATTTTATCAACCAAAGTCACCCCAATAAATTTAATATGAATAATAAATAAATAAATAAATAAATAAATAAATGTGAGTACATGAGCTAGGTAGAGTTAGATCTTTCCTCTGTGTTTTTGAGGAGACCATAGCAAAGCCCAACAATACCAGGATCTATACATGGTAGGAAGCAAGAAGAACCATTAAATACCTAGAATATTAGCTATTTTGAGTGATTTTACAATAAACTGTGCAACATTGCCAGACTGAAAATGCTCTGGGAAGCTGAAAACCAGACACAGATCTTTTTTATGGGCCAAAATGTTCCGGCCAGAGTCAGTTAATCAGACTGGAACGGTAACACTGCTGCCAAGAAAGTGCTGAGGCACCACCGATAACTCCAAGAGGAGGTCAAATGTCCAGTGTAGTGAATCCGCCAGGAGTGGGTGGGGTAACGCCCTGTACATTGTGGTCTCCACCAGAAAACAGTAGACAGGGGTCACGGGTCTGGTGTGCAGTGACAGTCTCTGAATCGGAAGGAGGCCTATATTTCGTGCCAGCCTATGATGGCACTGTACTGTCATGTCCATTAGGATGATGGATCTGGGTAGCAATGACATCAAGAGGACAGTGCAGACTCAGTCAACAACTTGGTTCTGATCACTCTTATCAGAGAATGCAGACAACTTCATGAGAAACATAGGTAAATCCGTAGCTGTAAACTCCTTCTAGTTTTTGGCCCAGTGGAGGGACATCTTACATCTGCTTCCAAATCCAGGGTGGGTTTCCAAATCCAAGCACCACAGGTAGGCCACTGGCAAAAACCTATCTCTAAGTCAATGATTTTAAGGAAAAAAAGTAATGAGGCTATCCACAGAAATGTGACGGAAGCTTTGAGGATGAGTTTGAGTTCTGCCAACTGAGTGTGGTGACCACATGGAGTTTTGGTTCTGCAAAGTCGGCAGTGGCCGTTCCACCAAAGCGCCTGCATCTGTACCACTTTTCAAACAGTTGAGTTATCGGCCAACCAGACCCACACATGTGGGGGACCTCTGTAATTCACGAGACCCCTGGGCCCACAGTTCATCGTCAGATGATGAAGTTCGGGATAAGATTCCTGAGAAAGGGACAGGTGCCACATTTTCAGGTAAAGACAAGGCCCTGCTGGAACCAGGCCATCCCCACTCTTGAATACAACTATTTCGTCAGACCAAGAAACCGTGCTGTGCCTTTCTCACCCTGTTGTTGATTTCAAGTTGGGTCACCCAAAACTGAAATGTCAGGCCAAGGAGTCACAAGACCCCTTGTTAGTGTTCCGTTTTTATAAGAAAACGTGATTCAGATCCCACTGGGAACTGTTTTTCAAATGAAATGTAAAAGGTAGCCCTGTTAAGGAGAAAAACAATATATATCCATAAGGGACACCTTCAGGCAGAGGTTTCCTTCCTTTGCTAAGACTCCATTCAGTAAAATTATCAGTTGTAGAAAGTCGTATTCCCAAGGGTTATTGAAGTCCTGAGGTGGGGAGCATGTGACAGCTTGCCAGACTAGAACCAGCAACCACTCAAGGTAATCTGATTTGCAGGTTAACTCATCAAGTAGAACACCCAATACATCCTCCAACACCCAGTAAGATTCTGAGCTTCTTTCTTTGTTGGAGGTGGGAATGCAGGTGAAGAGATCGCAGTGTTTCTATGACTTCTGGAGAAACCAAGTATTGTCAGTCAGCCCATGTTGTGCCAAGAAATTCCTTGCAGAGCAGATTCTTGCTGGCGGAAGCATAATACCATTGTTAGCCAGGCCTGATGAGACCAAGGCTTCTGACTTTCCAACTAATAAAGCGTTACCTGTGTAGTGAATGCTCTGGACATGGATGGGTAGAGACCTTTCCTATAAATCCTGACATCCCTACACACACGCACATACACACACACACACATGGCAGATGCCAGGGAGTTTTTCCCTCTAGCACTTCTCTGCATGGGCCTCCCCCAATCCAGGGACTACTCCTGGCACAGGTGAGCTGGAGAAGTACCAGCATGTCATACCTCAATTCCGACTATGCATTCAAATGCAGAAGCGACAACAGTAGTGCACCGAATTGGCCCATAGCTCTGCACTTACGAGATTGTGCAAACTTTGTTTTTCCACTATGGAGATGGTGAAACTCCATCGGCTAAATCTATGATATACCTTTTCTCTGTGAGAGTAAGTACAAAGATGATACGGGTGACTGTAACAAACAGAACCTTGTTATAGGTGATTTAGTAGGCAATCATTTGTAAACAAAGAGAGTGTTTTATTTGGTTTCTGTTTTAAAGAATTCCATGAAGAGAAAGGTGTTGGGGAGGAGGATATACTAATATCTCTTTCAAACTAAAGCCATTGATATTAAGTGGACTCTGATTATTTGAATATTCTGATTTTTTTGTCATGCATGCAGGAATCCACAACAAGTAGGCATTTACTGTGGTTATGCAGAGAAATGTTATTTTGTGTTGTTTAATTTACATTTTTCTATTTTTAATTTTTATTTGGTTTTGGTGTAATATGAATAAAAAGAAATTTCTTTATACTAATATTGTAAATTTGGCAGCAAACGCTTCCAATTGGCAGTATTTAACAAAAAGAAGAGTGCACATAAAATTTAGAGTTAAAAGTCGGAAACCATAATATTAACTATTGTTGTAAAGCTCTTTTGATTAGAGAACTACATTTCTGCCAGAGCTGAAGGGCCCGTGTGTTGGCTCAGGAGCTCTGGGCGGGATTTGCGGTGACCGGGATTTGAGCATCCATTGCCAAAGCTGAGGCGGTGGTCAGAGAAACATCCTTTTGAGTACAAAAATACATAAATTAGTGCGAACTGTGTAAAACCGAGGAATTGTGTGCCACAGAAGTCACCAAGAGGATTAGAATGAAAGTGACAATTCTACAGAACTTGTTGGACAAGCGCCTTCTCTCCGACTCTCGCTTTCTCCTGGAGTGGTCAATAAAACGCCCACCTTGGTCTCCACCCGCCACACTTGCTTATGCTGCAGGTTCCTGTACCTCACCTCAGACTTACTGCTGCAGTTTCTCTGGTGGGTCAGGGGAATCTGAATTTCGAGTAGGCACCACAGGAAATTCTGAAGAATAAGACCGAGAAGCATTTTTCTGCTTTTATAAACTTTCACCAACATTCCATTAATTTTAACAAACTTTCCTAGCATGAGACTATTCAGTCAACACTGATAAAGTCCCTTGATTTTTTCCAAATAGGCATTTATTTTCTAAATCCAGAACCCAATTACTGTCTTAGGACAAGGGCAAACTTAAACTAAATCAGCTTCTCTCAGATTATTGACAGAAAAATGTTCTTCCTGAAACAGCTTCCCTGAAGTCAGGCTTCACTAACACCATCTGTCTCTCTGCTTAAAACGATGATTGGGCCAAGATTTTATTGTGTTTGTATTTTTTGTTGTTTTTACAGTTTATTGAGATTAATTGATATGTAACACTGTGCAAATTTAAGGTAAACAACATGATTTAAAGTACATATATACTGCAAAGTGATCACCACAAATAAATTAACATCCATCACCTCATGTGGTTACAAATTATTTTCCTTGTAATGAGCATTTAAGATCTCTCTTAGCAGTATTCTAAAATACAATACAGTATTATTAACTGTAACCAACTATATTCATTATGCTGTACATTAAATCCCCAGAATTTATCTCATAACTGAATGTCTGTACCCTGTGACCACACTCACCCACTTTCCTCACCCACCACTTCTGGCAACAAATAGAATCTCTGTTTCTATGTTTGTTTGTCTGTTGTTTGAGATTCCACATGTATGTGAGTTCATGCAGTACTCGTCTTACTCTGTCTGATTTATGTCACTTAGCATAATGGCCTCGAGTTTCATCCATAGCATCCCAATGAGCAGGATTTCCTTCTTCTTTAAGGCTTAATATGACATTGTGGGTGTGTGTATATATAAAGTGAGCACCCTGATCTTGTTCCTGATCTTAGAGAAAAAGCTTTCAAACTTTCACAATTAGGTATGATGCTGGCTGCGAGCTTGTCATAATATACACTTTATTATGTTGAAGTAGGTTCCCTTTTTCTTCTTTCCATTTATTGTTGTTCAATTCCAGTTGTCCCTCCTTGTCCCCCCACCATCTGTCCCCATGAGTCCCACTCATGCAGAGGAGACAAGATAACCAGCCCCACAAGATGGGTAAGTCACTCTGCCACCCACCAAGTTAGGGTTTGGAGAGAGCCCACTTCTGACTGAGTTGCTACCTGAATGCGCAGGTGGAGAGGCAGCGGCCCCAGCATGTCCTGATTTCACACCAGCTGATTTTTCATTTAGTACTTTACTTTGTCACGTTATTAAGCTTTCATTATTTTTTAGAAGCTGTTGCTTTTTTTACGTTTTTAAACTGTAGCTTCTAATTGTTCTTATAATTTGTGTGTGTCTTGTTCTGTATTTCTAGAGACTGTTCATCGCCTTGTAATTCCTTTTGCTCCTTTTGTAATTTTTCTTCCTTTTCAGCCAAAAATTCTCTTGCAGAATGGTAACTGTATGCTTCAGTTTCAATGTACCCAGTGTTCAGATCCCCTTCTAACTTTGTGACAATTTATTTTGCCTTAAGAAGTTCTGCTGATAATGATCTTACAGTACTCTCGGGTTTTCCTAGTTGTACCAGATTTTTCTCACCATTTTCTTCTAAAATCATCTTTTGTTCCTGGATTGTCAAATGCTTCTCTTGTTCTTAAAACAAGTTGGTCCTTATCCTCAATTTCCTGTTCTGAAACAGCCACTTTCGCTTGAAGCTGATTAATAGGTTTCTCCTTTTTGTGGCACGCGGCATCTAGAGTAGAGTTCTCTCTTTGCAAAGACAGGACTTCTTGCTTAGCGGGCTGGAGTTCCTCTTTGACTCCAGGCAGCTTCGCTCTCCGTTCTCTGGTGGTGGGGTCCCCTTTGCATTTCCTTTCGGTGAGGTCTTTGTTAGCTGCCTCTAACTTGACAACCTGCTCTGCAGCTGCTGGATGTTTTGCTGAGGGATGAATTCTAAATCTTTTTTCTGCCACTTATGCTGCTGTAGGTACTGAGCCTGCCCTGCAAGGCCTTTTCCTTCTCACCCGTCAGTCAGTTTCCTGTAAATGCTTATCAACAGGGCTGCTTATCTAATAATTCCTGAATTTCTTCTGATAATGTCTTTTATGTGCAATTCAATTACCTACTAACTCCTCTAGTGATTGCATCGGTGATCATTTTTCTTCCTTACTACATTTCGAACAGCCCTGCTAGAAACTTCTTCATTTCCACATAATTTCCAGGTAAAAGTTTTAGTGAGAGGTGTGTAAGAGGCTTCAAAGGATGTGTTCCTAGCACATTTAAAAGGGCAGGAGAGTCATCCAAAACAGCAACTGGAGAAACTAGCTGTAGCAAAAACCTTGGAATCTCTTTCACTTGTTCTTGAGTACACCACTGCAGGAGATCTATAAAGTTTTGTGGAAAAACTAGGAAGTCTATCAAAAGAACTTGCTGGAATTCTGAACTCTGAAAATCTTCCTCAGATATAACAAGATTATACAGGAAAAATGGATCAGTATCATCAGTCAGACGTATAACTGAGTCCTCTCCTCACAGTGTCTGCACTTGACCTGCAGTGGGACAAGCTGCTGGACAGAAGCTGGCCCAGGCTGAACCTGGCTCAGGGTGCTGGGCAGTCCCGCCACTGTGCCCAGCGTCCGACTGACCCGGATGGCCGCACTGGCCTGAGCAGGGTCTGGGCCCTGCTGAGGTTTGAGTTGGGCATTTGACCAAGAACAAGAAACTGTTTTAAATGACCAAATACATTTGAAATAATGCTAAACAGAAGTTTTAAAAAACCTAAAGATATTTTGTTTGTTACTTTATTTTGGTCACTAGATTTTGTATATAAGTAAAATCATATGGCATTTGTTTCTCTCTGGCTGGCTTACTTCATATAGCAAAATGCTCTCCAGGTCCATCCACACTACCCAAGAAGATTAAGATTTCTTTCTTTTCATGGCCAAGTGGTAGTCCATTGTGTAAATGTACTGCAGCTTTTTTTATCTATTCATCTACCAATGGGCACTTGGGCTGCTTCCTCATCCTCCCTATTGTAAATAATGCTGCAATACACATAGGAGTGCATATACTGTTTCTAATTAATGTTTCAGGTGAGGTGTGTCTGGAAAAAGTCCAGCCATTACTAGTATAATGAGAATGATTTGCACGACATCAATGTAACCTTGCAGTCAAGGACTGGAATGAGCATGTGTGAACAATGATGACTTGTACTAGTCAGTGGGGGCAGTAGACACCTGTTGAGTGACAACGTGTACTATGTGGCCATAGCATTCAAAATGACTGAGCAAGGAGAGTAAAACATCTGCATCAAATTTTGCATTCCTCTACAGAAACTATTTGGATGATTCAGAAGGCCCTAGATATGTGCAGCTGGTGATTGGAAGCTTCATTACCACAATGCACCCGCTCAGACCTCACATCTTGTGCAGAGCTTTTTGTTGAAACATCAAATCACCCAGGTGACTTAGGCCCCCTACAGCCCAGATTTGGCACCCTGCAATTTTTGGCTTTTCCCAAAACTAAAATCATCTTTGAAAGGGAAGAGATTTGGGTCCATTGATGAGATTCAGGAACATACGATGGGGCAGCTGATGGCAATTGGGAGAACTGTGTGAGGTCCCAAGGTGCCTGCTTTGAAGGGAACTGAGGTGTCATTGTCCTGTGTACAATGTTTCTCGTATCTTGTATCTTCTCCAACAAACATCTCTATTTCTCACGTTACATGGCTGAATAACTTCTGCACAGAACTTGTGGTCCCAGAAGCAGAATCGCTGGGTCATAAGACAGTTCAAACAGACTTCTAGATACAGAGAACAGACTGGCTGCTGTCAGAGGGGAGGGGGCTGGACAGCTGGGTAAAAAAGGTAAAGAGATTAAGAAAAAAAAACAGTAAACACAGACAATGAAAAGATGATTTCCAGAGGGAAAAGGGTATGGGTGGAGGTAGGGGAAGTTCAAGGCAGAATAAATGGTGATAGAAAGAAACTTAACTTGGGCTGTTAAACACACACTACAATGTACAGGCGATGTATTACAGAACCGTACCCTGAAAGTTACGTAATTTTATTAACTGATGTCACCCCAATACATTCAATAAAAAGATACAGTATTGGATGCATTCGCCATGTACTTAGAAGTAAAGAGAGAATTAATCATTTGGAAAAGAAGGGGAATGGACTATTCTAAGAACGTGCATGAATGACCTGCAGACACCGCCGTGGTGTGGGGATGGACTGTGGGAGTGGGGGATGGGCTGGGGGGAGGAGGGCGAAGGGCAAAAAATTGGGACAATTGTAACAGAATAACAATAATGAAGACATTTATAAAGTAATTCAGTTAGTGACACTATAAAAATGACATTTCTGAAGCTTCTCTGAAAAAATAGCACATAAAGACAAAAAAATTATAAAAAAGAATTTAAACACAAAGAAACTTTTATAAATACCTACAGGAGGCATTCCAGGGAAAGTGAAGAGATAAAGGGGCAGAAGTGTGCTATGTTAAGTTAATAACAAAGACTTTTCTAATAATAATAAGACATCAACCCACAAATTTATGAAGTCTAACATTAATCAGGATAAAAGAAAGAAAGGTACACGTTTGATAAAAGCCAAATAACACCGAGAACAATAATAAATTTCCAAAATCAGCACTAGGGAAATGGTAATGACTTAAGCATTTAATTTTGGGGTTTGTTTGATATATCAGAGCCATCGTAAAATTTTCCCAAATAACTGAGCTTTGTTTATTGCTCCCTCTACCTATATGCCACTTATCCTTACTATATTTTAAAGTAATTTTGATATATTACTGTTGAATTATAAAGAAATTTACCTCAAATATTACATTTTACATTAAAATGTATTTCATCAGATATTAAGACATATGATTGCTTTAATTTCATATATTTGCATTATCCTACATATTTTAATATTTTATTTCAGTCATTGTATAACCTTATCTATTAGATGTTACTTTGGTAAGTACCATGCAATGTTTAATTTTTTAAAAAAAACCCAGGTGATGATTTTTATCTTTTTTATTGGAGCATTTAGAAGGTAAAACTTACTGTTGATAAATTTTATTTTATTTTTATTTTTTTAAAGATTTTATTTATTTATTTACCTTTAGAGGTGAAGGGGAGAGGGAGAGAAACATCAATGTATGGTTGCCTTTTGTGCGTACCCTGCTGGGAGTTGGCCTGCAGGGAACCGGCCTGCAACCCAGGTATGTACCCTGACTGGGAATCGAACTGCGATCCTCTGGTTCGCAGGTCTGTGCTCAATCCACTGAGCTACACCAGCCAGGGATAGATTTTATTTTTTAACAGTATCATAATTTTGTGCTTTCTGTTTGTCATACCTATTCTTGGGTTCCCCACCCACCCTTTTTGACTTATTTTGGATTTATTTATTTTTCTTAATTTATATTTTTTTCTCTAAAACTTTTGAAATTGTACTTCCCACCCTTTAATATTTACACTGTATTTAACTCATATGTACTAAAATTTCCATTGTCTGAAACTGACCAATAGCTTTACCCTCTTCCAAAACAATATGATACCCAAGAACAGTCTATGGTCTCTCAGTCAAATTACATACTTTTACTTTGAAGTTTAGTCCTATTCTATTAAAGTTTATTTCTATTGATCAAAGGTGAGGGCAGAGGCCTTGTGGTCACTGTGGTGTATATATCTCAGAGCACACATTAAAAGGAAGATAAGAATTTTATGTATACACATTTTATAAATTATGGCCACTAAAAATAGCTATACAGAATAGAAAACTACGTGTGAAATAAAAATTTACCATTAGTCACTTAAATAGTATCACACTGAAGTCTTAAAATATCAGCTTCAGTGCATATTATAATACAACTACACACATAACAACACTTTTTCTACAAATATAATATAAAATTATATTATTCAGTAACTTGTACATTTTACCCACTTAATACATTATTGAAAATTATCCATATCACTTGCAGAACTCCCTCCTCTATATTTAATTACTATATATATGGCATATATATATATTTGTTGACTATATACATATTTTATTTTAGGAACCTATTATGATTTATTTCATCATCTAATTTGTTGATAGGTAAATTGTTTCTCTTATTTTTCTAAAAAAATCCATTGATTACTTGAGCAATTAATAAAAGTTACAAATAATTATGTTAACAGTAGTTATATTAAAGGAACAGGGTGTATGATTTTTTAATCTCCTATAGGATATGTTCTAATATTGTTTGAATTATTCTAAATGGGCATGAATATTTAAAACTACAAAAATACTTCTAATCATTAGTATCTACTACAGTTGTATTTAAATATATCATTTTTTTACATAAATTGTTTCAGTCCTCATGCTTTATTCACTGTATCTGAAAAAAAGACAGGAGAAATTATGATTAATATAATTTAAAAGTATAACTTATAAAATAAACAAGTTTTTCATTATATGGAGACAACTAACAAATTTAATATCTAGGCGATAAGTTACATCGCTTCTTATTTTCTTAAGGGGAAAAGGTAGTTTACGTATCATGCTCAGAGCAAGCATCCTGTCTGCTGTGGCAACACTGAGCTCTGCCTCTCTGATCCTGGCTCACTGTGGCCCTCTGCTCACCCTCTGATCCAGGCAGTCTGACCCAGACCATGGAGCCACTGAAGGCGCTGGCACTGTCGAGCCCCAGCCTTGATCTTCATCCTTTGCCGGAGGAATCTCTCGAAATAAACACAGGTACGATCAGATACTGTTATTATTACTAATAAGTAATACCTACATTTGATGAGAAAATATTACAAAGTTGATGGTCAGATAGATATTCGTAGGAGTTGAAAAGCTTTTGTTTTACATATGAATTTAACATTTGCTTTCATTAAGTGAATGGGATTTAAATTTCAGAGCATTTGTTTTAGTACATAAATATTTACAAATGGGCTTCAATTTCACATTTTTCGGAAAAATGTTATTGCTTTGGTGGCTATGACTTCTGCTTCACTTTCACTAAAGAAGTACATGCAATATATTGACAAGAGAATTTATCTACCTAGTAAGAATTAGAGTTTTTTCTCATGCTCCTGGAATTGAGATTAAATTCAGTTATCGAGGAAGCAAAGATAGGCATTTAAAATAATTTTTATATTCCCACTCTTGCTTCTGCAGTCAATGTTGCTTCTGAAGCTATCGGACACTATATTTTTACAATTTCTATTCCACACTGCTATTATTAGCAGTGCTACAAAAATAATGTTACCTAATTATTGTTTTAAGTGCTATGCTATTGACTTCATAGACAATAACTTAACCTTCACAATACATCTATGAATGAATACAGTTGTTATTCCTATTTTATAGATGAAGAAACTAAGAATGATTTTTTAAAACCTGCTACATTTTACAAAGTAATGACATGACTGACTCATGTCATTACTCATTACTCACTACTCAACTTTTATTTATAGAATTAAAATTCTATAAGCATAAAATGGAATAATTTTTATAAGCTTATAGAATTAAAATTCTATAAGCATAAAATGGAATGATTGACTCATGTCATTACTCATTATTCACTACTCAACTTTTAATTATAGAATTAAAATTCTATAAGCATAAAATGGAATCGTTGTTTATTCCTAATGTGATTTTAATTATATACTTATATATGTGTGTATGTTAATTATAGTTATTGAATATATTTTTATTATATATTTTCTAGAGTTTTGTGAGGAAAATGTGACATACACAGAACTCAGAACTCATTCTTCTTTAAATATTCAGAAAGAAAATGTATCTAGGAATTTGAAGATAAAAGGTAAAAATACATTTAAAACTTCAGATTTATTTTTTCTAAAGTTTTGTTTATTTTTAGAGAGAGGGGAAGAGAGGGAGAAAGAGAGGGAGAGAACCACCCACCAGTTGCCTCTGGACTGGTTGCCTCTCCCAGGCACCCTGACCAGGGAAGGGGTCACAATGAGGACATGCTCCCCGACCCAGACTCAAACCAGAAACATGCCAGTCAGGGGTAGATTCCTTTTTGTCTGTTTGTTTGAACATTTAATGAACTAACCATAACAAAAAATATTCCTAGATTAACCTCTGAGTCAAAAGTCATCCTATGCAGCCATAGTATTTAATTGTCATACTAATTCAGTATTTAATTGTCATACTGATCTGAAGTGCTGTGTTAAGGACAAATGAGGGCAAACAATGAATCACTGAGCCCTGCGGTGGCTTAGAATGATGCACCATAGCCACAGAACAAAAAAAATGGTCCCCATGTAACTTTCCAGCTTGGTATTTTAGACTTAACAAAAGGTGTGTCTATTTAATGCCTCAGGATCTCTAAAACAGCATGGAGCTTTGAGGTATTTCATGGTAAATGGATTTATATCAAAACTGTTACAGAATGTTTGTACCAATTACTACTGTAAATGTTTTATATAATTCTGCAACAAGGTGAATGAAATCATTTTATTAAAAATTTGGAGAGGGTGATAAATTCACGATAGAATTTTTGAAGTGCTCTTTTGTAGTATTTGAAAGATTTGTTTAATGGTACCATTTGTTAGTTCACAAACAAGCTATCCATAGATTTAAAAAAAAACAAAACAAAACAGCTACATCTTCCCTGGCTGTAGCCAGATCTGCAAGATAATTGTTAGAGTTCCCCTCACAAGCTGAGATATATTTTCCCACAGTGTGTTGCTCCCATAAGCTTAGATTTCAGTCTAGTTCAAATGGGTTGAATATTTCTGCCCACAATTTTCTAATCCCAACTTCTGTGCCTTATTTCCACTTCTCACATTGATACCCTGCTTCTCCCGCTGGACAGATTCTCCCTGGGCCCTTGCTACAGTGGTATTTGCCTGCCTTTATTTAATTGTTCTGGTCATAGCTGCGATTATGATAGCTAAAGGTAAGTACGTTTCAGAGCTACTTAATTTGTTTCAAATTACTAGAATATAATTTTTAAATGCCTTTCAAATTTATTCTAAAGATTTTTTGTGGTATTTTTCCCTCACTTGGTATCTTAATTACATAAGAATAATTTTATCTGTTCAATTTTTGAATTTTCAATAATAGCATTGACCCACATGATCTTGGAGAAGAAATCAGTGGCTAGCTAAGTGTTTTGATAAAAAATGGAAAATAATACCAGCATTGTATATTTTATCATATTGTTATTGACATTATATTCACCAATCGGAGATATAATAAAACATGAAAATATTGATAGAATTTATTTCTGGAACAATGAAAAATTAACTGTTAGGGCATCAAGTCAAATAATTTTAGAAGGAGAGTTTAAGGGAGGAGAGAAAAGGCGGAGAGATGGTGGGCATGCATTCATCAAAAAGCGAAACCCAGTGATCAGAATGTTAGGCTGAGTCTATGCCTAGAGTGAACTCAATATGTCTTAATGTTCTTTAAAAAAATAGATAACATTTAAAAGAACCAGTCCATAAAATACTTAATAATGTTAGCGAATCAGAAATGGGAAAAATTTCTTCAAATGTAGAAAGTAGGATAAAATTCATAAAGCAGAAAAAACAAATACTCAAAACACACAGAGTATAAATTAATGCAAAAGGCATAATTAGATCTAAAGCATTTATAATTTTAAAATTAATTATTTCAGAGTATAGCAGAATACAGAATTTTAACAATAATAATTTTAATATATAATTTAATATAAAATGTTTGGTAAATTAAAAACTTGTTTAAACATAAAATTTCCTGCAAAGATACCTATGATGATAAAGAGAGGCTCAAAACAATGTAGAGAAATTAAATAAAATAATTATATTCTATAGAAAAAATAATTAATTAATCAGTAATGCATACCCAAGTAGATACATGACTGATCAGTTTTTAAGGATGAACTTTAAAATGTCTTCATAACAAAAATTGACCGCTAGATAAACTGTTAGTAGCGAGCAAAAGATGGAAGATTCTCATTGAAATCAGTAAGATGAGAATAGCATTTTAACAAATTATCTCCATATAAAGGAAAACATTTAAAGACAATATTTCTTACAAACATTAAGCAAAAATACTTCATAAAAGAGGAAACATAATACACCTCTGTACTAAAACAATGCTGCATGATGACCAAACTGGTTAAAATTACGAAGGAGTTTGGACATTTATCAAGAGATTTGTCAATATATTATAGAAGAGAAAAATAAATAACAAGTAAAAGAAACTTCCAGCGAAGATGGAGGCATAGATAGGCTTCACTTCTTCACACAAACAAAATAAGAATAACAATCAATTTAAAAAAAAAACAACCAGAATGACCAGAAAAACAAACTGCGTGGAGGTCTGACAACCAAGGAGTTAAAGAAGAAATATTCATCCACAGTGATCAAAGGGGTGGAGACAGCAGCTGGAGCAGAGAGGATGTGTGGCAAGGTAATGGCTGGTGGACCAGGCAGGTGAAGTGCTGGTTGGAAGACTGAGTGGTCCCACATTCACATGTGGATAAACTGGGAGGAACAACTGGGGAGTGAGACAGATTACACAACCCAGGGTTCCAGCACTGGGAATAAAGCCTCAAAACCTCTGGTTGTTAAAATCTGGGGGAGTTGCGTGGCCGGAGAAACTGCCAGTCTCATAGCAGAGTCTACTCTAGGGGCCCACAAGATCCTAGAACATATACAAGCTCACCCACCAAGGAATCAGTACCAGGGTAGTGCCAGGAAGAGTGCGACTCACTTGTGGGAAGTGGGGGAAGTGACTGAAATTGGGACAAGAGCTGAACAAGGGGCCTTGTTCCCTCTCTGATTCCTCTTCCACATACAACACCACAGCAGAGCAAAGAGGGTTTACCCACCCTGGTGAATACCTAAGGCTCTTCCCCTTATAATGGAACAGGTGTGCCAAGAAAAAATATAGCCCAAATGAAAGAACAGAACAAAACTCCAAAAATAGAACTAAGTGATGAAGAGATAGCTAGCCTTTCAGATGCAGAGTTCAAAACACTGGTGATCAACTTGGTCACAGAAATGACTGAGTATGATGCAAACTAGAGGAAGAAGTGAAGACTATGGAAAGTGAAATAAAGAAAAACATACAGGGAACCAACAGTGAAGGCAAATAAACTGGGACTCAAATCAATGATTCGGAACAGAAGAAAGAAATAAACATTCAACCAGAACAGAATGAAGAAACAAGAATACCAAAAAATGAGGAGAGGCTTAGGAACCTCCAGGACAACTTTAAACATTCCAACATCTGAATCATAAGGGTTCCAGAAAGAGAAGAGGAAGAGCAAGAAATTGAAAACTTAATTTGAACAAATAATGAAAGAAAACTTCCTTCATCTAGTGAAGGAAATAGAAATGCAAGACCAGGAAGCTCAGAGAGTCCTAAAGAAGTTGGTCCCAAAGAGGAATATACCAAGACATATCATAATTACATTACCCAAGATTAAAGATAACGAGAGAATCTTAAAAGCAGCAAGAGAAAAGGAGACAGTTACCTACAAAAGAGTGCTCATCAGACTGTCAGCTAATTTCTCAAAACAAACCTTACAGGCAAGCAGGGACCAGAAAGAAGTATTCCAAGTCATGAAAGGCAAGGACCTACACCCAACATTACTCTATCCAACAAAGCTATTATTTAGAATGAAAGGGCAGATAAAGTGCTTTTCAGATAAGGTCAAGTTAAAGGAGTTCATCATCACCAAGCCCTTATTATATAAAATGTTAAAGGAACTTATCCAAGAAAAAGAAGATTAATACTGTGAACAGGAAAATGACAACCAACTCACAAATATCAACGACCAAACCTAAAAAACAAAAACAAACTAAGCAAACACCTAGAATCACAGAAATAGAGAATACTTGGAGGGTTATCAGTGGGGTGGGGGATGGGGGAAAATGGGGGAAATGTTACAGGGAATAAAAAGTGCAATTGGTAGGTAAAAAATAGACAGAGGAAGGGTAAGAATAGTATAGGAACTGGAGAAACCCAAGAACTTCTGTGTATGACCCATGGGCATGAACTGGGGTAGGGGAATGCAGAATGCTGGAGGGAATGAGGATACCAAGCAGAGGGGGAAAACGGGGAGAAAAAAAATGAGACAACTGTAGTATCATACTCAATATATAATCAATATGACAAAGTATATTCCAAAATATACTTAAAATTTTTAAGAAAACATTTAATTTGATTAAGAGTATTTATGACAACTTGCAGCAAATATTTCTTACAGTGAATAATTAGAATCACTTTCAATATAATGAGGAAGACAAGGATGATTAATATTACTCAACATTTCTTTGTATGACCTAGTCAAAGAAAAGCAATAATGGAAGAAAATCTATTTAGTTATAAGTATCAAAAATTAAACACTGAAATTGTCCACAGATGGTGTGCTTTCTTATCCAGATATTTCAAGAACATATACTGAAAAATAATCAAAATAAGAACTTTATTAAGGAAGCTGGAAAGAAAGTTAACAGAGTTTTATTATATACTAGCGAGTTATATATTAACATCTAATACCTAGGTCCATGTTTTAATCCTGTTATTGACATTTCTTCTTCATTTAAAAAATACTTAGCCAATGATGTTCATTCCCAACAGGCTATTTTCTCAACCCTGCTTCTTACCAACATCAAGAACAAAACCAGATACTTTAATATTGTTTTCTTCCTTGGCACTTGATGTGAAATGAACCTAGGAGTGACCTGCGGTATCTAACTGTCACTGATTATCTCAACTCAGTGAATTATTACACTTCTTTATCTCTGCATTACAACCCATCTAATGCAAGACAATAAACTTTGTCTTGATAAGCAGGAGAGAAGAGAAAAGCAGTTAGACCAACAGAAATATTTCCCTGTGTCAAATAAGCTAATCTTACATGGAAGATCTCCCTGGATATTATGGCCATATAGTAAGTGAACTAGGGATGAAAAGAAAGAGTGACAGAAAAGGAGGGGAATTCTGTAAACAAACAAGAATATTTGGGGGGTAATAATTGTAGTCGAGCCTGGCTTGCTTATCCAATGATGCCTTAGGATTTAGCTTGACTATTTGGCTTCTCATTTTAAGGACAGAACACTACAGGCAGCTCTTTCATAGGGTTGCCAGGGATCAGAGACAACTCAACGGCGTTTGACAAGTACATTCTCCATGAGATAGAAAAGTTGTAAGTCCATATTCAACTAACATCAAACCAGTGACTAGCAGTGTCCATTGTAGGAAAATATGTTTAAAATATGAAATAATCCAGTTTATGGAACAAATTTTGAAGACTGCAAGTTTCAGGGAATGGAAAGTTGGTGATAATACTTTATGTTGGTTTCATTGAACTACCATAAGAAAAATTCTCAACTTTATTGCTGTAAGTGGTCTGGTGAGGGAATGACGCAGGAATATTTTTTCATGCATTCCCACAAGTCCAGCAATGCTCTTAGAGTCCTCTAGTCTGGAGAATACATGGCATAGTGAGAGGTCTACACCTCACCAAATCGAAATCCTTTGTCCAGCAACAAATTACATGATTTTGTACTTGGACTTGGATCAGACCTTGATAAAGCAAATGCACAGACAGATTTTTCTCCACAATCTGTGGAGTCTCCAAAATCCCCTGGAAGTAACCACAGACCATTCAGGTTAAAATAAATTCAAGCGAGGAATATTCCATTCACTCTTTATTTGGAAATTCAAATTGTGCCATTTGGAGTTTCAGGTCCTTCAAAATAAAGGGACGCATCCGTGCAAAATGACGTGGGTTGATGGTTTCATATTTGAAGATAGTTATACACAGAGCTACTAAGAAAAGTGTTATAATTTTGTAATCTTTTCACTTTGGTGAGTTTGAATTTCAGCCTGTAAACAATCGATAGTCTCTGCAGGAGACGAAGGGGTGGCATTATTCAAGCCATGCATTGGAGGTATTCACTCTACAGGCATTGTGAGGAAAATGTCAACAAGTAAGAACTAGAGATAGTCAGCCTGTAGAACATTATAATAGCTCACTATAAACACAATAAAATCTGAAAAGGGGAAATTTTGTGTCATTGTGAAGAAGGGAACAGGTGTCTGAAGCGTTGCAGTGACAGAACTAACACTTTGTGATTGACTGAACCTGTGCTATGTCAAACCTGTTCACCTCAAAGATAACTCAGGTCATTATGTCCTGACTTTTCCATGTCTACTAATTGCTTAGAATGGCATCAATCAAATATGAAAACTTGAAATTATTAAAGCATCAGTTATTAATTCATACACATCCATCCATCATCAGTAAAAGTTTAATATCAGTTGCACGCAAATGAAATTTTATCATGTATTCCTCAGTTAATAATAAAAGTGATGAACAAATTGTATTTAAGAAATTTTAGATTTCAATTTTATTTGTAGGGTCAATTTTTTAAAAGAGAGAATAGTCTTAAAATGTATTTTCATTTGCAAATTTTATGACTTCCAGTTCAGTATCTAGAAAGACTGCTGAAGGCACAGGAAAGCAATCTGCAAAATGAGACTGCACATTAAAAAATGCCAACGTAAAACAGAGGTATGTATTGAATTACAATGGGAATCTTGTGTCACATGGAAGTGATTGAAATCTACATGCATATATACAACTAATAGATATGAGATCAAAGTTGCATAACTATGGTGTACTTAGCAGAAAAATTTTCATGTATCAGAACTTCCCTCAAAGTTATGGAAGATAATCAAAAATAATTTTAAAACTATAATACACTGAGTCACCAACCATGGGTGATAGGTTATCTTCATGCATGTACTTTTCAAAACATATTTTATTAAAGTACAGTTCACATACGATATTACATGAGTTTCCAGTGTACAACAGAATGATTCCACATTTATACACCTTGTGATGTGGTCGCCATAATGTTAGTAACCATCTGTCACCATACCAAGTTATTGCAATATTATTGACTATATTTCCAGTGCTAGATATTACATCCCCATGGCTTATTTATTTTATAAGTGGAAATGTACACCTCTTATTTCCCTTCCCTTTTTCACCCATTCTCCCACCTTGCTCCACCTGGCAACCATTCAGTTGTTGTCTGTATCTGAGTCTGTTTTGTTTTTGCTTGCTTTTTTGTTTGTTTGTTTAGGTTTTTGTAGATTCCACATATAAGCTAACTCCCATGATATTTTTTGTTTTTCAAGGTAACTTCTCCTCCTTTAAAGAAAACTGATATATTATTTCTGCTGAGACTATAATCTTGGCAACAAGAAAATACTTCTGAAGCCCTGAGTTCCAGTCTTATTGAGCAGGACAAATAGCAAGGAAGAACTGGGAGTGCCTGGCGTGCTATTCATTCCTCTATTTTCTAATACAGAAGATAATTACAAATAGAGACTTTTTAACATCTTGTGCTCATTCGATCACATAAAACTCAATATATTATAATTGGAGATCTCTTCATCAAACAGAATATATCAAAATAGGGACTTCAAATGATTGTGTAATTTTTAAATTTTAAATATATTTATATACAGATGTAAATATAGGATCCATAAAAATTTCAGACCTGGGTAAATAAATAGGGGAGGAAATCATGCAGGACATACGAACTAGTGGAAATCTAGTCATGATCAGCACCTAAGATGTACTTGTTTATTGATTGCTTCTGATATTTCTCGCACCAGCACTTCAGTGATTACGTGTATTAAAGCAGGTACTGTCCCCATATCCTACGAGACAGTGCTACCATTATTGCTATAGTAGTAATGAAGAAGCTAAGGCCCAGAGAGGATGAGAAATGTTTCAAAGGTTGGATAGCTAGTAAGAATTAACACCAAGATTTAAGCCAAGGCAGACATTCTCTAGAGACCATGAACTTAGCCATGATGCTATGCTGACCCCAGAACAACACGTCACATTGAACCCAGTTGCATGAATATTGCTTCTTTGGAAACCGTCAGGGCTGCTTATACCAGCAGATCTACATTTTTCTCTCCTAGATGTATCTTTCAGAGAAGAAAAAATGATTTAAAAAATTTTCCAGAATCAAATTTCATGGTAGCTCTTGAAGTGATGCTATTCGACTCTAGCAAGTGTAAAGAACACAGGTCTTTTTTGTTGAGTTCTCCTTTACTATGGGGCCGTTGCCTCTCGACTGTTTTCCTTTTTCACTGCATCCACATTCTGTTATTCCCTTCAATAAAGACTTCAAACTGTATCAGTGGTGGTAGATTCATGGCATGGATGCAAACACTTTCCTTACGGTGCTCTTGGAAGGCACTCCTCACAAACACAGCATCCTTCCCCACGGAGGCTGGACTCCACTTGGAATAACTTTCAACAAGGCTCATCTGGATGCCCTCGCCAGTTAAACTGCTGTCTTTGTATGATGTTTCAAACTGAACCTGCACATACCAATCCCCAGTGAATGCTTTCAGAAAGAATAAGTAAAAATACATTTAAAAATAAAGTTAGAAACAGGATAGAGTCACACTATTTAAAGGAATAGAACTAGAAATGGGTGCTAACTACCTGTTATATATTGTTTTTAAATGAAATGTGTTGGGGTAACAGTGGATAATAACTTACTTTTCTAGGGACCCCATAGTCTATAAAAGGGTAGTTGGCTACCCTCCCTTCACATAGGTTCAGAAAAGATCTTAGATGCTAAATGTATATTCTCTGAAATAAAGGGAATATTGGCATCTCAGAAATACAGCAGTGAGCTATGACAAAATAGAGTCTCTATTTCTCTTCAGAGTCTGTTGACTACAAGGCTCCTGAAACTTACAGCACTTGGGGTGGTCGGAACAGTTTCCTCTCTACCCATAGGGGTATCTCCCACCTGTTACTGACAAATTTGCATGCATGTGTTAACATTTTACGTAACCTCATTTTTAAAAATTCCAGGGAGATATACACCAAAGTAAAAAGCTAAACCCTGCCCCCTGGCTGGTGTAGTTCAGTGGATTGAACACGGACCTGCAAATCAAAGGGTGGCCAAGTCGATTCCTGGTCAGGGCACATGCCTGGATTGCAGGCCAGGCCCTGCTGATGTTTCTCTTCCCTCTCTTTCTCCCTCCCTTCCCCTCTCTAAAAATAGTAAATAAAAAGTTTTTAAAAAAGCTAACCCCTGAACATTGCTACCTTTTTGTTTAGAATGACCATCTGGAAAAGAAAATACTTAGAGAAGAAAAGTATACAGTCAACTAGATACTGTGGGGTGGAAAGAGTCTGATAGAGTATATAATTCTTCTGTTACTAGTAGGTTGTTTTCTGCGATAGCAAAATAGGGACAACAGTAAAGCACACGTTCTTACTCGTCGTATGTACTTTTGGACCAAGTCCTGTGGAATAAACAAAGAATGGTGCTACTGTGTCAGAATGTGTACAAGCCGCGGGAGGGTACGATACTGGGAGAAACAGGCTCCAGCTTGTTTCTTAAAAGTCGGCAGCAGACTTTTAACTCTGCAGCTTTTGATAAGCTAAACTGAAATAACTGCTAATTGTTTGTGCTTTATTTTGATAAACATCCTATGTGAGAAACAAGGGAAAGAAGTTAAACTTCGCTATTGAGATTTTAAAGCCAAGTTCTTTGTAGTGCATTCACAGGGGTGGGTCTAAGTAGTTGTCTCAGAGTCAGCATGTTTCACAGTCATTCGGAGTTCTGAATGGCACTCAAGTGTCAAATGCATTGTGAGAAATGTATGGAGCAAGCTGATTTCTCGCCATAAGTCCCTGGGTATGGAGAACATGACTGAAGAGCTGTTCTAGTGAGCTAAGTATTATAAGAAACAGATCATGACATAAGACTAAACAGTAAATGTAGAAGAATAAAAAGACATTTAGAAAGTAGAAATGAGCATCCCAGAACATGTCAGTGGCCCACTGGTGCTAATGTTCTCCTAAAGCAGATTACTAAGGTGAAGGCAAGGAATTTAGCATTAAGCAGAACATTGTATGAAAAACAAGTAGAGCCCTGGCTGGTGTAGCTCAGTGGATTGAGCACGAGCCTGTGAACCAAGGAATTGCAGTTTGATTCCCAGTCAGGGCACATGCCTGGGTTGCGGGCCAGTTCCCGGCATGTAACGCACAAGAGGCAACCATACATTGATGTTTCTCTCCCTCTCGCCTTCCCTTTCCTTCCCTTCTCCTTTTAAAGATGAGTAAATAAAATCTTTTAAAATTTTTTAAAAAAACAAGTAGAGGTTGCAAAGACATCCAATTAAAAGTGAAATATATAAAACAAAAAGTGATATTTATTGTGTATTTCCAAGTGCCAAGCACTGTCCGTGTGTTAAGTATTTAATCCCCACTACCACCCTGTGAAGTTATCCCTGTTTCTCAGACACACCACCTAAATATGGGGAGCATATGTATTTTGCCCAAAGTTTTAAGACCTAGTAGCTGGATGAGCTGGGACTTGAATGTTGGCAGCCTGGCTTCAGAACCTGCACGCACAATCTCAGCGGTGCCAGTCGGTGGCCATCACAGCAGCGGCAGCGCCCAGCTGGTGTACCCAACAGTACATAAGCTCTCTTCTCCGACGCTGTGCAATTCCTGGGTCAGAGGCTTTCTAACCGCACGTATGTGCCTGATGCTACGTAAAGGCGCAGAACCCTCAGTGGTCCCTGCCTAGGATGGATAGATGATGCGTAAGAAACCTGACTATGTGGTTTCATAATTTTAGCAGGAGCATATTAATTCACTTGAATGGACAACATTAAAAGGTTTAGTACTGAAGTTGCATACAGTAGGGGAAGGGGGAAAGGATGGTAGATCAACTGTCAACATCAGAACTCCTGATCACGCCAAACAGACAAGAAGTGACCTGAGTTGGTAACCGCCTCGGAAAGCAGATCATAACTTTAAAGTCTTTTGCCTGGACAAAGCCATTTTCTGTCATCTTCATAGTACCTGGCTTCTTCTAACTCTTTTTCCTAGAGATAAGTCACATAGGTGCCTATTTTTAGTACCAGGCTTGCCTGTTATATTATAGATGTTTACATGTGGACATTTTTTCTCCAACAGATTTATTTTGAGGGGGAAGGAATGGATTTTGAGGGGAAAAACATGGAGCAGAAAGATAGAATAGAAAATAAACACAAATGTAAGCTGTTTTGCTCATTGTCTTATAACCACAGCAAGTGAGCACAGAGAATGCCCTGTACAAAACAACATGATAAAGGTTGAAGATCAAGGTGTTCCTTTCTTTAGACAAGACTGAAGATTCAGTCTCTGGTATTTGGAATTGAGGCTGCAATCCTTATTTTGGATGGATCACTGGGGGGCTGTGGTACAGTCCACTTTCAGCCAGATTGGAACAGAAGAATGGCCACTTGGCCCAGGCAGAAGCAGATAAGGTGTTTGGTTTCATGTGTCACCTAACTACCGAAGTCCCTCCCCACAGTGCAGTGCCAGGTGGGTGTACTTTTTGTCAAAGTCCTCCTTAATGTAGGCTGCAATATCCTTCTCTGTGTTGTATTTCTCCAACGCCTGAGTAACACGTTCCACAGAGCCCTGTTGCATCTCCTCAGACATACCGGCATTTTTTAGGAGCGCCTTTCGGTAGTACCTGGTTACAGTGGAGCAGGCGCCAGCCAACTGCAGCGGCCTCCTGGGGGCAGGGCTGGTGAAGCTCACACCCACTGGGGGAAGCCTTGCTACTGAAGCCGTGGTGCATCTGTCTGTACAGAAACTTTAAAGGGGGAAGTTCCTTCGAAACAGATGCTGTTATTGATTGAGCAAATAATTATCGTGTGCCCAATTGCATAGTGCCTGACACATAGCAGGCACAAATTAAATATTTATGGGACACAATTCTTGAGTGAATGAAAAATAGGCATGGTCTTCGGCTTCACGGAGACTACATTCTTCCTAAGGAAAGAAGCTACCAACAAAATCTAAGTACAAAAAGCAAATAAAACTTACAAGTTATAATTAGTGTTATAAATGAAACAAAAAATCGTTGGACACTCAGAGCAACAGTGGAGGGAACCTGCAATATCTAACTGGGTGGACAAAAACTGTGATATTTAAGCTGAGACAAAGTCTAAGAATGAGTTGGACATAAAGACCCAAGAGAGGAGCAGCTGAGAAGAACGCACCAGTAATGCACCGCCCCCAAACAGGAGGTTGCTCGCGAAGTTCCAGAAGCAGAGAGAGGGCCAGTGCGGGTCAAAATGAATTAGTGAGAGAGCATCTGATGTGCTACGCAGGAGGCTGGAGAGATAAGGAGAGGACTACTGTATAAATGTAATCTTTTTAGTGGACCCGACCATTATAAACCATGTCTCTGAAGTGTATCTTTTGTAGCCGCAGAGATTGTTTTAGTTTTTTATTATTTACTTTTATCTTTTTGAAAGGAATACCAAAAGGTAGTTCTAGTCTTTGTCATACTTATTTAAAAGCTTGACCTGCTAAACAAGCAAGGAGTAGACTGAGTTTGACCAAAAAAAAAAAGTGTTCATTTCCTTTTCCTTTTCCTGCTTCAGCCTCCTCTATCCACCGGCACAAGGGAAGTTCTTCGTTCACAGTCTCTGGACTGAGGCAGTGAGAACAGTCAGGGCTGAGAGGCATTTAAAGGAATGTATCACTGATACCTGCTTTTTGAACCGCAGCGACAGTCTCTCAACAAAACCTCACCTTTTGTAGAAGGAGACACTCTCAGGGATGTACCAAATGATATCAAACGTAAAGTATTTTTTGTGTTTTCCTTTTTATAAATGTTTCTTTGGCCTCCCCCCCAACCCCCTTTTTTTTGCCTCTTAGGTAACTCAAACAAAACAAATGAGCAAACAGATCTATGTTTTATTATTTTCTTTTAAATACGCTTTTATTTTTATTCTTGAATATGTATCCCTTTTCACTTTTTTGAACAGAAGGATTTCCATTATCTGAGAGAGAATGTTAGTATTTTACCTAGATTCTCAGACATTAAAAGTCAGAAAAACATTCAAAAACGTGTAATTTGTCTGCTTCTTTTAGAAGATTTTTAAAAGATGACAATCAGTGAAGACAATCTCTTATATTTACGGCTACTCGGCTACTAGTAACAGTCTGTAGTCTTTGTTTACAAAAAGGTAACATACTCCTTTATTAGTCACAAAAGAGAAAATGATAGTTGCGCCCACTTACAAAGTGGACTTGAGTTAGTAAATGGATCTGGACTGCCACCTTGTGGCCACCACTGTAGTGAACACAAATTATTTCCGTGATCTAGCTGTGATGGAGTGGGAGGGAAGAGCAGGGTTTGGGGGCAGCCTTGTAAGTTAGCTCTTCAAAGCCTTTCAGTCAGATCAAAACAGAATCAAAGTTATTGTGGGCAGAAGACAGGTGGTTACTTTCTTAAATATCTTCAAGAAGCCGGTCTAGCAGAAATCGAATTCACTGACTGGGCTTGTTTCCGATTCCACAGCCCCACAAGTACTGATGAAGGGGGAACTGGATCTGGCAAGAATTATTCTGGGTCTGTTACTTAGTAGGAAGAATGAAGCGAATTCAGGAGAGAAGTTCCTGTTTACCGACTGGTAACGAAGAGCACCCAGTAGAGAAGCTTCTCCGCCCTGGCTACAGAAATCGTTTGAGGGGATTGTGAAATGTAAAGATGCTCAGACCCTCCCCCATGCCCCTCCCAGAGTGATGCTGTGGTTTTTAAAAGCTGCACCGACGCTACTGTGCAGCCAGTATTAGGAACACCACACAGCTTAACCTCAATCAGTAGGATACATGGTAACTTTAAGTGGGTACAGTTTATGAAGACTTAGGTTATCTTGTTCAAGAATAAACAAACAAAATCCACAATATGGCAGTCATATGAAGATTATAACACACTGATTGTAGGGTGAATGAAGGCAGTCTGGCTTCCCCACCCAGGTGTCTGGGCAATGGAGGGAAGCAGTGTTCTCCTAGCCTTGATTGAGACAGGGCCCGATAAACGGTCCCCATGAGATGAAGGGGGCTCCCATGTGCAGAATTATGTTGTGATATAATTTTATGGCTTGAAGCTGGCTCTGTTTGCCTCTAGGATGTAAGGCAGTAGGGCTCCCTGCTGGGTCGCACACTGGGGAGCAAAGGCCAGACATGCAGGGGGACACGCAGCTTGCAGCCTGCCTGACTCGCCCACCTGGGAATAAAGCCACCAGACATCCCAAAGGCTCCGTGAATAATCTTCCATCTGCACAAAAACCATGAACCTGTCAGACCTCAAACGGCCACAGCGCACCAATATTATCAAGTTTAAAAAGAATGATTAGGTGATTACAAAATTCAAAAGATCATTTTCATTTTTTTCTTTGCATAGGTCCCAGTAAATTTGCTCTCCAAAATATATCTCAAATGACATTCTCCTGGTCTTCATTTCTTTTCAGGCCTGGATTCTTTGTATTGTCGACTTATTGTTATACTTATTGTGAATTTCTCTCACTTTGTCAAGTATAACACTTTACCAGTGGCTCTCAAGATCCAATCTGCATACATAAACCTTGCTAAAAATGCAATTTTCCACATTTATCTCTAGAAATTCACTTTAGTCAGTCTAGAATAGTAAGTAGAAATCTCCCTTATTTTATAAGCAACCCAGACAAGTCTGATGTAGTTGGATTCAAACATCTCAAAGAAACACCGCTTAGTCATATTTCCAAATGCTTGTTTACTGAGGGTACAGGGATGTGTTTTGTATAAGGAATGTTCTAGCACTTTTCTGTTACAGTGATTTTAATAGCATGGTCCTTGGATCACAGTGTGGTTCTAACATCAGCATCACCAGAGAACTTTTCGAAAACACAATTTCTAGCCCGACTAGACCTATGAAATCAGACATTCTGGGAGTGGGACCCAGAAAGCATTTAACCAGCTCTCTGGGCGATTCTNGGAGCAGAAAGAACTGGTTTCTGCAAAACCACGCGCCATCTTGACCACATCTCTCAAGACTCAGCTCCTAAGATAATACATACTTGCAAAACTCTTTCAAACACCTAAAATCCCTCCAACCATCTGAATTTTTAATTACTTGTGCTAGTCTCGATGGTGGCTTTCTGAAAGAGTATAGATGTCCCGGCCTTCTAAAAAGACTGTGAGGCTGGCGTCTCTCTCCACACCACGCCCCTTTCCTTTCTTGGGTAGTTAATAAAAACTTTACTCTCTACCAAAAGAGAGAGAGAGGACTTTTACAAATATGCTCACAAAGTATAAATAAACTACCAATTAACGTCCCAAACTAGGTTGAAAATGTGTAACTGGCAGCATTGTGCAAATCACTTGCCCTCTATCACAAACTCTTTAGAAGCAAAACAAAGGATCAAGACGAAGATTCAAACCATCAGCTTTACTTCATGCTCATCTGTCTCGGGTCCGTTCTGACTTTTTTTCGGTAATAAAATTGACTCTGGGAATTTAAGAATGTCAATGTTTCACTACTGTGTAATTAGTACATTAAACACACTCATTAAGTTACAAATTGCATTACAAATACCACATTCTAAATCTATCTTATGGTAATATTTCCCCTAACTGCACTAAAAATCATGTCATTAAGGAGATGAAGGGGATTCTTAATCGCTTGGTTAAGCCATGAATGCCAGAAATGTCTAGCTCAAGCTAACAAGCTCAGGTGGACATGTTTTAAGAGTTAATACTGTCTACTAAAAAAAATACTAACTAGGCGTTTCCTCACCATAAAGGATTTATTCACGAAAAAGGAAGGTTGCCACCCAATGCGTGCAGATATTCCAAGCCAGTGCAAACTTGGTCCTGTGCGCCAAGATGGAAGGGTGTTCATATCATGGAGAGGAAGGTGAGGGAAAGGGAGGGGAGGGCGATAGGGCTTTATTATAACACTGAAGCCCTTCCTGCCAGGTCCTTGAAAGTAGGGGTCTCACAGGTGGGGTTCTCACGGGTTACATCAAGCAGAATTTCCGTAAGCCCTAGCTCCTCCATGGACCCTCCCAGCTCACTGTGTTTTGTTAAAGTTCCAGTTTCTCTTTACCAACACACAAATCTCATTTTGCAGTGTAGGCATCCAGATGCTTATTTCTTCAGTCCTTCATTTAACAATCATTTGTTCCTAGTCACATATGGGCCACCAGGGGCACAGAGACACTAAAAATATGGTCCCAGGCCCCGGGGGACTGAAAACACGATTTGGTAAGCAAGATATCTTTAAAATAAAATAAACAATACAAAAAGTAGCCCAATAAAATGTACGGATGTTTTAACAGACGTACAGAGATACAGGATATAGTCCTTTGGCTGAGAACTGTGTTGCCAAATTCTCCAAGTGCGTTAAGGGAGTTATTAGGAGCTGGTTGGTGTACCCTTCGTGCTCTGGGTCCACATGAATAAAGTGCTGAGCCAGGCAGATGCCACCTAGGTTAAAGAAAAAAATTTCCAATGTTTTTTTGCAAGTAGGTGTGGCCAGGTGACTAACTTGTGGCCCGTAAAATACGGGGAACTGCCCTGTGCCTAAAGGAACCTTCTGTAAGAGAGAGCTGGACTTAAAAGTGGAAGGAAAAAAGAGAGACAGAGCTGGCTTGTGTGCTGTCCTTCCTGTAGATCTCTTCCTCTGGGGATTACAGAACAGAGGCACCCTCGATTCAAGGCCGAGGACCACGCCCCACTGCTGCGGGGCAGACGGTAGGTGTGGCCTGCGCCTCCCTGAGCCGTCAATGTACCAAACCTGAACGTTTTCACGTTAGAGTGAAGTAGGTATCTTTTTGAAGTCTCTGTTGTTTTACAGTTCCTTGTTCTCGTATGCACGGTAATCCTCTCACAGGAGCTACTCCAGGAGGAAGGTCAGTGGGCAGGGAGGATGATGGGGAAGGGCGCTGCAAACAAAGCGAAGTACGGAGAGGGACTGAGGCGTAGAATCGCTCGGTATGTCTGTAAATAGCAAGCACAAACGACTCAGTTATAGGACGAGGGACTATTACAAGGAGAAACTGAACTATCTTACAGCTTCAGGCGTTGATCCAACTTTCACCGAGGGGAAGACTCGTGCATGATGTTTACAGCTGGACCTGGGCTTGATACCTGCAAAACCACGCGCCATCTTGACCACATCTCTCAAGACTCAGCTCCTAAGATAATACATACTTGTAAAACTCTTTCAAACGCCTAAAATCCCTCCAACCATCTGAATTTTTAATTACTTGTGCTAGTCTCGATGGCGGCTTTCTGAAAGAGTATAGATGTCCCGGCCTTCTAAAAAGAACTGCGAGGTTGGCGTCTCTCTCCAAACCACGCCCCTTTCCTTTCTTGGATAGCTAATATAAACTTTACTCTCTACCAAAAGAGAGAGAGAGAGAGGACTATTACTAATATGCTCACAAATTATAAATAAACTACCAATTAACGTTCATCTTGAACGTTTCATCTTGAAACGTTTCGTCTTCCATTTCATCTTGAAAAAATTAGCCTTTCTTCTCCCTAAGTGGCAGCCAAATTGAATCAAAATATTCCATCATTTTCCAAAATTCAACAGGACAATGTTGAGAATAAAGCAGAGTCAAAAGGCTGTTCCATTTAGAATTTGTTGATGAACCTCCAAACTGTTTTCCACAGTGGCTGCACCAATCTGCATTCCCACCAACAGTGGACACGGGTTCCCTTTTCTCCACAACCTCGCCAGCACTTGTTTCTTGATTTAGTGATGATAGCCATTCTGGCAGATGTGAGGTGATATCTCATTTTGGTTTTAATTTTCATATATCTCCAAAGACACCCAAAAAACTAATTCAAAAGAACGTATGCACCCTTATGTTCATTGCAGCATTATTTACAATAGCCAAGATCTGGACACAGCCCAAGTGTCCATCTGTAGATGAGTGGATAAAACAGCTGTAGTACATTTACACAATGGAATACTATGTAGCCATTAAAGAAGAAATTTAACCTTTTGCAATAGTATATATATGCATGTGTGTGTGTGTGTGTGTGTGTGTAACACATAGACACAGGCAACAGTGTGGTGATAGCCAGATGGAAGGGAGGGGAGTAGGTGGAGGTGGGCGAAGTGGGGAACATGGGAATTGAAGAGACTTCGTTTGGGGCAGTGGGCTCAGAATGTAGTGTACAGATGAGGTTTTGCCAAGTTGTACGCTTCGAACTTGAATGGTTTTTCAAACAAGTATCACCCCAATACATTACACTTTTTAAAAAGAATCTAGCACAGTGATCTACACAAACATAATTGGCCAAGAAACGTTTGCTCTCTTTCCTGCCCTTTCACTCTCCTTTATTTCACCTCCTTGCTCACTTGTATGAGGAGTGTGGGTCCTTCAGGGATGTCATTTGGGGATTAGAAGGTTGACTAAAAAAGCAGCAGAGAAAAGACGCCTCGCTCGCCACCCCAGAACCAGTCAACGGCAGCACTGGGCAGCCCTCAGGAGGGCAAAGTGCTTCTGGTCGCAGAGCAGTTTGGGTTGCAGACACCTGAGCCAAGGGCATCCTCTTTGCAAGGCAGCTTTGTACTTCATTCTGCTTTGGGTGGTGTAAAGGGGAACTGTGTTTGTTAATGTGTGTGGAGCATAATCAATATTGGGGCATTTCATAATGAACAAAGAAACTAAAATGTTTTTTAAAGTGCATTTTAATGCCAGCCTGATAGTACCAAACACTGTTCTAGCTTCTTGGTCCCCCCTCCAAGTCTTACCTGCTGAGATGCAAAAAAACCAGCAGTGTGATCTTTGAAGATTAAATGGCAACTACAAGAAAATCATCTTCAGAGGGAGTTGAAGGGGAAGGAAACTGCCCACTCAGCTGTGTTTCTTATCAAGTCTGCCAGCTATCTTTAGAGACACCCGGCTCAACATACTCCATTTTCTCGGACTCATGTCATTTCCTGCACTTGCCAATTAATATCCTGTGGTGTTACCACTGAACCAAAAACAAAAATCTAGATTATTCCTGCCAACTAGCCTGATTGCCATTTGTTTTAAATAAAATGTATTCCTGATACGCAATGTTTGTGGTTTGCAAAGGCTTTATTTCATAGTCACATCAACCTACGGTGTAATTACTGTATCTGGCAGGAAGGGAATTTAGGATTACATTTATACAAAAAATAAGCTGGCCCGTGTCTCAGGGCTAATTAAGTGGCAGAGCTGGGATTTGAACCCTATTTCCTGTCTCTAAATCTTTCTAGTAAGCTCCATGGGCTTCCCAGAGTTCCTCTAATGGTCCTTTTATAGCTTGTGCTTTCGTGGGAAATGTAGGGGGTTTTCTTTTCTTTTTTTTTTTTGGTCAGCTGCTCCCCTGGTTGCAAGTCTCATGGGGAACCTTACATGTTAGAAGTAAAACATTCAGGCCTGAGAAGCACGGGAAAGCTCTAGAGGGGAAAAAAAACCTGGCTCTTAACTGAATTACCAAACCCTTGAGCTGAAATTTTCAGCCCTATCAGTAGCTGCTACTCACTATATTTCGAGCATCATCTATAGAATATACGTCAGGCACTGTTCTAATTAGTCTGTGTCAACCAGTGAACAAAGTTTCTGCCTTTGTGGAGCTTACACACCTAGTGAGAAACAGACAATAAACTTAAAACAATAGGTGATCAGTGCTACTAAGCACAAACGACAAAGCAGAGCAAGGTAGGAATGAGTGGGGGCACTGAGTGGGGGAGGATGTTGGAAAACAAAACAGGGTCCTCACGGTAGGCCTGAGATGACAGCTGAGCCAAGACAGAGAGGTAGCAAGCTGGCCAATGTCAACACCCTTTTTAATATTGCCTTGTTACTTTTATTCTTTGGACACCAAGCAGGAAGCAATCACCTTGCTTTTGTTGAAAGATGTGCACAACACTGAGCCCATTAGTGCAAAAATAGATGTGTTTCAACCATCCATGAGCTCGGGGTCACTCTGTGCAACTCTTAAGCGCTGAACAGCTCTAATCCAGTCATAGGACCTTGAATAAATATACTGCTGTGTTGAAAATACAACTGTCAAGACAGATGATCCGGTGCCGAACACACCCCAGAATGCCTTCCGTCATTTGTTAGTCACTGTTGACATGCATGCACACCTGCAGGATAGCGTGTCCAAATGTCATTCGACTACTTCCTGTTACTTCAAACTTTGAAAATAATCTGATTGTATAGATTTACAACATGCCCACCCATAACTGTAGAATAAGAGCAAACTATTTTTAAATGGTCCACAATTCAAGAGCAGTTAGACTGACGTTACCACTATCTTAGTTTTTGACACAGGACTCTAATGTGTGCTTTTCTCTCGGCGGTTTGTTTTTAACTATCTATCCAAATAGCTGAGAAAAGCAAGCTCTGCAGCCCAGTCATCCAGGGGATAATAGGCCACAGGCAGAGCTGACCCAACTGCAGATGAGCCAGGAGAGCCAGGTAAACAAAGCAGTGGGCGGGGAGGTGGGCCGCAGGCAAGCATCCTCAGGCTGCCCGGAAGTGACAGCGTGGACACAGTGCCACTCCAGGACAAAATGGGCCAGTGCCTGAAAATAATCAGTGGTTTGTTGCAACAAACACGAAACAAAACAAAAAAAAAGAAATGAAGGTGAATGTGTGGAGCTTGTTCAAATCCGAGTAAAATTGTATCTGAAAGAAAACACAGCTACAAATAGCTGATTACATGTCTTTATGGAGAGAGTAAAAACTGGCTGAGACCGATTTGTTGACTAGTTTATTTTCCAGAAATGATGCATTTGTTCATTGGAGCAGCTGACTCGGTGCTGTATCCACGGGCAAGTGTATGGCATGCCGCAGCCCACACGCACCGTCTCAAAATTATACCATTCCTAGTACACATTTGGTGATTAACGACACAAATACCACATGTACTTACTAAATGCAACATTTCCACAGCAACTGGCACAACTGACAATATTTCACCAAAAGGGCACAGCAACAGCCAGAGGCCTGTGCACACGCTGGGTCCGCGGTTCCCACTGGGAAGCCCCATGGCACCCCTGGAGCCGTGCCAGGAGGAGCACCTGTCTGCCCAGTCACCACTCTTCGTTAGTTAAACACCACCTGTTTGTTCTTTTGCAATCTTAATCTCTGATTTCACAATAATCTATAAAGTTTTTAAAATGCACCATACTTTATAGGGAGAAAACAATTCTGCATTGGAAAAATGGCAAACTGACATTCAACAGTGGCATTTTTTCTGGTTTTCACCCATACTGGGTTAACAGCTGTACTGGGGCAGGGGGTACCTGGAAGACACAGGCAGTGTCTGTCTCTGTCTCTGTCTCTACGGTGGGAATAAGCTTCCATTTTATACTGCGAGTGACCAGAGTATTTTCATCCATTGGGAAACTTGGAACAGTGAAATAAGGAGGCATAAGTCAACGAATCAGTATAATAGGCATAAATTGAGACTCTCTTCGGCAAACCTAGATGCATGTTTACCCCACAAATAGATTTGAATTCTTTCTCCCAAAATACATGGTAAAAGCTGGGACTCACTCATTGAACAGTAATGCTGTTATACTGATTCCACAGGGACAATGGGACTGTTTGACACATCGTTCGCGCTGCATTCCCAGAAAGAAGTATCAGGGTGTCTGGCCACCTTACACAGGGACAGGGGACCCAGATTAGTGAAGACATTCCCTGAACTGCTTTCACCCCAAGACTTGACTCGCAATGGCCAGAGGGCTCCAAGAAGCTTTAAAACTTAACTAGCAGGAAACACGGGAGTGGTGCTGAGATACTGATGTTTGGGAAGTATGACTACATCAGCCTGAAATATCCAGGCTCCCTTTGCCTCTGAACTTAGCCAAGTTGTTTGAACTTCGGGGATCTGTAACATCAGAGGCCTGGTCTAACATGCTATATAATGTCCCATTCAAGGACAATTTTCTCCAACAGAAAAACCTAGAGATGTGTCAGACTGAAGTGAAGGCCTCCTAGGGAGACAGAGGCCGTACCTCCCAGGTCCCTTTCTGGTTTGGCAGTGACCCACAATCCCTTGCGCTACAGGGGCTGCCGTGCATGTGTCGGAGGACTGGGATCTGACGCGTTCATTTCGAACACTCATCCCATCTCGTTCCTGGGCAGTGACTAAGTCTATCAGCTGCAAAATGTATTTTAATTTTCCATTTGGCTTATCAGAAGCAGCAACACCTCAGTATTTTTGTCAGGAATGACAGATGTCCATTCTCAGGGCTTTGATGTCAACAGCCAAATTCCTTAGTTTTAATGCATTAATTTGAGAGACAGGAAGAAAGGGAGAAAAGAAACATTCGTTTCATGCATTTATACATTCACTGGTTGATTTGTGTACATATCCTGACGGGTGATTGGAACCCACAACCTTGGTGTATTAGAAGGATGTGCTAACCAACTGAGCTACCTGGCCAGGGCCCTTAGAGCTTAACTTCCTTCCCCGGGTGCTTGCCGGGCTTCTTCCTTCCCTCTCCTGGCCTTTCTCAGTCAGTGCTCTGGGCACGGTTGGGCAATGGGTGGAATCCTACCCAGATCTTCAGTAGCCACCTACTTCCTTTCCAGAGACTCTAATAGACTCTATTTAGATGTGGGGACACATCTATATCCCCGCAGAGATAGACACCGCGTGGGGATATAGATGCAAGAGACTGAAGGGTCAGAGGGGGGTTTTAAAGTTCTTTAACAACGCAGTTTCTACTAATCTGTTTTTCATTATCTCATAACTTACATCCCAACTTCCTACCCACATAATGATCCCTGACTGACTAGGACTGAAATGTCAAAAGCCGCCAATCTCGTGTGACCCTAGGGGCCTTACTTAGGTGTCTCTCCTGCTTTGAACTCAAACTGACGAAGATGTCGACAGAATACGTCCCTAACTGACTTAAGGACTCAAAATGTCAGAAGACACCAAGCCTGTGTGACCCTGCAAGGCTTACGTAGGGCCTCTCCTGCTGACTGAGGTGCGGAGGGAGCATGTTTGGCTGGGACTTAGAGCAGAGCCAACTGTACAGAGTAACACCTCTCCACCTTCAGCGCGCAGCAGACTCACGAGATTGAAAACACAGGCACCTACGCCGAGACTCGGAGTGGGCTGAAGCTGGCACCAGGCTCAGACACCTGCACATGTAAGAAGCACACCCCAATTCCACCCCAAAAATTCCGATGTAGGCGGTCTACCCCCTGCCCCTCTGAAAATCACACAAAGCAGTGACCTTTGAGGGGGAATCACACACACACCACCAATGCACCAGAAACACTGCCCCATGTTCACGGTCACCTGTGGATGTAACTTCTGGTCAGTAGACGTGTGTATGTCTGACCACATATGAGCAAACATTCTAACAGTCATGCTAAACTTTCTGCTCAGAGGCTCCATCTGTCATCCATTCCAATACACACTAAACCAAGGCAACAGTCCTGAACTCATGGTGGGTTTTTAAGGTATGCAGTTACTTTATTTCCTTGGCCTGACAGTAAAAACTTCATTACACAAGAGCCTGCAGCTGACAGAATCAACACAGATTCCCCCCCACCGGAAGGACCTGTTTCACTAGCAGAGATGAACTGAAATGTTACGTCCGAATGCAATTCCTGCTCCCCACCCCCACCCGTAACCCCTACAGTGAAAAGAATCAGAATCAACAGAATCCCACACATTACTAAAAGTCATCCCCTCAAACTTTTCTAACTAGCAGCTGCAGTAAATGAAAACCCACAGAGGGAAGCAGCTGGCCATCACTTAGCATTTCTGTGCATGGGAGACTGACGGCACAGCAGCGAGGGAGGACATCCTTTGAGTCTGGAACTGGAAATGGCTGAGGCTCATTAAACTCCACGGCAGGTATGGGATAAGGGGCACCAGAGAGACAGCAGGTGAGGCAGAGATGTTCAGTACTTCATCAGTTCCAGTTAAATGCTATCAAAACTATCTTCATAATCACACATCCTTCATGCCTGGCCCCTAATTTCCTAAAGTAAGAGAGCTCTATCTAAATTTCTGTTGGATGTCTATCACCACCCCTGGGGCAGTGCTGTGACGGGCCATGTAGAGAGGAGGTGTGGAGAAGAGGTGTGACGATAGGAGAAACGGGACACAAGGTTTTCATTACAACGTGTCTCTTTTGGTCCCCAGGAATGGTCCACTAACCAGCAGTCCTAAAACATTCCCACCCTCCTCCTCTATCTAACTTGTGCAAATGTCAAAAAGAGAATCTCTGCCCAAAGGGAAGGGAAGAGCAGGAAGTTGATGCTGGTCCACAATCATCTCTGGCCCCAAGTTGCTCACTTCCTGATTCTATTAAAAAAATTACACAAAAATTCGCAGCAATGCTGTGAAATTACATCATCGCCATTCCTCAAGCAAAGCTAATCCAACAGCTCTGTTCTGACATGCTTTCTCCCTGGGCTGAGGAAGCAGCAAAAAATATCAATTGAGCAGGTGAAAATATGGTGACGGTGTGTGCGGTGTAGTGTTTCCAGATGTCTTCACCTTCTGTCTCCTCCATAGTGGGAGCCCCCCTTTCTCTCCCCCAAGTCCCACACACACCCCCTCCCCGACCCCCGGGTCCAGGTGCTCCCATCTGCTGGGCTTCCACCACTCACTTCCCATAGACACTCTCATCACTGTAGGCCACATACAGAAAATAGTCTTCCTCATGGTTGTCCTAAGGGAAGAGACAAAAGGACAGGTTAGAAACACAATCACATTCTTCATCTCCAGGACTGTGATCCTCACATAACCTCGTAAAGTAACTATAGAAGGTGTATATTAGACCACATTAAAAGGAAGAACAATGAATGTTCAGAATTGGTGGAATTCAACCCTGAGTCCACAAAAAACCTTCATGGAGAATATCATACACATAGACGTCAGGGGTATAAACAAGACCAGGACATAGTCCTTGCCTTTAAAAGCTCACTCTAGCAAGGGGGACACAGATACAACAAAACGCACATACTGAAATATATACCAACAGGGTATATATGCTATGGAATAAAAATTAGATTAGCAGTATTAGAAGTTTATTGCACTCACTACTGGAGCACAAGAAGGCAGTATCATCTTGTGTGAAATCCTTGAAGGAATAACACAGTTACACTCTTAGGTGATACAGCATTCTCAAGTCCTTTACTATACTTTTTTCATAATAGATTCTGACAATTTACCAATTAAGCCAAACAAAAATCACATAACATATTCTTTCCAGCTGAGTTTATCTTTTAAGACAATTTAAAGATTTTGCCTTATAAAGATTTTAATTATAAACTTCAGTTTATTTGGAATTTTTATAATCGAAGCCATTTTCTGCTTTCAATAAAGATAACCTCGTGTTAAAATACTCAACCAAGGCAAGAGTGAAAAAAATCATTCAAAGGGACTGAATCCAGTAGCTGTTCGCTCCTAAAGGACAAGCAGCATCTAACCTCCCGAGCTTCACACTGCCATGGGTAAGGGGATCCTGACACACGACACCTCCTGCTCCACTTCCCGGGCATGCTATCAAAAGGCACTGGAACAAGAGCTGGAGAACACCCGACCTGTCGGTATTGTTGTGACTAGGGCCATTACCTCATACAGCTGGCCCATGGTAGCACTGGTGGGAGGGATGGTGTTGTTGACAAAGAAGAATAAGGCGTCCTCAGGTCTCAGGTGGATCCTCTTCCGGATTAAGAAGTAGAACTGGCCAACTGGATGAAGGAAGGAGGTTTTAGAAACGGCAAGAAGGAAGAACACAAGGGATTAGGAGAAGGGTAAGACCCAGAAAACAATTCTCCTATACCTCATCCCTTTGAAGTACCACCTTTACATACCATGGGACAGAAACCCAGTACTGCCCTACAGCTGCAGAAATAAAGTGAAACTCAGACAAGTCTTGTATTTCCCAGCATGCCACTGAGGAGCTCGTTTCTCAGAAAACAGGCACTTCCCATGCTTTACTCAATTTAAGACCTAACGTTAGCACACCCACTCAAGGCAGAGGAGGGCTCTGAGGGAATACCATGCACACCCAGACTGAAACGCCCCATCCCTGTCTAATCTGATACGAAACACACTTCCATCTTAAGACAAACTAGCCACAGGAAGAGGTCTTCCGGACTCCAGTCATCAATCTTAGTGCCGTCACTCAATGTTGGGACAATGAGTGGAGTTTACAGCTTCTACTTTTACTGAGAAGACTGAAAAAGTTCTAGATGGTTGACACTGAAATCCAGGAACTCTGGAGCAAATACATCTAGAAAACTTTCTAGTTTCTCATGGATGCAGGGATTCTATTAAGGATCAAGGTGAAGAATGAATTATCTCCTCGGCAATTTCAAACAGCACCTATAAAATGTTAACAAAACACAGAGAAACAAACAAACAAAAACCCCAAAACAAAGAAAATGTAGCTTGAGGAAAAAACTTATTCACTTGAGAATCTCTAACGTGATCCCCGGGAGAAACTGGTCTGGATTTTCTTTTGGAATACACTGACATCACAGTGACAAAGCTCATTTTAAGTGGTTTAACTGATGGACATCTGATCTTCTCTTTCAACGTTTGCACTTCCCTGTGTCTAAGTCAAACAAGGTACTATGATGGGAAACACATAAGGGAACCGGTGATGGGGAAGAATTATGCCACCGTTTTTTGAATCGCCTAATTCTCCAGGAAACACAACTCCCTTTCTTCAACCCCCCTTCCCGAGTCTCACAACTTCATGCTCGCAAGGAGGACTGGGAATGCTTTGCCAGGGGAGGAAGGGTCAAAGGAAAGAAGAGCATTACCAGTGAGGTCAGAGGGCACTAGGTACTTCCTCTTGTCCAGATCGGGCACCCTGGCCTTAGGAGCCTTCTCCACGATCACCTGGGAGGGGGCAGACAGTAGGGAGTGAAAACTACAGAATCTAACCTCATATTTTCCCTTCCACACCCTATGATTACCCTATTTGAAGTGTGACTAGTGCCAATAACATTGTTCCATTTCTTACTCTCCCTTACCCCTGACAAGTGTATGGGAGAAATGGGCTTTCTCAGGAAGGTTATAGTTTTATGACTACAACAACAAGAGGATGGAGAGGGCATGTGATGAAAAGGAAAAAGAACCTTGATTTTAAGTAGTTATAAGTTACCTGTAAAGTATACTATAGGGTATATAATTTCTGATATTTAATGAGAGCATTAAGATTGTCTGGGCACTCACAGATGGTCCAGAGTCCCTATCAGTTTCCTTTCTTACAAATGTCATTTATTAAAGCTATGGACAACATGGTTTAAACTTGGTATTTTGTCAAAATTTTTGAGAATGGCCACAAAAAATGGTAAGGCACTTTAAGTAAAAAAAATAGTAAAATACTTCTTATAGTGTGATATTCCGCAATATAACATCAGTACAATAACCTATTGACCAAGAGTATGTTAGAATTTCAAGGGATTTTCAACATCTATAAATATTTGGTTTAGAAAGATCATATATATTTGTGTAATGAAAAGAAATGAAGCAATATAAAAATTAAAGATTTTTATGCATGTAAATTTATAAAATAGAAGACCCTTATTTAAAATATTTAAATATATTTACTTTAAATTATATCACAATATATCTAGTACTTACAGATGTATAAACTATATGTATTATATTACATATTTAAATTTTAAATATTTAAAAATCTATTATAAACCCATGAGCCTTAGATTTTTCATTTATAAAATATCATCATCCTAGATAGAGGGTATGGGAGGTATGGAAAGTTAGAGTAGCGGCTATAAATACTGGACAAGTTTCCCTGGTAGCTGTGTGATCTTCAACAGGTCACTCAACCTCTCTGAGCTTCAGCATCCCAGTGAGTAAATGATAACTTTCCAACGCGTCCTTTAGAAAGTTATGGAACTCATACGGTGAACTTGAATAATCCACAGAATTTTATGTGACATGCTCTGTACATTATACAGAAGTATCTAAACATAAGAACTGGCTTAGAGGGAGGGGTCTAAAGCTTTTAAACGTAAGTGGACCAATTAAAAGAGATACAAGTTTATGTATACAGAGAAAAAGAATACTACACTATTTAGACCAGAAGAGCGAGATAACACTTACAATTAAAACTAAAAACTGGAGTAGTGACATGTGAATCAGAAATTAAAAAGAAAAAGTAGAAAGAGCATCAGGAACAGACCCGTGAAGGTCCAACAATGAGGGTCAGGAGGCAGCACTGTAATAAATTCAAAGCTAAACTGGACATGTAGCACTGTGTCCAGCAGGAACACTGAAACCTGGAATTTCCAGCTCTGGCAAGTGCATGAAGGAATCACAACAAGGAAACATAAACAGAGCAATAAAACCAACTGCAAAGGAGAAATCCATGGCTTCGGGTGAAGGGAGGGGGTGGTAAGACTAGGTGGAAATGATGTGAAGGACAAAGGGGAGGAGTCAACCACTGGTTTACCAGAAAGTATCTGATTCAAAGAATCTCAACTCACTTACAGTGGGCCTTGGGCCAGAGGCTTTGCCTGTTGGGTTCTGTTTTTCTCATTTGCGAAATGAAATGTGGCTAATACTCCTTGGGGCTACTCACGAATTTTAAGACATAGACAACCTGTGCCTAAGAGTTTCCTGCAATGTTGCAGGCTTTCAATACACTGTAGTTATTGAGATAATTTGAAGAACACATAAAACCCTCCTCTCTCAAAGCATGAGCACACCTATCCAGGTGAGGCAGCTCTGGCGATACTGTTGGGGCTAAGCTTGAGCTCCGTGAGCAGTCAGAGGGCGGGACTGCTTTCACACCATCAGGGATCGCCAGGTCCAGCTGGAAGGAGCGCTGGAAACCATTTACTCCAACCTGTTCTGTAAACAGAACACTCCAGCGAGATTTAAGTGTCCTGCCCCAAACTGGAATCAAATCTCAGAATTCAGAGAGCACAGTTTTTGTTTCTGCGTTACAAGTAGAAAGAAGGTCACAGGCCAAGTACCTAAGGAGTAGTTGGGAGGTTTAACACTAGTTAACACTGAACTGGAGGGACAAATTCTGAGTGCTGGTCCTAAGAGTTTACACACTATACAGTTTCATAAAACATTTAACACTGAACCTAGCAGGAAGAGAAGAGGCAGAATTGCCTGAAATATTCTGGGTGAATGCAAAGGGAAATGCAATGGGCTTGATTTTAAGGAAACATAGGAATTTTAACTAGATTAAGGAACAGGTACACTTCAGAGTTAACAACTTATACAGAGCTGCTAGAACAGAGTCTCATACCACTCTGTGAACTCTCGATAGAAGCAGCAGTTTATTTCTGTTTCCAATACCTCGTAGTGTGAGCTACAAAGTATACACTTAATTCTAAAAAAATTGTACTAGAAACCGAGAAATACAGCATGAAGGACCCAAGACCAGGACTGCAATCCAAGGTCTCCAAAGACCAACCATGTGAAACCTTTAGGAAGTAACATCATTTCTCTGTGCTTCAGAATTTTCATCTGTGGAGTGGGGATTAGATGACTACAGAGAGCAACTACAGAGCACTCAGAATATGCTCGGGTACGTGGTAAATCATCAATAAAAGTTCATCGTCACGCTTACATGTTATTATCAGAAAATATAATACCACCAGAATTGGGAGAAACTTTTAAAGCAGTGGTCCAATGTTGAGAGACGAGCAAAGTAACTAGGGAAGGATCCTTTTTGTCCACAATTTTCAGAGAATAAATGGCCCTCACGTCTCTTCTTAGAGGAAAAGGGCCGCTCGGGGTTTCTGCTGCTGGCCTAAGGCCCAGATTGCTCTGGTAGCTATGAGACCAGGACAATTAGATAAGGATTGGAGAGGAGGCCCAAGAGTACCTGCTGGTAAAGAAAGCACACCATAACATCGCAATCCCTTTATCTGTAAGCAAGCGTTTATCCTAATGACCCTGCCTGAAGATGCTCTTTCAGCTCCAAAAGCCAAAGGTTATTGCTCCCTCGAACACAAAAGTCTTCTGCCTTCCAATCCTGTGGTGCAGCCTACGTGAGAGGAAAACCAGGCAAGCGGCGGGGGAGGGGTGACGGGAAAAACGCCCGGATGCATAAAGATACCCTCTCAGTTCCTCCTCAATGACTGTACGGGTTTTATTACATTAACCAGGGTCCAAAAATCCCGAGAGAAACATCTCAGGCCTTCCTAATTGTGCCCAAATACAATCTGATCAGAATAAGTAGCGGAGCGGGCTGCCCCACACTCGCCCTGGGAGCCAAGAATGAAGCAATCTGGCTGTTGCGCAGAAAACGTGACCTTGTTTTCTGGACCAGGCCTGCCTTGGGGCAACTCCCCACCCTCCCCTCCAATCTTCACAGAACTTAATAAGTAAATAAGTAAATAAAGAAATAACTGGTTTCTGAATCTTAGCCTCCCAAATCCAGTGCTTTGGTCCAATGAGGACCAAAGTCATCTTCATTACGGGAGAATCAGCTACAGCATAAACCTATGGGTGCAAACCCCAGATTATTCCCAAAATAATATTCCTGGGTCTTAAAGGGAGCAAATGTACAGAGGGCCATATTTTAAGCACCTCCCAACCCACACAGCTTCTGAATACTGCTGAGTCATTGAAACGCAGGCTTCGCTCTAAGGATGCGGTCAGCTCCAAAGATAGGTACGGGCCCGGACGATATGCGTTTTAAAAGGTCCGCAGTCAGAACGCCCATTGTACTGGTCCTCCTCGCAGTGAAAGACATCCTTGGTTAAGCAATTTGAGGGACCAGTGTTCTTCTGTGCCTTAAGGCAGCCATCACGACTCCCCCGCCTTCCCATATTCCCCTTTGCCCTCCCCCTTCCCGCTCCCCTGAAACTCACAGGGACCCTGTCCGGATATTTCTTCCGGATCTTTTCCCCTTCTTTTTTCCGATACTCAAAGGGATGGTCCTCCTTATACTGGAACTTCATGATGAACCGCAGGGTTCCTAAGATCCCCGGACGGGGCCTGCCTTCCTCGCGGATGATTGCGTCTCTCCCGTCTCGCTTCCCTCCACCAAATTTCAACGGGTATCAGAATCGCCACGGAGTTACACGCTCCCGAACCCACGCAGCTTGGCAGAGCTTTCGGAAGGGATCTCGGATCCTACTGTCTGCAGGTTGGGGGTGTCCAGGTAAAGAATTTCCGGTGGTTTTTCCCGAAAGCTGGGAACACAAAAACAACAAGGCGGTGCGTCGTTGTGGTGACGTCACGACGCCCCACCCTTCGCCCCGCCCCCAGCGTTCCGGACCTTGGGGAACCCCGGGGGCAGACACATTGTGGGTTTAGTGGGTTTAGTGGGTTCACTTCCTATCTGACCTTTTTGTCCCATAGAGTTCATTGCAAACGGAAACAGTTCTTACTTCTTATTTTATGAAAAATGGAACGTTAAAGATGGTTTTAAAACAAAACATATGTTCTAAAGATGTCCTCTTCCCTCTCCCTCGCTTTTTCTTGGTTTGGCCCCAAAACAAACTTACATGGAGAAAATCGAGATTTTTCTGGCTGCTTAGGATCTGGAATCTGGGGACAGAGGGATTGAGGGTCCAGGGGTCTCTTAGGCCAATGCAGAAATGACCGGCTCTTGCATTTTTCCCTTTGCTCCTTCCATTGCAACCGCCTGGCACTTTGGAAACAGCTGGATTCATTTGACCCTGACTCCTCCTTCACCTCGTTGGCGTCATTTTGTTCGGGTCCGCGCTGCAATTTGCTCCTAGAGCAGGAACTGAAACACAACGTTAACTCAGGAACTGGAAGAGACCTCTGTTAGGTGAAGGGCATCAGATGTAATCAAGGTCCAGAGAATGGGTGTCTGTCAGGACTGCTAAGGTCTTTGAGCATGCTCAGATCTAGAAATGGTGCACTTTCTCCTGTTACCCAGAAGCTGGGCCTGTCTTATGGAAAATAAAATATCAAGAGATTTAAGTGATTAATTCAGTAGCTCTCCTCACACATTCTTTTTTCTTATGCAAAAATGAACATGAAGAATAGTACTATTGGTTGTGCCCCCAGTATGAATAGAAAGCACCCCTGGAAAGGGTGGTGGGCCAGGGTCCAGTGTTGCTGCCCTCTCTGTCCCCTTACCTCACCAAAGACCAAAGGATCTACGGCCTTTCCAACCACTGTTAATGGCAGTGATTCCAGGGACCTGCTAGTGAAGGTAGCAGAAACTGAAAGATTAAAGAGGCGTGAATAAGGGCTGCTTTGCCCAGGATAAGTTTAGGGAGTTGTGAAAACTGTGAGACAAGAGCAGCCCCACGCACCTACCTTGTACCAAGTTCCCAGGGTCTCTGATTTTAAAAATAAAGCCACAGAATAAAAGAAAGTAAGTTGCATTATTGAAACAAGAAAAATGAATTGCATAGCCATACCTCTTGATGGTACCTTTCAATTCTTTTTATATGTGGAAATCCAACAGTGACTGTATCACATTATATGTTTATATTTTTAGTCGTTATTTGTAATTTTAAAAATTTGGCTTATTTTAGCTTTGACCCAAGTATAGCAAAACCTCTCAGAGGGTTAGTTCACAGCCAGTTGAGAAAAATTATTACAATGGAGATTGATATTTTAAGACTTGTTTTCTGATCAAATCTACTGGAAATATATCATAGGTAGTCAAAATGCTGGTTTTAACTTTTATTAAAAAAAAACACACCTAAGCACAGTGGTAATTTATACATGAAAAAGCATTTGGAGATTAAATTTCAGTTCATATTTCTGCCTCAGTTCTCTTCAAAATACCCAATCTGTCAACTTCTAAAGTTTGCTATAATTATTTTCAATTTAACATTTAAAATATTATACAGAAGACTTTATAAATTACCACATTCAGTCAGATAAAATATTTCAAAATTCCTTTTATAACCAAATTTTAAACAAACCATTAAAAAGCTCACATTTCAGGAACTCTCATTCATCGCTGATGGAGATGGAAAATGGTAGAGCCAGGTCTGGAAGACACTTTTGTGGTTTCTTAGAAAACTAAACAGACTCTTACAGGCAATCATCCTCTTTCATATTTACCCAAAGAGCTTGGATACTCCTGTCCACAAAAAAACTGGCACACGGATGTTTTAAGCACATTCATGTATGTGCCCGAACTGAAAAGCAATCAAGATGCCCTTGAATAGGTGAATGGATCTTGGCCCCAACCTGTAGAAGGGTGCAGCCAAAAGAATTTGCAATGGGGTCCAGAACACAGGGTGCCAGGAAATATTAAAAAATATGGGATGTCCTCACCCCCCCAAGTTTGAGCTGGAGAGATGGGATACATGGAGCAGGCCCATTGGGTTGTTTTGCATGGCAACAGTTTCGAAGATGCCCACTAGGATGGTCATGTAACATATCTACAACATTTAACTGGTTTCATAGATATGTTAAATAGCTGTGGCCATGCTTTGAGCCAGGGAGAAGAGAGTGACTTCCACTCAGGATGTAACTGGGAGGCAACTCCCCAGCCCTCATTACAGCGCCTGTGAGAGCTTGGAGACGACTGGCTCCACGCCATGAGGCCACACCTGCCCAGACTCACTGTGGCAGCCCAGTAAAGCTGGGAGGATATGGGAGGCCCAAGGGTGTAGCTGATTGTGGGAAGAGTCAGAAATGGGGCTGCAGAGGAAGATTGGCATGGGGATTTAAACACAGATGCAGCAGCCATTGGAGGGAGAACCACCCATTTTTGGCTAGAACGGGGACTCTCGTAGTCATGTGACGGAGAATCACCATGTGGCTTTAGCAGAAAGAATGATGCGGCTTTTGCCAGAGTGAGGGCATCCCCCCTCCCCTCCCCGCAGTCATGAGAAGAATCATCGTGCAACTTTACCAGATAACCACCACGCGGCTTTGGCAGACAATCAACACTCGGCCTTCTATTTCTTTTCCTGAGATACGGTACCTTGGACTGGGCAAAGGGGGAAAGAAGGACTGTGTATGCTTGTGGGTGTTTTAAGGGACTTTGGGATTTTGATGAAGACATTAAGTCATTACTCTTAAGTCTGTATAACTTGAATAAATAATTCCTTTTCACCAATCTCTAACATGGAGAGCTATAATTCTCTAATGAAGGGAAAGGCGAACCTAGTACAGGGGGACCCCAGGAGAAGGGGGGTCAACTAGGTAACATTGTGGGACCCCCTTCCCTGGTGGCCAATCTGGGAAAACCATGGGAGACCCCATGTGCAGTAGCTTTACAACTACTTGTCACAGTAAAAGCCGCCAAAACTAGACAGGAAGGATCCGCCCTATAAGAATAGAGTCCCTCCAGCCCATGAGGTCAATCTCTGCTTGGAGTTGGCCTGCTCCCATGTTCTCTGCTATAAACTCTGGGTGTTTGGTTCAAATCTTTGTCCTGATCACCAAGAACCTGGCTACCTGTGCCCACTTGTGGCAGATTTTTGGCAAGCCAGCCAGGAGCTACCTGTGCCCACCTGTGATAAACCCACAGATGGGAGGAATATTAGAGAACTTGTGAGCATGTTTTAAAACCACTGCTATTACTCAAACTCACTCTTATATTTTTAATTATTTATTTTTTCAGAGAGAGGGGAAGGGAGAGAAACATCGATCCATGTGCGAGAGATGCATCAATTGCTTGCCTCTTGCATGCCCCCAGCTGGGGACCTGGTCCACAATCCAGGCATGTGCCCTGACCAGGAATCAAAACAGTGACCTTTTGGTTTGGGGGCCAGTATTCAATACACTGGGCCACACCAGCCAGGGCAAACCCATTCTTAATTAGTCTTTGATTTTTGTGTTCATCATTTCTAGGAGAAAGAGAAAGCGTGCGTGCTAGCCCCCTGAAGCCAGACTACATAGAATGTAATCATATTTCACGTGTCATTTTTTTCATGTGTCAATATCACTTGATAGTGATAGATTCTCTGTAGTCTTTGGGAAAAAGTCAGTAGAAACATCAGAATAAAGGTGAGGACGTTTCCTAGGAAGCAAAATAGTAAGACAAACAGATGCAACGGGGGTAAATTAGAAGTTGAACATTCAAATTCTAGGAGTCTTAGAATTCAGAAAACGGGGAAGGGAGGTCAGATTTTATTTGTAACAGCTAGTTATGCCTTAAAAATCCTAAGGGAAAATGTTTCTTCTTAGAATTTTGTGACAAGCCAAAGTATCATTTAAAGTATGAGGGTAGCACAAGACATTCTTTAGATGTGGAAACTGTCCAAAAATTCATTTCTTGTGCATCTGTTTTCAGAAAACACCTAAAAAATAAGAAAGTAAACTACAAAAGGAAAAGACGTGGGACATAGAGAACAGGATTTAACACCTGATGAGGATAATCTCCAATATAGTATAAGGGGTTGATAGACAGTTCTTAATGTTTGAATTTATAAGCTTTATGAATAGTATGATATATTAACCCCCATAATCCTCACATAAAATAATGTAATGTGTATTTACTCATTTTTCCTCATTTTACAACAAGAAATTAAAGCATTAAATAACTACACCATTCTTGGATAAGTAGTAAGGGAAAAAAAACAAAATTTTAACCCATAAACCCTGGTTCCCATTATACTCATCTAATCCAAATTATGATATAACTATATTTAGAAGCTAGGAAGGCACAAGAGAGGTTTGGATATGTCATGCTATCTTAGGGGTTCATAAGAAGCCCCCCCAAGTTATGCCTCAGTGGTATGTAGATTACTTTGAGTTAAAGGTGATATATAAAGAACTTATGCAACTCAACACCAGGAAGACAAGCAATCCAGTTAAAAATGGATAAAGATCTGAATAGACATTTGTCCAGAGAGGACATACAGATGGCCAATAGACTTATGAAAAGATGCTTGACTTCACTAATTATCAGAGAGATGCAAACTAAAACCACAATGAGATATCACTTCACACCTTCCAGAATGGCTATCATCAGTAGGTTAACAAACAACCTAGTGAGAGCAAGGATGTAAAGAAAAGAGAACCCTCATCCATCCTTGGTGGGGATGCAGGCTAGTGAAGCCATTAGGGCAAAAAATAGAGTTTACTCAAAAATTTAAAATGAAACTGCCTTTTGACCCAGTAACCCCAATTTGGGGAATATATCCTAAGAATCTCAAAACACAAATCAGAAAGAATATATGCACCCCTATGTTCATTGCCGTGTTAATTGCAATAGCCAAGGTTTGTAAGCAGCCCAAGTGCCCATCAGTAAAAGAACAGATAAAAAAGCTGTGGTACATTTACCCAATGGAATACTCCGTGGACATAAAAAAAGAAGGAAATCTTATCTTTTGCAACAGCATGGATAGAGTCGAAGATTATTATGCTAAGTGAAATAAGCCTGTCAGAGAAAGACAAATATCATATGTTCTCACTTATATGTGGAATCTAAGGAACAAAATAAACTGACAAACAACATAGAAACAGAGGCATGGATACAAGGAACAAACTGAGAGCTGTCAGGGGTGGGGGAATGGATGAAAGAAGTGAAGGGATTAACCAAATAACATTCGTGCATCACACACAGACACAGACAACAGTGTGGTGATAGCCGGAGGGAAAGACAGGTGTGGGCTAGACGGAGGAGGGCGAAGTGGGTAGGGAGGATGGGGGTGGAAAGAGACTGCCTGGGACGGTGGGCACATCATGCAGTGTGCAGATGAGGCTTTATTGAGTTGTACACTTGAACCTGTATGGTTTTACCAACCAATGTTAGTTCAGTGAATTCAATTAGAAAAAAAAATGAAAAGCTTAGACTCAAGAGAAATTCCTCCCCTTTCCCCCTGCTTTGACTACATGGAGGAATTTAAACTAGACCTTATCCATAAAAGAATACCAGACAGAACTTTTTTGACCTATCTGTACATCAGGACAAACTACTATTGACTGAATCTGCTCTTCTTATCATCCTACCGTGACCTTTGGAAGCCGGCGAGACAGCTAATCTCAACCCTAGCTCACGAGGTCTCACGTACCTCAAACCTCCGTTCTTTCTCTGAACCTCTCATGCATGCAAGGTCTCCAACTCTCACATATATGCGGGGTTCCCATGCACAGCAAATTAAATTTAACCTTTCTCTCTTCAATCTGGTTCCCATTGATTTGATTATTTGGGCCAGCCAAAAGAACCAGAGGAGGAAAAGAATTTTTTCCATTTTCCACAGTAGCAAAGGTAGGAATCATGGTAATTAAAAATGGCTAAATATTCATCTTTTATAATGGCAACTTAATAGATGATGCTGCAAACTGAAAATAAAAATCAAGAATAGCCGCATATGCATATTATTTGGAGAAATGTAAATTTTACAAAATCATCTAAAAAGTAGTTTTCCTAAGAGTGTGTGCTGGGAAGGTGCTCTGTATTCATTTGATTTAGAAAGAATAAAAATTAAATTTCAAAGTAAGAGCAAAATGTTTTTCTTCTTGGTGCTTGAAGTCCAAGGAAGTTGAGTATAAAACCAGCTCAGACAGTCAGTTCCCTGCAAAATACATCGCTTCTCTACAATTCAGCCTCCAATGCTGATAAAAGAGAGCACAGTTTGGAGAATTTAATGGTGCACTGTAGACATTCGATTGCTAATGTTACTTTTTTTAAAATATATTTTATTGATTATACCATTACAGTTGTTCTATTCCCCCCCTTCATTCCCCTCTACCCGCACACTCCCTCCCCCACCATTCTCCCCCATCCTTAGTTAACACTTATTTGATTTTCAATGAACTTTTGTCCCCTTTGAATTGGATTTGCATTTATCTACTTTGGTATTTACTGAGTTTGAGTGTAGAAATCATTTGGGAGAGGGAAAAGGGTAGTACTCAGCATTACCACCTATACTAATTAGTGTTAACATCATAGGGAGGAGCAAATTCTCAGTGCAACAGGGGAGTATAGGAGAAATCCTATACAGACAACTTTGATATACAAATGAGGACTCTCGAAAGGTCTGTCCTTGGCTGGTGGGGTTCAGAGGATTTAGCACTGGTCTGTTAACTGAAAGGTTCCTTGTTCGATTCCCGGTCAGGGCACATGCCTGGGTTGTGGGCCAGGTCCCCAGTTGGGGGTGTTCAAGGAGTGACCTATCAGTGTTTTTCTCCCTCCTTTCCCTTCTCTCTGAAAATAAATTAAAAAGAAAGGTCTAGCCCTTGCCGGTGTAGCTCAGTGGATTGAGCACGGGCCTGCAAATCAAAGGGTCACTGGTTCGATTCCCAGTCAGGGCACATGCCTGGGATGCAGGCCAGGTCCCCAGTGGAGGACACATGAGAGGCAACCACACATTGATATTTCTCTCCCAGTCTTTCTCCTTCCATTCCCCTCTCTCTAAAATAAGTAAATAAAATATTTTTACAAAATAAAAAGAAAGGTCTAGATACTTGGAACACTGATATCCTTTGTCAAACAAGGACTGCAATAACTAAAGGGCAACATTAACAATTAGAGGATGAGTATTGTGGAGCTGAAATAAAGAGAAGAAGTGTTAAATTTAGCTTACCTTTTTTTCATAACTTTGCCTATAACAGCTTTTAGGAGAGAAGTTAAAGTATTGTCTGTGGGGTAGCTCAGTGGCCATAATGGCCTCCCTCTCCTACATCTCACTTCTCCTATTCATCCTCTCCTGACAGCCAAGTGTCTTACAGGTCCCATGATCTCCTTCCCTCTTCAAAAACTTAACAGTGGCTTTCCTATTGTAGAGGATAATGATCAAACTGCTTAAGCTCCTGTGTAATGCTTCCCATGAAAATGTCAACCTGTCTTCCCTGATCCAGGGACGACAGGCTGACCTGTCTTATTATACCCCTGTCAGAATTTTTAACACTCTCCATGACTCACAATCTCATTATTTCTATTTTTGCTCAAAGACAGAATATGCTCTTATACTGTTTATTTGGTGTTTAAAATTCGATCATCCATCAAGTTTCAACTCAGATGATACCACTTTCACGATACCCTTTCCAAACTCTGAACGTGAAGAGGAATTCTGAGGTAGGAAACAGTGTAGTTCTGGCTTCACCAAGGTGAAGGTGGCAACAGAACACTGGCCAACTTTACTCAGAGACAGCGGGCCAACATATTCTCCACAGATGAACTCTCCACGTGTCCTGGACTGTCCATAAGTCACTGGAGTTGTTTCCCCAGTCAGTCAGTCTGCTCAAGGGCAGACTTCCCATCATGGCCTCCCTATGACCTTCCAGCCAATCTGTTTACCCAGGGAAAAGAAAACACAGCTGGCTATTCCCAGACTCTGCAATTTTTCTTGCTTGTCTCTTAAATCGGTTACATAAGTCCCATTTTTGCTTTTTCTCCATATGCCTATATATAAGTAAACTTAAATGCGTTAATCAGACCCTCTAATAAAGGAGTATAGGCTACACCCCTAAGACCAACAGAAGCCTCCAAACCACAGATAAAAGCATGTGTCAGAACTCAATCTTCTTTCAGATTCACCTTCGCCCACAGGAGAAAAGGAAAGCCTGCATTTTCCTGGGGAAACTAATATGCAATGATCATTCATCCATCTCTAGCAATGTAGATATTGATACTTCCAGATACTGTTATCACACTAGATACAACACAGATTGTTTTTAGAAGTTTCAGTTTGGGCATGTACAAAGTGATTGAAAAGGTGAGGTTTCTGGTCAGTTTGTTGGTTTTCCCAGTGTAATACCTCTACGTTCACAGCCAAATGCTAGAGACAGCCAAAGTTCCCATCAGTAAATGAGTGGAACAAAAAACTATGGTACATTTACACATGGGAAAAAGAAAGAAGGAACTTCTATCTTCTGCAACAGCATGGATGGAACTGGAGAATATTACTCTAAGTGAAATAAGTCAGTAGATAAAAGACAAATACCATGATTTCACCTGTAAGAGGAATCTAATAAACAAACTAATGAACAAAGTAGAACCACAGGCATGGAAACATGGAACGGACTCGTAGTGACCAGAGGGAGGAGGAGAGGGGCCAATGGTGGGAAGCAGGAGAAGAAACTAGTTAAAGAGCACGTGTGGATGACCCATGGATGTGAACAATGGTGTGGGAATTGGCTGTGGGAGTGGGAGTCGGGGTTGGGATGGGTGGAAGAGGGCAAAGGGAGAAAAATTGGGACAAGAGTAATAGAATATCAATTAAAAAATCTTTTTGAAAAACTTCATTGTGGTAGCAGAATCTTTAGCATTTTAGAATTAAAGTTAGAAATGAAGGATTCTAATAACATTAACCTATCCGTTCCAAAGACATTAGCAGCTATATATATATATATTATTATTAGCAGCTATATATATATATATATATATATATATATATATATTAAAAGCACTATTTGTAAAAGATGCAACTAGAATGTCTGATTTGTATTTTCATTATTCCTTTCCTTTTCAGGTGGTAAACGATGAAGTCACAGAGCTCCAAGGACTTGCTTAGTGCTGCTGTGAACATTGGGGGCCACAGGTTCTTCTGGATTGGTGTTTCAGGGTTCTTAGGGTATAATCCCAGCAGTGGAATTTCGGGGTCAAAAGGGAGTTCTATTTTTAGTTTTCTGGGGAAATTCCATACTGTTTTCCACAGTGGCTGCACCAGTCTGCATTCCCACCAGCAGTGCACTAGGGTTCCCTTTTCTCTACATCCAAATCTTGTTGTTTGTTGACTTGTTTATGATGGACATTTAGACCTGTGTGAAGTGGTGTCTCATTGTGGTTTTAATTTGCATTTCTCTGATGGCTAGTGATGCTGAGCATCTTTTCATATGTGTCTGGGCCCTCTGTCCTCCTTGGAGAAATGTCTGTTCAAGACTTTTACCCATTTTTTAATTGGGTTGCTCATCTTCCTAGAGTGGAGTCGTGTGAGTTCTTCATATACTTTGGAGATCAAACCCTTGTCTGAGGTATCATTGGCAAATATGTTTTCCCATATTGTTGGTTCTCTTTTCATTTTAATACTGTAATCTTCAGCTGTGCAAAAGCTTTTTATTTTGGTGGGATCCCACTTGTTTATTTTTCCTTTATGTCCCTTGCTCTAGGGGACATATCAGTGAAAATACTGCTACATGGAATATTCAAGATTTTCCTGCCTATGTTCTCCTGTAGGACTTAGCCAAGAGTTGGAAGCAACCTAAATGGCCATCAGTAAATGAATGGACCAAAAAACTATGGTACATTACCACGATGGAATATTGTGCAGAAGAAGGAAAGAAGGAGCTCCTACCATTTACAACAGCATGGATGGAATTGGAGCCTGCTAAGTAAAACAAGCCAGGCAGTGAAAGACAAATATGATATAATCTCACCTATAAGTGAAACCTAGTCAACAAAACAAACAAGCAAGCAAAATATAATCAGAGACATTGAAATTAAGAGCAAATTGACAGTAACCAAAGGGGAGGTGGAGTAGGGGGGAAAGGGGGAAGGAATTTCAGGAACATCTATGAAAACACACATGGGAAAAACATAAATCCATTTTGAATTTATTCCTGTGTGTCATGTAAGAAGGTATTCTAATTTCATTTTTATACACATATCTGTCCAATTTTCCCAACCATTTATTGAATAAACTGTCATTAGCCCAATGTACGTGTTTGCTTCCTCTGTCTAATAGTAACTGACCACAACGGTGTGGGTTTCCTTCAAGGGGCTCTGTTTCGTCCCACGGGTAGCTGCAGCTGTTCTGATGCCAGTTCCGTGCTGTTTGCATCACTATGGCCTTATAGTACAGTTTGATATTACATGCCATGATTCCCCCCTGCCTTTGTGCTTCCTCAAGGCCACTGTTGCTATTCAGAGCTTTTTGTGGTTCCTTACACATTTTTTAAATACAAGCTCTAGTTCTGTGAAATACATCGTAGGTGTCTCAATAGGAATTGCATTGGACCTACAGATTGCGTTGGGTACTATGGGTATTTTAATGATGTTAATTCTTCTTATTCATGAACACGGTAGGTACTTCCATGTATTTGTGTGACCTTCAATTTCTTTCTTCAGAGTGTCATAATTTTCTAAGTATGGTTTTTTATATCCTTGCTGAGATTTATTCCTAGGTATTTTATTTATTTTGATGCAACTGCAAATGGTATTGCTTTCTTAGCTTTCCCTTCTGCTTGTTCATTTTTGGTGTACATAAATGCAACTGATTTTGGTATGTCTATTCTTTATCCTGCTGGCTTACTGAAATCAGTGATCAGTTCTAGAGCTTTTTGTACAATCTTTAGGATTCTCTACATACAGCATCCTGTGATTTTCACATACGCTTGTCTGGTTGTTGAAATCACTTGTGTGGCCTAACAGGTGGGATACTGGATGTGGACATTTGCACCATGTGTCTCAGGTCAGAGGACCCCCGAGGTCCTTACCTGCTGGTACCCACTTTAGCAGCTGCTCAGCTTCCCTCATGTATGTAGACCTGGGTTGGTGGGTCCTATCCCCTCTCCATGGATATTAGTGTTTTTACCAGTCCCTAGCTATTTCTTCAGTGCTCAGATGGGTAGTCTGGAAAATGCATCTTTGGAAAACTGTGCAAGACTTTCCACAGAAAGTAGCCCCCTAGGGTGAGCACTGCCCAGTGAAGGTGAGCACCTGTGAGACACACACAGGTCCTGCACACTGTCCTCCCAGAGGAGGTGCCCTTCCCTTTTCTCTGCTGGGGCCTCTGCTTCCTCCCTCTGTGCCCAGGGCTGGTTGCTGTCAGACCAGGAGCCTGCCAGTCAGATGGGGACACTGCTCTTTCCTGAATGTTGACAGTGTGTGGATCCCCACGGGCAGGTCAGAAACCTCTGACAGGTAGTGTTGTGACCACTGCTGCTCGTTGGAAGTGCACACACTTGCCCCTTTTCCATTTGGAAAACATAGACTTTCAAGAGTTTGCTGCATAGTAGGGATATTGGAACTTTCTCTGACCTTGGGGTGTGACGAATATTTTCCAGCCTGTGGTTTGTCTTTCCAGAATTCTGCATTTTTCTGGTTCTGTTTGGGGCACAGGCAGAGCCAGCCATTGCCTGACTGGCTTCTGGCCTTGTAGACACAATTAGCAAAGAGGTCTTTACCTGGACACTATGCACATGTTGCCAAAAGATCTTCATTTTTGTTTTTACATCTGATCTCTAATCTCTCTGGGATTTCCTCTTCAAATAACAAAAATGTTATTTTAGATATAAACAAACACACATATGTGGGCAGACACAAAAAAACACCTAATGTAAGATTCCATTTAAAAGAAATGTCCAGAAAAGGTAAAGGTGCAGAGGCAGGAGGCAGATCAGGGCTTGCCAGGGCAGGAGGAGCAGGGAGTGAGTACTTTTGATGCAGGGTTTCCTTCTGGGGAGACGGGACACCCTGCAACTAGACAGTGGTGATGCTGGCACAGCATCATGAAGGTACATCATTCTCAGGAATGGCACAATTTATAATACAAACAATAAATTTTATTCATAACATAAAATGAATCACACCCTGGAAAAATGAAGGATAGAAAGAGAAAGAAAAGATGAAGCCCCCTTTCACTGGTGGAGACAGGGCCGAGGTGCTCCGCAACCAGCTGCTGCACCTCCAGTGGCCTGGGAGGCAGGCAGACAACAAGAAGACAGCCTCTGGTGCAACTGTCTCTAGCCAAGTGAGCTGGGTAGGGGCAGTCTTGGCATGTTACTGCTCAGTGTAGTAAGGTCACTGGTCATTAGGAAGTGACGTCACTGCTCTTGTCTGAGAAAATGCTCCGGGTAAGGGACCTGGGCAGTGACCTCACAACAGTGCCCCCCCCAGAATTTGTGACACTGGTAACCAGGCAGTCACATTCTAAAGCTTCCCCTACCCTGTTCACTTAGTTAGGGATGATTCAACAGCAAGGATGTTCTGCTGCTGTGTGGGAGTGTCCTGAGGCCGTAGCCTCACAAGAGGAGGCAGTCAGGAGGAAAATGGATGCTGCTGATGGAGGGCTCACACCAGACACACGTGGCCCTTTTCATGGTGCAATAGAAAGGTAACTGAGGGAGGACCAGGGTGGTTTTGTTTGGACCAGGCCAGATCACACCTGAGCAGCCCTAAGACACCTACTTGTGTGAGTGTGTGTTTAAGGGGATTCACGTGCGTAGGCCTGCCCCAGGCAGGAGCTGATGAGAACACTGGTGGGCCATTCATGCCCACACACCAGGTCAAGCCAGGCAGGGGTGGATGTGGAGTATGGATGGGGTCCTCTGAACGAGGTTTATCCCAAGCGCTGGAGGTGAATCTAACTTTCCTGGTAGAGGTGTGTGCAAACACGGGGCTGGGCCTGAGCTGAAGCAGAAAGTGCAGTGGGAAGAAGCAGCAGTGACTAGGGCAGGGTAGGACTACAGGCCTCCCAGCTGGCTACCAGTCACTGTCATTACAGATTTCAACCACAGATCTACAGAAACAGGCAATGGAGGAGGAGGCAGGGCCCAGCTCCTCCATCGAGAACAAAGAACTCCAAACCAAGGACACCCAAGGTAACCCTGAAATCCCTGTCACTACCCAGGATTCGGGGGAACCAAGGCCCTTTCATAGACAAAAAAGAACATGTTGCCTGAAACTGCCCAGGCTCCACAGAAAGAAGGTTACAGTCACAATGGAACAACTAGCCTACAGGGGAAAAAGGGGGGGCCAGATGACCTTGAATCTAAAGAGACAGAGTCAAAGAGTGTAAAGGTGGGGGAGGTAAGGGTGCACAGGAGTATAGCAGGTGAGTCATGGTAAGGAGAACAGATGTCAGAGGAAAAATAAACACTAACATACAGGACCAAAAATCAAAGAATGCCTAGAAACAATTAACTACTAGACCTTCCACTTAACGAACATCTGAGGTGGGGCTTCTAAATGGCATCTCTGGAAGGCTCTGAATCTGTCCATGTTTCTGTGGCCACTGGGATGTAGGCATGCAAGTGTTAACTTCTCCTCTCGCAACCGCAGCCCCTGGACACATTGAAAGGCTGAAGAGTGAAGGACCCAACCCTCTCACCACTGGTGAGGGGCAGGGTGCACCATCCACCCTAGGCTCACTCAAGGCTGTAGTCATGGTCTATGGGCAACCAACTGGGGATCCAGGACCTTTGACCCACCACAATGAGCCCTAGAGTTGAAGTCTTAGGGGCATCAGGCAAAAATAAGAACTCTTTGGCCAAGGTGGAACAGATTGCTTCCCCCTCTTGATGTCATAACAAACGAGAAAGAGAGATAGAAGTCCAGTTCAAAAGGTTAGAGTTGGAGAGAGTTCTTTGTGGAATGGTGGAGTGGGTGGCCAGCTTAACAGGAAGTATAGGTGCCAGACTCACAGCAAGAGCATGAGCTGGTGGGCTGGGGCAAAGACAGACCTTGGCCTAAGAAATCTGCTAGAATGTGTGCAGGGTGTAATATCACTAGCAGCCTCTATGAAGGCTCTGACTGTGTTTTCACTTTGTGGGGCTGTGGGGATGTGGGTATGCAAGCGATAACTTCTCCTCTCCAAATATAGCCCCTGGCAACATTGAAAGGCCAGAGAGTGAAGAACCCAGTCTCCTCAGTGCTGGTGAAGGTCAGGATGTACCACTCATTCAGAGCTCACTCAAGGCTGCTGTCATGGGCTGGGGACACTCATCTCAGGGACCAGGATCCTTGATCAACCATGATATGCCCCAGACGTCAAAATCATGGAGGCATTGTGCAAAAATGAAGACCTTTTCCACCAAGGGGGAGGTGGCTGCTTCCCCTCCTGATTCCCTAAGAGAAGAGCAAAAGACACAGAAGTCTGGATCAAAAGGTGAGAGTTAAGGTGAGGTCCTTCTATGATGGTGAAGCTGTGGGTGGCCACCTTGTTGGGAAAAGTAGGTACGAGATACACAGCAAGAGCTAGAATCAGTGGACAGGGGCAAAGGCAGACCTTAGCCAAGAACTCTGTTGTATACCTGCAGTCTGTTGTGCTGGGGAGTAATATCATTAGCCACCAGTAGGAAGGCTTGGGGAGTGTTCCCTTTTTGCCAGGCCATTGGGATGTAGTCATGAAAATGATAACTTGTCCTCTTGCAACTGCAGCCCCTGAACACCTTAAACGGCCGAGGAGTGAAGAACCCAGCACCATCACCGTTGGCTAGTGGCTGAATGAACCATCTCCCCAGGGCTCACTGAAGACTGCGGTCATGAGTTGCGGACACTCATCAGAAGAGTCAGCCTGGCTGGTGTAGCTCAGTGGATTGAGCACGGGCCTGCGAACCACATGATCGTGGTTGGATTCCCAGTCAGGGCACATGCCTGGGTTGCAGGCCAGTTCCCAGCAGGGGACTCATGAGAGGTGACTCATGAGAGGCAACCATACATTGATGTTTCTCTCCATCTCTCCTTCCTTTCCTCTCTAATGATAAATAAATAAAATCTTTAAAAAAAAAAGAAGAAGAGTCAGGACACTTGACCAACGACAATGTTCTGCACAGGTCTAAGTCTTAAGGGTGTCATGTAAAAAAGACCTTTTTGGCCAATGAGGTGTAAGCTGCTTCCTCTCTTTATGCCATATCAAAAGACCAAAAGACACAGGATTCTGGGTCAAAAGATGAGAGTTGGGGTAGGTCACACCTTATGTGATAGTCAATGAGTAGGTTGGGAACTTATTGGGAAGAGTACGTGCCAGACACAGAGCAAGAGCTCAAGACGATGGGCCTAGGCAAGGACAGAACTCAGCCTAAGAAATAGGCTGGAATGTCTGTGGGAGGATATACTGTGGGGAAACATCATGACCAGTCACTCTGGAAGTCTCAGGGTGTGTTCTCTGTTTGTTGGACCATTGGGATGTAGGAATGCGAGTAATAACTTCTCCTCTGGCAAATGCAGCCCCCAACACATTGAAAGGCCAAAGAGAGAAGAACCCACCCCTCTCATGGCTGGTGAGGGGAAGGGTGAACCATTCACCCAGGGCTCACTCAAGGCTGCTGTCATGAGCTGTAGACACCCATCTCAGGAACCAGGACCATTGACTGACCATGATATGCCCCAGATGTTGAAGGCCCAGGGGTGTCTTGAAAAAAAGACCTTTTGGGCCAAGGTGGAGCAGCCTGCTTCCTCTCCTTATGCCATTTCAGAAGACCAGGAAACACTGGAACCCAGGTTGATTGGTAAGAATTGTGCCAGGTCCTTGTGTGATGGTGAAGGAGTAGATGCCCAGTTGCTCAGGAAGAGTTGGTGCTAGACACACAGAGAGCTCAAGCTGGTCGGCAGAGGAAAGTCAGAACTCAGCCTAAGAAATTGGCTGGAATGTCTGTGGGAGGATACACTGTGGGGGAATATCACGAGCAGCCACTTTAGAAGGCTCGGGGGTCTGTTCTCTGTTTGTGAGGTCATTGGAATGTAGGCACGCAAATGATAACTTGCATTATCAAGTTCCTTGTAGAGTAACTACAAGTATTACAACTTGTAGCTCCCCTCGCAACTACAGCCCTTGCAAACGTTGTAAGTCCCAAGTAAAAAAATGTTAGCCTTTTTAGTGCTGGTAAGGGTCGGGGCACACCACCCACCCAGGGCTCAGTCAAGACTGCTGTCATGGACTTCACACACCCATCTGGGTAACAAGGTGCCTCAATAGACCATGGTACGCTGCATACTTGGAAGGTTCTGAGGCATCATGGAATCCATAAGTGTTTTAAGGGTTAGGGAGAGCAGGCTGCTGCCCCTCATGGAGCCTGTCCTACTAGGATCACCTGAAATATCTTCCTTTGATCCTGCCCTTGTTCCTGCCAAGGAAGGAAACATTCATGTGTAAATACTGAGAGTCAGCTGTAGAGCTCATTTTCATTCAATCAGCAATTCCACTCCATCCAGGAACTCTTTACCTCACCGCTGTGACCTTATTCCTGAATTTTCATGTTACTGTGTCCTTGGGCTGGCTTCAACTGAAACACTAAATAAAAGGTTTTGTTGTTACTATATATTATGCCACTTGTGAGGGTGATGTGCACTCACACGCTGTGTAAGCATCACCTCTATCGATGAGATGATGTTCCATCTCCCAGAAGAAGACCCTGCACCAAGTGTACTGCACCTCCCCTCCTCCTGTCCCTGGCAACTCCTGATCAGCTCTATGTCCTCCTTTGCCTCCTCTGGATGATTCCTATACACAAAAAGTTACAATAGGTATCTTTTTTTCCTCCTCACATGTCTTTGTAAAGGAGTATCCCAGATGGATTAGGGGTCAAATGCAAAGAAAGAATCTTTTGGGGCAATGTGTGCATAATATCCAGGTAGAGACCTCTTTGCTAATTGCGTCTGCTGGGCTGAAGCCAGGCAGGCAATGGGTGGCTCTTCATGTGCCCCAAAGAAAAACTAGAAAATGCAGAATTCTGGAAACACAAACAACAGGCTGGAAAATACTCCTCACACCCAAGGCCAGAGAAAGGTTCAACCTTCCTGTCTGGCAGCAAAATCTCGAAAGTCTATGTTCTCCAAAGCGCGGAGGGGCAAGCACATCCACTTCCAGTGAGAGGCAGCGCGCACACCACTACCTGTCAGAGGTTCCTGATCTGCCCGATGGGGCCCCATGCACTGTCAACAGTCGAGAGAGAGCACTGTCCCCATCTGACTGGCAGGCTCCTGTCCTAGAACAACCAGCCCTGGGCATAGAGGGAGGAAGCAGAGGCCCCAGCAGACCCCAGTAGAGAAAAGGGAAGGGCACCTTCTCTGGGAGGACAGTGTGCAGAACCTGTGCGCATCTCACAGGTGCTCCCCTTCACTGGGCAGTGCTCACCCTAGGGGGCCACCCCACAGAAATTCTTGCACAATTTCCACAGATGTGCTTTCCCGACTCCCCATCAGAGCACTGATGAAACAACTGGGAAGTGGTAAAAACACTAACATCTATGAGGAGGGGATAGAACCCACCAATCTCGGTCTGCATGGATAAGGGAGGCTGAGCAGCTGCTAAAGTGGGTGCCAACAAATGGGGACCTCAGGGGTCCTCTCACCTGAGACTCGTGGAGCAGCCGTCTACATCCAGGATTCCACCTGACTACATACATACGATTTCAATAAGCAGATGAGTGTACGTGAAAATCACATGATACTCTCTACAGAGAACCCTAAAGATGCTACAAAAGAACCCTCTAAAAATAAATAAATAAATAAAATCTTTAAAAAAAAAAAAAAGTTAATATATCGAAATTAGTTGAATTTATATGCACCCAAAATGAACTGCCGGAAAGGGAAACTAAGACAACAATACCATTTGCAGTTGCATTAAAACAAATAAAATACCTAGGAATAAATCTCACCAAGGTTATAAAAGACCTAAACTTAGAAAATCATGAAGCACTGAAGAAAGAACTTGAAGAAGTTACAAATAAGCAGAAACACTTACCGTGTTCATGAATAGGAAGAATTAACACCATTAAACTGTCCATAGTACCCCCCAAATCTTTAGATTCAATGCCACTCCTATCAAGACACCAGTGATGTATTTCACAGAACGAGAAGTAATATTTGAAAAATTTGTACAGAACAACAAAAGGCCCTGAATAGCAACAGTGACCTTGAGGAAGAATGAAGTTGGAGGAATTATGGTATGTAATATCAAACTATACTAGAAAGCCATACTAACGCAAACAGCATGGAACTGACATAAAAGCAGCCACAGATATCCATGGAACGAAAAAGAGGGCCCCAAAGGAAAGCCACACCATTGTGCTCAGTTAATATTAGATACAGGAAGCAAGCACATACAATGGGCTAATGATAGGTTGTTCCATACATGGTTTGGGAAAATTGCACAGATACATGCAGAGAAATGAAATTAGTCCACCTTCTTACACCACACACAAGAATAAATTCAAAATGGATTAAAACTTAAATGTTACATCTGAAAACATAAAAATCCTACAAGACAACATAGGCAATAACATCTTGGACATTGCTCACAGCAGTATTTTATCTGCTATATGTTCCCAGGCAAGGTAAACCAAAGAAATAATTCAAACTTTAGAAATCTATTGCAGATATAATGATAACTTTAATTAATTGATGAGATTTTATAATTTTCCTGTATTTCTTAGAAACACACTTAAGAAGTACTGCTTTTAACTGTAGGCACACAATTAAAGTGCGAACATATGTTCAGTTGTTGATATTTGTGAGTTTATTATCTTTTCACTGTTCATAGTTTTGATCATCTTTTTCTTCAGTCCATTTAACATTTCATATAATAAGGGCTTGGTGATGATGAACTCTTTTAACTGGACTTTATCTTGGAAGCGTTTTATCTGCCCTTCCATTCTAAATGATAGCCTTGCTGAATCCAGCCCTTACTTGCCTGTAAGGTTTCTTTTGAGAAATCAGCTGATAGTCTTATGGGAAGCCCTTTGTAGGTAACTGTCTCCTTTTCTCTTGTTGCTTTTAAAATTCTCTTCTTACCTTTCTTCTTGGGTAATGTGATTATGATGTGCCTGGGTGTGTTTCTCCTTGGGTCCAGCTTCTTTGCGACTCTCTGAGCTGCCTGGACTTGCATGTCTACTTCCTTTGCCACATTGGGGAAGATTTCCTTCATTATTTTTTCAAATATGTTTTCAATTTGTTGCTCTTCCTCTACTCCTTCTGGCACCCCTATGATTCGGATGTTGGAACATTTAAAGTTGTCCCAGAGGTTCCCAAGCCTCTCCTCATTTTTCTTTATTTTGAATTCTTGTTTCTTCATTCTATTGTGGTTGAATGTTTATCTCTTCTTTCTGTTCCAAATCTTTGATTTGAGTTGCAGTTTCCTTCCCTTCACTATTGGTTCCCTGTATATATATATATATATATAAATAATTTCACTATTTGCATAGCCTGCACTTCTTCCTCTATTTTGTGGCCAAACTCCATCATTTCTGTGAGCATCCTGATTACCAGTGTTTTGAACTCCGCATTTGATAGGTTGGCTATCTCCTCATCGCTTAGTTTTGTTCTGAAGTTTTGATCCGTTCTTTCATTTGGGCCATATTTCTTTGTCTCAGTTCACCTGTTACATTGTAAGGGGTAGAGCCTCAGGTATTCACCATGGCAGGGCAACTCACCTGGCTGCATTGTGGCACTGTATGTGGGGGAAGGGTCAGAGAGGGAACGATGCTGCCTGCTCGGCTCTCGCCCTGCTTTTAGTCACTTCCTTCGCTTCCTGCAACTGGATTGTGTTCTTCACATGCTGATTCCCAGGTGAATGGACTTGTGTACATTCTAGGATCCTTGGGCCCTCTAACAGACTCTCCTGTGAGTCTAGGAGTTTCTCCCACTGTCCCAACCCCCACAGATTATTATTGCCTGAGGTTTTGAGGCCTTAGTTTCCTTGTGCTGGAACCCTGGGTTGTGTGGTCTGTCTCGCTCCCCAGTTGTTCCTCCCAGCTTGTCTGTCTGCAAATGTAGAGTATCCTGGTCCACCGGCTGCTGCCTTGTCCCAAGTCTCTCTACCCCAGCTTCCATCCTCCACCCATCATTTTGTCCACTCAACTGGGATTCAGCATGGATTCTGTGGTACCCCTTGTCTAGAATAAGACATAAGTCAATGGAATCAGCCCTTTGCTGTTCTCGTTGGGGTGTAACAACCACCTCTTATTAATTACAGAAGCTTTGTTTCATTTTTCCAGAAATAGTGTTTGGATCTGTTCTAAATCAGTAGCCAGTCAGCTTAGCTGCTGCTGGTGAACATGGGCCAGGTTCTGCTTTCAACCTGCTTAGATTTCTGGAAGCAACTGAATGTCATTCAGCCTGGAAGATCTCATTTTGGTTGTTGCCCTGTTGTTTTGTTGTTGTTATGTTGTGTCGTTGTTGTTGTTATTGGTGGTGGTGGTGTGTGTGTAGTTAAGTAGGTACAGAAGTGGAGAGGGAAGAATTTCATGGGAGATAATCTCTTTACAAATAGTGAGAATAGGGCTACTGGAGTGGAAATATGCCTTTGGTTAGCAAATGTGAAATAGGATCAAAGGCACTGACCGACAGTTTACAGGGAAAACCAGGAAACAATAGGGCTATAGGAAGAAAGCAGTGCCCTGAAATAGAAGGATGGGTGAGGAAAAACCAATGTTTAACACTGAAAATTTATAATTTCCTAAGAAAATGTGACCTAATCTTTTCTAAACAGAGAGAAAAGGAACTAAGAAAGAGCAGAGATTTAGAAGTATGGTCTCATATTTAAGAAAAAAGGTCTGCGGACAATAGGGCAATAAAAGATGTGTTCATCATACATGGATGCTGAACTAGATGTGTTTGTACAGTGCATAGCCTAAGGGATTTTGTACAACTTTGTAATTTAATAGCTTTTTTTTTGGTGGGCAAAAAATGTGGTAGACACTTTAAAGCTTGTTGTTATTATTTTTATTTCCAGTGAATGAAAACTTTTCTTTCCAGGTGTAAGTCTTTGTCTTCAGTAAAGTCACCATAATTGCAGAAGGCAATATGCCATCCCAATTGACTACGAAAATACAAAAGGTAATTATTAGGGGCTAGTGCATCTGTATTCTTTTAAAAGTTAAGGATGGTTTTACTTTGAATCCTGGATTCAACATTTTAAAATCCCATTGACTTTCATAGTGCAATTTAGTGTTCTGTTATATATATATAAATTCCTACTGCAAATTGGATTGCTAGATATTTATTCCTTTGTTCTTCATATTTCATTTTCAAGGTCAAAAACAACATTACATTAACTTTACATTTTATTAAAAGTTGCATTACTGCTCCACATCCTCCATGGCCCCAAATGTCATTCTTTTCATGCTCAGGAATAGCACATATTACAATTTAAACAGTAAATGTTACTTACGAGTTAAAATGAATCACACCATGGAAAAATGAAGGATGAAAAATAAGGAAGAAAAGATGAACCAGCCCCCCCAAACCCCAAATAATAAAAATTTCCATCCCCATAAGCACACATCAACCTGCCACCCCTATGCTAACCCCACCTTCCCCGCCTTTTCACCTTGGGCTCTGCCTCCTTGGGCTCCAGGTCGTGTGGCTCAGTTCATTTAACAGGGGGCCCGTGCTCCAGGTTGCAGCTAGAAATCATGAGCTGCCTGGAGATCCTGGGTGTTTTCAGAGGAGGGATCCTCCTCCGTGCATCCAGGGGCCCTGGTTTCCCAGACGGCCAGGTGGCCACAGTCACTTCTGGCCTGCTCTGGCCCTTGCTGCTGTGGCGCACCTGCCCGTCACTGGTGGAGACATGGACAGAGTCTTCATCAACCAGTTGCTGCACCCGCAGTGGCCTAGGGAGGCAGGCAGACAAGAAGAAGACAGCCTCTGGTGCAACTGTCTCTAGCCAAGTGAGCTGGGTAGGGGCAGTCTTGGCATGTTACTGCTCGGTGTAGTAAGGTCACTGGTCATTAGGAAGTGAAGTCACTGCACTGCTCTCAGGAGATGCTTGAGGCAAGGGACCCGGGCAGTGACCTCACGAAAGAGTCTGAGAGAACTTGGAAGCCTGGTGACTGGGCAACCATCTTCTAAAGCTGCCCCTACCCTGGTCAGTTGGTTTGGGATTTCCCAAGAGCAAGCTATGTGGTGTTGCTGTNCCTCCGTGCATCCAGGGGCCCTGGTTTCCCAGACCGCCAGGTGGCCACAGTCACTTCTGGCCTGCTCTGGCCCTTGCTGCTGTGGCACACCTGCCCATCACTGGTGGAGACATGGACAGAGTCTTCATCAACCAGTTGCTGCACCCGCAGTGGCCTTGGGAGGCAGGCAGACAACAAGAAGACAGCCTCTGGTGCAACTGTCTCTAGCCAAGTGAGCTGAGTAGGGGTAGTCTTGGCATGTTACTGCTCGGTGTAGTAAGGTCACTGGTCATTAGGAAGTGAAGTCACTGCACTGCTCTCAGGAGATGCTTGAGGCAAGGGACCCGGGCAGTGACCTCATGAAAGAGTCTGAGGGAACTTGGAAGCCTGGTGACTGGGCAACCATCTTCTAAAGCTGCCCCTACCCTGGTCAGTTGGTTTGGGATTTCCCAAGAGCAAGCTATGTGGTGTTGCTGTTTGGGGCCATCCCAAGATGATGGAAAAAGCAGGCGCCCGAGATGGAGGGTTATAAGATGCCTATGGCCCTTTTCTCGGTGACATGCACAGGGAAAGGAGGGAGGACCAGGGTGGTTTTGTTCATGCCAGGCCACCACTCAGATCACACCTGAGCAGCCCTAAGACACTTACTTGTGTCTCTCTGTGTGTGTGTGTGTGTGTGTGTGTGTGTTTATGAGGACCTGATGAGAACACTGTCGGGTCACTCTTGCTCAGGTCAAGCCTGGCGAGGTGGATGTGAAGTGTGAATGGGGCCCTCTGCACGAGGTTGCTCCTGAGCCCTGGAAGTGAATCTAACTTTCTTGGTGGTGGACTGTGCAAACACAGGGCAGGGCTTGATGATGGAGCTGAAATACCTGTGGGAGGAAGCACCAGCATATAGGGTTGGGGAGGGCTAGAGGCCTCCCAACTGGTTACCAGCCACTGTCATTACAGACTTCAACACTGGATATACAAAATGAGGGGACGGAGGCTGCTGTCATGGGCAGGCATCAACCTGGAGAACCAGGTCCCTCCATCAAACACCATATGCCTTGGATGTCAAAGGCTTGAAGGCATAGTGGAAGAAAAATGAAGTTTTGGACAAAGGAGGAGCATGCTACTGGCCCCCCTGATTCAAAAAAGGAACTAGAGACACAATCAACCCAGTCCAAAGGTTTGACATGGGTCAAGGTCCTTGAGTGAAGGAGAAGGAGTGGGTGGGAAGCTAAACAGAAAGAGTAGGTGCCAGACACACAATGAGACCTCAAGCCAATGCGAGAGGACAAGGAAACCTCAGCCTAGGAAAGCTGCTGGAATGTCTGAGGCTTTGTGTCCTGGAGGGACAATATCACTAGGAGCCACTAGAAGTGTTGAGGTTGGGTTAGCAGTTTGAGCAGCCATTGGGGTATAAGCATGCAAGTAATAAACTCTCCTCTGGCAATCACAGTGTCTAAATCCAATGAGACTCCAGAGAGTGGAGAACTGAGCCTTGTCAGCTCTGGTGAGGGTCACGGTGACCCACCCAGCCAGGACTCAGGGGAACCATCACAGTGGTATGTGGTCGACCTGCTGGGAATCAGAGGAGCCTCCAAGAATGGTGACATGAGCGAAAACCAAAACTCGCTAGGGTGCAGTGCCAAGAAGAAACCCTCTATGGTGGAGGAAAGGCAGGCCTCTTTACCTCCCGAGGCTACAGAAGGAGTGAGGACCAAGCAGAAGTCGGGGGCAAAAGGTAAGAGTTGGGGCGAGGTCCTTGTAAAATACGGAAGGAATTGATGGACAGCCGGTGTCCTAGGAAGGACATGTGCCAGACCCAAAGTAGGAGCATCAAGAGGTAGGCAGTGGCAAAGACAGTCCTCAGCATGAGAAAGCTTCTGGAATGTCACAGGCTTCCCGACCTTTAGAAGCAATAACACAAGACGTCACTAGGAAGGTTCTGGTGGTGTTTATAGTTTGAGAAGCCATTGAAATATAAGCATGCAAGCGATACCCTTTCTATTCATAACCATAGCGCCTAGACACCTGGAGGAAGAGGAGGAGGACCAACCAGCCCCATGAGCACTGGCGAGGAACAGGGAAAACAATCCACCCAGGCCTCAGGGCAGAGCTCTGCGGTGCTGTGGGTCAGACTCCTGGGGATGCAGGAGCTCGTAGTACCAGTGACGAGCCCAACACCTGCAAGTCCCTGGGGAGGCGCCGAAAGAAGTTTTCTTCATTGTCAGACGGTGAGCAGGACACATCCTGTCCTGAGGCCAAGGGAGGAATGACAAACAGAGGAGAATCTGGGGTGAAGGGTTAGTAGTGTAGAGAGTTCCTTGCTGGATATGTAAGGAGTGACTAACTGGCCACCTTACTGAAGAGAACACTTTCCCGACCCAGAGGAAAAGCCCAAATGGTGGCAAATGGCATGGACAGTATTCAGCCTAAGAAAGCTGCTGAAATGTCTGAGAGCTTCCGTCCTTTAGAGGCAGTATGACAAGAACTTACTAGGAAGGTTGTGGTTGTCTTAGAAATTAGAGGAGCCTTTTGGTTATAAGCAAGCAAGCAATAACCTCTCAGTCCACAACACAGCACCTGGACACCGTGAGGAAGAGCAGGAGGACAAACACAGCCCCGTGAGCACCCCTGAGGACCTGGGACATCCATCCACCCAGGCCTCACGAGAGAGCTCCGCCATGCTGTGTCCTCCAACTCCTGGGGATCCAGGGGCCTTTCGTATCTGTGACCTGCCCAACATCCACAAGTCAGTGAGGAGGCGCAGCAAGAAGGAGTCAGCTATGGCAGACGGTGAGCAGGACACTTCCCATTCTGAAGCCACAGGAGGAGTGACAGAGAGAAGGGAGTCCGGGTGGAAATGTTAGTTGTGAAGACACTTTCTTTTTGGAGAAAGTAGTAATGACTGAGAGGCCACCTTACTGGGAAGAACACGTGCCAAACCAATAGCACCAGCCCCAGGTGGTGAGAAGTGGCTTTGACAGACCTCAGCCTCAGAAAACTGCTGAAATGTCTGAGGGTTCCTGTCCTTTAGAGACAATATGACAAGAAGTCATTAGGAAAATTCTGGTTGTCTTAGCAATTAGAGGAGCCATTTGGCCGTAAGCCTGCAGGCAATCACCTCTCTGTTCACAACACAGCACTTGTACACCTTGAGGAAGTGGTGGAGGACAAACCCAGCCGTGAGAGCATTTGTGAGGACCTGGGAAATCCATCCACCCAGGTCTCCCAAGAGAGCTCTGAGGTGCTGTGTAGTCAGATCCTGGGGATCCAGGAGCCTGTAGAGATGGTTACTTGTCCATCGACTTCAAGTGTGGTGGGCGGTGTTTCCAGAAGAAATTCTCAGTGGCTGATCAAGACCAGGACACTCTCCCTGCTGAGGCCTCCAGAGGACTGAGGGAGCAGCAGGAGTCCGGGCGAAAGGCAAGACTTGTGCAGAGGTCCATGTTGAATGGGAAAGGAAAATATGGCTGGCATATTGTGAAATGTAGATGTGAGGTTCTAGGGACAGGACAAAGTAGTCAGTAAGGGCAAGAGAGACCTCAGCTTTGAAGTCTTCTCAAATATCTGTTGGAGGATGTCATGTGGGAGAACATCATGGGTAGCTACTCTAGAAGGCTTGGTTAATTTTCTTTGTTTAAGGGACTTTTGAATGAAGGCATGGAAGTGATAACTTCCCCTCTTCCAAGTACAGCCCCTGGTAGCAGTGAAATACCAGAGAGCAACGATTTGAGTCCCCTAACTTCTGGTCAGGGCCAGTGTATACCATGTAGCCATGGTGGTGGGCTTCAGATCCCCACGTGGGGGACCTTGTTCCTCTACTGGCCTCCTTGTGCTGCAGACTTCCAAGCCTCCAGGCCCAAGTGGAATGCAGAAGCCTCTTTTGGTCCAGGGGGATCCAGTTCCTGCCCCTCACGGAGCCTGTCCTGCTAGGATCTCCTGAACTATCTTCGCTTGACCCAGCCCTTGCTCTCACCGAGGAGGGGGACATTCATCTGGATACTTCGAGTCAGCTGTAGAGCTCATTTTCATTCAATCGGCGTTCCCACTCCGTCTAGGAACTCTTCTACCTCACGGCTGTCACCTTATTCCTGTATTTTCATGTTACTGTGTCCCTGGGCTGGCTTCAACTGAAACACTAAATAAAAGGTTTTGTTGTTACTATATATTATGCCACTTGTGAGGGTGATGTGCACTCCCATGCTGTGTAAGCATCACCTCTATCAATGAGATGATGTTCCATCTCCCAGAAGAAGACCCTGCCCCAATGTACTGCGCCCCCCTCCTCCTGGCCCTGGCGACTCCTGATCAGCTCTGTGTCTTCCTTTGCCTCCTCTGGATGATTCCTATACACGGAATGGTACAATAGGTATCTTTCTTTTCTGCTCACATATGTTTGTACAGGAGTGTCCCAGATGCATTAGAGATCGAATATAAAAAATGACTCCCCATCAGGACACTGATGAAGCAGCTGGAAACTTGTAAAAACACTAATATCCATGGAGAGGGCATAGGACCCACCAACCCAGGTCCACGTACATGAGGGAGGCTTCGCAGCTGCTAACGTGGGTGCCAACCAATAAGGACCTCAGGGTCCTCTCACCTGAGACACGTGGTGCAACCATCTGCATCTAGGATCCCACCTGTTGTACCACACACATGTGATTTCAACAACCAGACAGGATTATGTGAAAATCACAAGACTCTCTTTATCGGGAATCCTATAGAATCTACAACAACAACAACAAAAAAAACCCTACTAGAACTGAACACTGAATTCACTAAGCTAGCAGGATAAAGAATACACATACCCAAATCAGTTGCATTTATGTACACCAAAAATGAACCAGCAGAAAGGGGAGCTAAAAAATCAATACCGTTTGCAGTTGCATCAAAATAAATAAAATATGTAAGAANAATATCTGTTGGAGGATGTCGTGTGGGAGAACATCATGGGTAGCTACTCTAGAAGTCTTGGTTAATTTTCTGTGTTTAAGGGACTTTTATATGTAGGCATGGAAGTGATAACTTCCCCTCTTCCAAGTACAGTCCCTGGTAGCAGTGAAATACCGGAGAGCAACGATTTGAGTCCCCTAACTTCTGGTCAGGGCCAGTGTATACCATGTAGCCATGGTGGTGGGCTTCAGATCCCCACGTGGGGGACCTTGTTCCTAAACTGGCCTCCTTGTGCTGCAGACTTCCAAGCCTCCAGGCCCAAGTGGAATGCAGAAGCCTCTTTTGGTTCCGGGGGGATCCAGTTCCTGCCCCTCACGGAGCCTGTCCTGCTAGGATCTCCTGAACTATCTTCGCTTGACCCAGCCCTTGCTCTCACCAAGGAGGGGGACATTCATCTGGATACTTCGAGTCAGCTGTAGAGCTCATTTTCATTCAATCGGCGTTCCCACTCCATCTAGGAACTCTTCTACCTCACCGCTGTCACCTTATTCCTGTATTTTCATGTTACTGTGTCCCTGGGCTGGCTTCAACTGAAACACTAAATAAAAGGTTTTGTTGTTACTATATATTATGCCACTTGTGAGGATGATGTGCACTCCCATGCTGTGTAAGCATCACCTCTATCAATGAGATGATGTTCCATCTCCCAGAAGAAGACCCTGCACCAATGTACTGCGCCCCCCTCCTCCTGTCCCTGGCGACTCCTGATCAGCTCTGTGTCTTCCTTTGCCTCCTCTGGATGATTCCTATACACGGAATGGTACAATAGGTATCTTTCTTTTCTGCTCACATATGTTTGTACAGGAGTGTCCCAGATGCATTAGAGATCGAATATAAAAAATGACTCCCCATCAGGACACTGATGAAGCAGCTGGAAACTTGTAAAAACACTAATATCCATGGAGAGGGCATAGGACCCACCAACCCAGGTCCACGTACATGAGGGAGGCTTCGCAGCTGCTAACGTGGGTGCCAACCAATAAGGACCTCAGGGTCCTCTCACCTGAGACACGTGGTGCAACCATCTGCATCTAGGATCCCACCTGTTGTACCACACACATGTGATTTCAACAACCAGACAGGATTATGTGAAAATCACAAGACTCTCTTTATCAGGAATCCTATAGAATCTACAACAACAACAACAAAAAAAACCCTACTAGAACTGAACACTGAATTCACTAAGCTAGCAGGATAAAGAATACACATACCCAAATCAGTTGCATTTATGTACACCAAAAATGAACCAGCAGAAAGGGAAGCTAAAAAATCAATACCGTTTGCAGTTGCATCAAAATAAATAAAATACGTAAGAATAAATCTCACCAAGGATGTAAAAGACCTGTACTCAGAAAATTATGAAGCTCTGGAGAAAGAAATTGAAGGGCATACAAATATATGGAAGTACCTACCATGTTCATGAATAAGAAGAATTAACACCATTAAAATATCCATAGTACCCAAAGCAATCTGTAGGTGCAATGCCATTCCTATTAAGACACCTATGATGTATTTCACAGAACTAGAACAAATATTTCAAAAATTTATTGGAAACCACAGAATGCCCTGAATAGCAAGAGGACTTTGGGGAAGAATGAAGTTGGAAGAATCACAGTATATAATATCAAACTATACTATAATGCCATAGTAATTCAAACAAGGAACAGGCATCAAAACAGCTGCAGGTATCCATGGGACAAAATAGAGGGCCCTGAAGGAAAGCCACACTTTGATAAACCCACAATTAATATTTGACAAAGAACGTAAGTGCATACAGTAGCCTAATGAAAATTTATTCAATGAATGGCTTTGGAAAAAATGGACAGATACATGTATAAAAATGAAACTAGAATACCTTCTTACACCATACACAAGAATAAATTCAAATTGGATCAAAGACTTAAATGTTAGACCTAAAACCTTACAAACCCTAGGAGACAACTTAGGCCCCTTCATCTCAGACTTTGCTCGTAGCAGTATTTTTTCTGGTATGCTTCCCTAGGCAAGGAAAACAAAAGAAAGAATTCAAATTTTAAAAATCTACTGCAGATATCTATATATGTCAAATTACTTGATAAGATTTATTTATTTTCCTGTGTCTCCCTGAAAATACATTAAAAGTACTGCTTTTAATTTTAGGCACATGATTCAAATAAAGTGTGAACACATGTTTGATTTAAAAGATGTATTTAAGTTAAATGTCCTTTTATTACTTTACATATTGAATTCTGTACAATAAGCATTCTATTGAAGGAGAACAAATCCTAAAGAATGAATGATAAATAAGTGAGAATAACTACAAAAGACTGATTCTGGTTTCTTTTTCTTGTGTCCTTAATACACTATACTATCTTTGACAACAAAAATGTCCTGCTTGTGATAGAAAGGGTCAGAAATGGAAAAAACATAAGCAGGGAATCAATAATGCACATTTTCATAGCAGTGGTCAAATTATACTGCTTCCTAGTGGGTACCATTTTTCCCCATTGAGTGGGACACTATGAAGTTGGATGTCAATTGCTCCCCCCAAAGTGGTTTTGCTCTTCACGATTAGCATGAAGCAAGTGCTTATAGTTCAGTGACTTCATCATATACTACCTGAAAGGAAAGGAACCATGACAATATAAGTTAGACAGGCAGAAGCAGCAGCAACTAGGACCCAGTTGGCCTTGAGGCCTCCAAACTGGCTATAGGTCACTGTTATCGCTGAGTTCAACCCAGGCCATGGACGAGCAACAGGTGGTCAATGCAGACCCAGAGTCTGCCTCCACCAGGGAGGGAGAGGAACTCCTTACCACCGACTGATGTCAGGGCAATCTTGAGATCACTTACTGCCACCCAAGAATCAGGGCCCTTTCATGGACAGAAACGAACATCTTGCCTGAATCTGCCCAGGCTCCACAGAAAGCTGATTTCCAACCCCAGGGTGGATCAACGTGCTCACATTAAACAAACAGGGCCAGATGACATGGCAGCCAAAGAGAAGGAGTCCGGGGGTGAGAAGGTGAGGGAGGTAGGCATGGGAATGGAAATAAAGGTATAAGAAGGCTTGTGGGGAGCGGATACACCAGACACACAGGGAGCACCCACAGTGCCTGGGCGGGTGCAAAATTGACCTCAGATCACCCATGCTGGACTGTCAGTGGGGAGGGCATGCCGGGGTGGGTCCTGGGCTGTGGCTTCCCCGGAAGGCTCCGGCTTTGTCTTTCAGTGGGAGGCATGTGAAAATGCAAGCACATGGGTGGTCTTTTCTGCTCTCACAACTTGATAACAAAACCAGGAGGACTCAGCTGGTCTACAAACAACCTTGCTCCATATCCTACACAGACTTCAAATTGCACCTTAATTTGAAGTCCTTCAATGGCTTCTTAACGCATGTGAAATATAGCGTAGACTCCTTGCCCCCAAGGCTCCTTCTCTCTTTCAAGCTCCACTTCTGCAGCTTTCTCCTGAGTTCACTAAATTAGCTACTCTAGTCTCTCTCTTTTTTTCATTTCCTCAAATTTACCAAACTCTACTGTGTCTTTGAACCTGCTCTTCCATCACTCTGCCTTTCCCAAGAGTTCTTTACGGTGTTCATGTTTGCAATCACTTTATTTTTGCTTTTTCTTAAGCTCCATGAGGACCAGGAATGAGACACCTATATTTCTTACACACACTTATATACCCCCAACTGCCTCTGCACTGTTAGCACGATTTCCCAAATGACACCTGTTGAACACATAAACCATTGAATCAAGGCAATACAAAGCACAGTTAGAAGTGTATTGGGAAGCAGGCAGAAAATCTATTTCATTGAGACCAGAAGGAAGAGGAAAGGAGAGGTACGGATCCTCAAAGGTTGTAGCCTTGAGCTAGGAAGATATCTGATTTTCTCTCTAAACTAGGAGGACAAATTTTCTTTCTGGAATTAGTGAGTAGGTTATGGAGTGTGAAGTTTGAAGAGAGACATTGAAATTTGAATTACTACTGAAAGGAATGGGAAAATGATTAAAGAAAAATCTAGAAGAAATGGTAAATGGTTCAGGAGTGTTGGAAACCATGACCTTGTAAATGACCTCCGTCAACAGAGTTGAGAGACTTTCTACAGCTCTGCACAGCATTGTAGGTTTGGGGGAGAAATCAGCTTCATTGCACCAACATTTACAGTTTGAATAATAGGCGTGAGGAAAGTTTAAAGCGGTTAAAATATTTTGAGAACAATGGTGAAAGTGATTGGGCTGATTAACTGTTGTCTTAGATTGAGCAGATAAAGAAATGAAGCCAAGAAGCGCTACTAGGTCGTGACAAAATGGAACGGTGACACGTGGGGACTCCTCGTCTCTGAAGAGAAGGGCAAAGGGGCAGGGGGGTGGGGGCAGAAAGATCTCTTTAGAACAGACAAGCTTTCTTTCCGGATCTTTTTACTTTTGTTTATTTGTAAAAACATGGTTGACTTCACCAGCTTGTGAGTCATCCTTCACAGGGCCATGCTAATCTCCTCTGTATCGTTCCAGTTTTAGCCCAGGTGCTGCTGAAGGGAGGACCTACGGTCTTTTTATACCCGACAACACTTTAACTTCTCTATGACTATGGTCTTGCAGGACGATTAAGCCAAGAATGTTTTATGGAATGTGTGGTAATGAAGTGATTCATGTGGCAACCGCAAACCAAGGCCACCTCAGGTGCTATTGACGAGTCACGCATTTCAACAATTTCCAGAGGCAATCCGTAAATGACTCAGGATAAATGCAGGTCGCCAGCAAGTTATATTGAGAAAATTTTCCCTCTGGCTGGGGTGAGTGAGCATTCCTCCAAAAAATATATGCAACGAGGCACTGCGTTAATCAGCTATCCCCAGGCTCTATAATGTCTCTCTGAGTACTGGAGCTAATTCCTTTAAAAAAAGTTTTCTAATAAATCTGTCCATTACCTCTACACAGAGCATATTAAGAGGAATTCACACAGCTGTAGTTGTTTACCTCAATTAACAAATATTATTGATGAGAGAAAGCTACTTCAGGTACAACTTTAGCAATAACACAGCAAAAGGACAAATCGGAACATAATTTTCAGTAAAATCATAGCAGGCAGAGTAAAAATTAGACATCTGTATCAAGAATAACAAAAATACACATGTACACTACTTTACAAATCTTGTCACATTTACTTAGCTTATTTGATCCTTGCAATAAACCTGTGAGGTGTTACTACTGTCTGCCTATCTTACAGATGAGAAAACTGTGCTTTAAAATTTTCATTGAGTTATCTAAGGTCCCTATAAGCAGTTTTTCACCAAATATAGTAGTACATTTTGGATGTAGCATGTTAGGTGGAAAGGTTAACATTACTCAAAAGGATGGTGCCTTAGGAAGGATCTTATCCAGGCTTAGTTCAGTCAGAGCTGAAGAGGAGAGCAGATTGGTTCCAATAGGGGAAGGCATTTCTATTATGGCTACACTAGGTGGCAGTAAATACCACCACTACTGACTGGTGTTGGTCACTACAGACACTTGGCTGTAAGTGGTAAAAGCGGGAAGTAGGAGAGAAGCAAAGCAATGTCATTCTTTCACAGTTGGGAAAGGGTATGTGTGTATGCAAGCACAGGCATGTGCGTGCATGCATGTGTCCACAGCAGGGGAACTGAAAAAGGAATAGAACTGTTACTGTACTCTGCACTGTATTCAAGACCACCAGTAAGTATGACCAGCTTGAGAGAAAGGCCTCCATATTTGGCACTTCAGTACATACTGTGTTCTCCTAGCCCATACCTGTAAGCCAGTTAAGTATTGCGTGATGTCCAAGATTATCATAGTCACTGAGTATAAAAGTGGGTGTTCTCTTAAGAGAAAGCGTGAATTTGGTGCACTGATGCTTACAACTATCTTTCTCAAGTGTATTCTATGAACTGTCAGAGAAGAGCAACTCACAGCGTCTTTCGGGTAAAAGAACTCAATAGTTGAAGGAATTCAAGCAACTTTGATGCTTTTCTGGTTTGGTAGTAATCAGCATTGCTAAAGGCTAGCTGCAAAGTTTGGTGTTGGATAAAGAATGAAAGTTCCTGATTAGAGCATTCCACACCAGGAAATATATGTGGCTGGAAATGAAGACTTGCAACCCAGCTTTCCCACTGAATGGTGTTTAGATGTCATCCTAAATCTTCTGAAAGTTAGACTCCCCCTCAAAATTTCATTTGTCTATCTTTACCAACTGTAGGGATACCCCACCCTATTTATGAAACTGAAGTTCCCATCAGTTTGAAGAGTGTTCTACTTGAGGAGATTCCTTCTCCACGGGAGGCAGCTGCCTTTCTTCTGGCACTGGGGGTAGGTCAGATGCTTTCTGCCCACACCTTGCCACGGTGAAGCGACTCATGTGCAGAGCTTCCTCATACCCAGGGAGGGTGTCCCCGGAGGAGGCCAGCTGGCCCAGGGAGCTGTGGGAGTGGGCCACTGCCAGGATCCTCCGGGCTGCGGAGCCAAACACTGACTGCAGGGCTGGTGAGGAAAGAAGGAATAGAGCGAAAGTAAACCCGACATCCTCGGAACTCGGATTTACAACACAACTTCCCTTTACTCTTAACAAGTGTCCAAATTCACTGTCAGCCTTTGCCACAAGTGTTGTGAAAAATCCTGTGAAGCTTGCTAAGAAACCGATTCTATGTTCTGCTGGAAGATTCTGTCTCCTCTGGTATTTTCGAAAAACTGAAATTGTGCTCCCATCTCTCACCCTTGTTAGATTTACAACCTTTTAGACCAACCCACTGATGCTGCACGCTCCTTTGAAATATTTATTTCTGCCTTATTTATCTTTTCTCAAAGTGACTGTGAGAACTGGGAGGCAGGAAAAGTTATTCTCTTTGTAAAATAAATATCACAAGTGGTGTGCCATGTGCTGTCCTTCCTGGTATTTACTCTTCGATTTTAATGAAGGATATAATATAAAGAAGAGGTGTGGAGAAAATGAAATGTCTTATGACCATCAAAGGGATATTGGGGCTCAGACTTAGTGAATCAAAACTCGGAGAAAAAGCAACTGAGAGTACACAGGCCAAATTTCTCTAAATATATAAAACTACAGACAGAAAATATAGGATTCTACAAAATCCAAGATATTTTTTGAAAAGGGATATGATCAGAGCTTAAAATAAGTATGGGCTGGGTAATTCTTCTTACAAAACACTTCCGACATCGTCTCCAGCATTTCATTTCCCCTTCCCTCTGTCGTCAGTCAGGACCAACACTTGTGAACACAGCCTTCATGAGAGCCCAGCATTCAGCAGAGCATTGTCAGGTTTCGGGTTTCATTGTCAGTCACTCTGAGTTCTAGAATCGTTGGTACCCAGTTAGTGTTTTTATACCACTGTCCCATCCTAATCATCTGTGCAAACCTGGCTTCACTTCCCACATATGATGTGAGTGTACTCACAAGTGATCGTGCTCTGGAGAGTGCTATCATGGTCAAAAGCGATGACTGTCACTTCGTAGGGTGGCCGGCCCTCATCTTCCCCACTTTGCTGGCGACTCAGACAGCAGCGGAGGCACACAGAAGTCAGGCCACACAGGAGAAGCAGCGCCCCGATGACCACCAGCAACCTGCAAGGAGCCCCGGGGAAGGTGAGGGCCTTGGGACCTGCTCTGTTCCCAGCCTCAGCACAATCAGCCTTCCGTGTCTGCATTTTGATTTTTGTGTGAATATTTTATAGAGTAATTATCAGGTTTTTAATTCCAAGGCTTTCACTCCACATATATATATACTTCCTCATTTTGTCAGCAAGACTAAGTCAATTCGTTGAACAATTAGCAAGAGATTTCATGTGGTTTGGAGAGCTGCTTTTTACTTTCCTGAAGTAATCTCTGGAGGCTACTGCTAGAATTGATCTGAGAATGTACACAATAATCTGTTGATGTTGGCCGGGGAGGTGGTATTGAAATAGGAAATCCTGGCATATTGTCACATAGGGTAGAGATGAGGAAAAGAATCTTTATTCCATGTGATGCCAGTTAAGTAGGCTGGGTGTCACACACATATTTTTTCCTGCTGTCAAATATTTTAAAACTAAAAAAAACCTAAAAGCACATATAGCTCTGAGGAAAAATAAAGTCCATTATTAAAGTCTTTGTGGGTATTATAGCTAAAACTTACCATATATACCAGAGATGTACCCAATCTGTGGTCAGGCAACTATGAAGAAAGAACAAAGTTTTTTGCAATAAAAATATAGTCAATGCCTGTTATGATACCTTCTCGTAACAAAAGCATCACAGGTTATATTGACTTCAATGTAACCAGCTGAATCTACTGTGTAATGGGATGCTTTAAATAGTTTTACACTATAGATGGTACTGTGTAAATCATTTTGTAAGTCACTTTTAGACCAAAGTAGTGATCATAAAATAGTATTAACAGCAAATGTAACCATGACCATTGTAAAAAGTATGACAGTTACCAAGAAAGAACTTCCAATGCAAGTATACAAAGAGTAAGTTTGAAAGTGGATGTGAAAGCTAATGTTTGTATATGTGTGAGGTCAGTAAGTTTAAACATAAAGATAATTTCAGTTACAAGTTTGAAAGCAATATGACAACTTTAGTAATTTGTTTTGCAAGTTGTTGAAACAAAAGGGCCACCATAAAAACACCATAAAAACCCCTACCATAAAAAAGGTCTTAAATTTTTACATTAAGAATCCAAATTAATATACGTAATGGCTGAGGCCAAACAAAACAGGGGGAAAATGTAGAAACCAACTTCACCATGAAGAAAACTAATGAGATATTCTGAATTAACTAGCACAATCATAAGGTTTCTTCATAGAGATAAACAAATATGGATTGCATGAGAGAAGGAGTCCAGCATAAGCTCAGGAATGGGAAGAGGAGGGGAGAAAAATGTTTACTTTTAAAGATGAGTAAATTTAATAATGCTTTCTGATATACTGATCTATTGAAATCTATTGAAATGCATTCTATACCCTCTCTTCTGTTACACAGTTGTGGAGCACACAGTCAGGTTCTTCACTGAACAATGTCTCCTCTGGGTTGTCTCACACTCCCCATTTGTTCAAAGCCCTTTCTAGTTCTGCAACGTGACAATTCTGATTCCGTTAAAAACAACTTCCTACAGTGATGTCTAACACTCGGAGATGCTATGAAAGGAACCAAGGCCATCCCCGTTTCCCTTGGGTGTAACGTACTTGGCTATTGGGAAACGCTTCCCATGACTCAATATGTGTTTTCCCTCAGTCTGAGTAAGTCTTTTACCCAAACTGTCTTTGATTTCTTTTTACTGGTTTACCTCCAAGTGGATTATTTTTTTCCTTTTTATCTATGTCCTCCATGTCTACATAAGACTTAATGGTGACTGGTTTACATCAAGGACCATTTCAAAGTAATAACTAAACTGTAATAAATATTAATATGCCCTAAAAAATAGGAAATGCTCTTTAGATTTGAAGTGGTGATGCATCTTTGGAAATCACCCAAATGTATCTGTCTGCCTGTGACTGAGCTATGGAATCCAATCTGTCTTGATGAGTCACTGAGACGCAGGAATGAGAAAGTCTAGTGCACATCTCTGTGACTGCATGAATTGAGATTAAGTCTGCTGTGTGATGCGACAGTTGGCTCTGGAAGAAAATGCTATCAGCAGTATTATTTTGAGTACTTAGGATGACTCATATGCATGTCTTTTGGGGGGGTGATCAGTCTGTGAGATAAATTAACTGATGCCCATTTAAGTAGAAATAAGGGAAGTCACAGATATCTGATGACATCTTGACCTTGTTTTGTGTATTGATGTTTATGTCTGTCTCTCCTTCCTCCCGGTTTGGACTCTCAGATACTTACTGTTCAGGACTGACACAGTTCTCTTCACATCTTGCCCAAGGAAGAAGCTGTAGGAAGGGAAATGGTCTCAGACAGGGAAATGGTCTCAGACAGGGAAATGGTCTGATCATCTCTGCCTAGCAGCCTATCAGTCCCTCATGACTATGCTGTTGGATCAGTTGGTGAGGGCAGGATGCATACAAGGACAAGGTCATACGGTCAGCCATACTTAGGACTATTTGTTTTCATCTCTTCCATGCCAATGAACTGCTACATTTGAGTGGGGAGAACCTAGAAGAGCACATTTCTAATCTGTTTCTTTTCTTTTTTTTTTCTTTCTCTTTTGTCTTCTTCTTCTTCTTTTTTTTTTCTTTTGGAGGGGTAGTGGTGGTGATGGGGCTAAGCATCACTGCCTCTGTGAATGAGGAAATCACCCAAATCACCCAAATGTTATCAGGCAACATTTATGTCCATTTGTTTGTCGCAGAAATTTCCTGATTTGCCCCTTCAGCCTAGAGTGTTGTTATTGCCTTCCTAACTCTTTCCCAGGGCAAATCCAATTCTAACCCACTGCCCCTTTTCATCCCTCGGCATATCAATAACTCACTATACAAGAGAAGAAGAAGGGGGAAGATGTATTTATTGAATAGCTACTCTCTTCCAACAACTTGGAAGACTCAATATTTCAGGAAATCACAACAAAGACCACAAAAGCCCTCTAAAAGCGACAGATTTATGCTTATTGGGATTTTGTGGGTGGGTGGACACACATATACTCATGACATCAGAAAGGATGTTGCAAAAAGACCAAGCTGTCCTCCACTGACAACATTTGAGAACCTCAGGGTTTTGTTTCAATTTAAAATAGTTGGCCACCAGCACTACAAATTATGTTTCTTCAGCCCAGCCTTGGTACTTTGTTTCATTTTCTTGACTAAAAGCTGAAAATGCCTAAATTTCTCAGAAGATAAAATGCCTGTTTTCAAGCCTGTTGCAAAAAGACAAGAAAAAAGAAAAGAGGGGAAGGAAAGGTCAAGGGAGAGAAAAGGAAGCGACAAGTAAAAAAGAAGAAATGGATTTTCAGAAATTAGTTTAACTGGTATAGAGGAAGTGAAATTGACAGCACCCTCCCCTCCTGGGAGCTGTACAGGAACCTCTAGTTGGCAGTTTCTTCATTTGCTCTCCTTCTTAATAGATTTCATAGCTCTGTAAACTTTCTGTTGGTAATTGTCCAGAATCCCTCAGGCCAATGACCCCTTTCCTAGTTAAAGAGTTAGTTACTCAGGGGCTTCCAGATTTTAGTGGGGAGAAATAAAAGATCCCAAGTACTTTTGAAGCATGTTCCCTCTTAACTTATTTCTGATCTGGAGGTCCCTATAAACTTCAAGAATAGTATTAGGGCTGATGTGGGAAACTCTGTTTAGAAGAATTACATAGCTAGTTGTGATAATTTACTTGGAAATTTGAGCGATGGGTGATAAGATGCTAAAAGAGAAAAATGTGCATTCAGAAGCAGCCCTTCCAAGTTGCTGGAGCCATCTTACTCGTGTTTATGGACGCTCTGATATCCGCCCTTCACTGGTGTCATGCCTCGCACCCACACTTCGTCACCCTACAACACTAAGGAAACATTCCAGTTACTCATTCCCCACTACCCCCTTGATTTTGTGTATGTCTTTGCCCCTCATTTCTTTCCCCCCAGATTCTTCTAAGAATTGGTTTATCTGAGAAAAAAACAAAACAAAACTTTATTCCTGTATTTGCACAACTTACCTGGATGAAATACACCAGGGCAGGGACCAAGATAGCGTGGACTTTCACTCCCATCGGGCTGGACTCTTGCTTCTTCAGGATTGCTCACCAGGCGTCTCCTACTTCCTTTCCATGCTCTGTGCCTTGTCTGACTTCTTGACCTACAGAACTTAGGAGAGAAACTTTTCTTTGCAATAAATCTATTTCTCTCTCTCTCTCTCTCTCTCTCTCTCTCTCTCCCTCTCTCTCTCTCCCTCTCTCTCTCCTTATTCCCCTGGGCTTTTATTTTCCGTAGTCTTTCCCTTCCCTTTCATCCTGTCTTCTTTCTCTATTTCTATTTCTGGCTTTAGGGTCTCCACATTTGCCTCCTTGGTCTTCTCTTTCCTTCCACTATTAATTCTTTCTACATGTCACTAAGTTTCTCCCACTGCCCACAAAAGGAAGACATTTGAGGTGGACAGATCAGCCCTCTGAATGAAGTATTTTTCTAGGTGTGAAAAACTTGACTTGGAAGAGGATCTAGGGCAGACTGTTCTTCTCCATCAGAATAGAAGTGACCCTCTTGGTTCTTCAGCACAGCACAGGTGACTGTTGAGTGTTGGAACTCACCCTCCTAAACTCCATTCACTCATCCTTCACGTGATTCGCCCTCCTCTCTTACTCTTGAAACCCTCCCCTTGGCTGTGTTGATAATCAACTCTCCTGGTTCTGGGTCATTTATTTCCAATCATTGGAGTAAGATTTCGAGTTTGCCAAATGAACTCGAAATCCATCCCATCTTTGGAGAAAGCAGATTTAGAGATTAGAATTTCTGGGTCCTGTCCATGAAAGGCCCCTCCACTCGGACTTAAATTCCCACTGAAACACATAAGTCAGACAGACATATTTAAAAAAAACAAACAAACAGAGTTTCAAAATACTTCTCTCTCTCACAAATAAAATCTAAGTTAAGAGTAAAATTAAGCCCATATGGAAAAGGCATAGAACCATAGAATGTTTGTAAAGAAACATATCTACAGGAACAAATAAATGTCATTTAAATGATTTGTACCTACGTTGGTAATCTTTTGCTTAATACTAAGTATTAAAAAATTTTAACCCAAAGTATTTCATAAGAAACTTAGACATTAGTTTATAAAGATACATTCGTTTCATACAAACAGAATAAAACTGCCTTTCATATACTTTTCTAAGGGAAACTGTTGGGTGAGACTGGTTCTCAGAGCCCTCCCACAGCATGATGACGTGTGCGGATGGAGAATCTAAACTTAATTTTTCTTCTTAACTAAGGAAATCAAACAGTGAGAGAAAAGCCTAATGTGACATTAATAATTTGAAACCAGTCAGTTCCAAAACTACTGAGCGGCACCATTTTTTATTTTTTTTTTTAAAAAAGGTAAGAAAGTTGCTGTTAGGTGAACAGTATTTTCCAAATTTCAGCAGAAAGCCTGGCGAAGGTCGGAGGTATTTCACAGGAAAAGGAGAGCGGAAGTCTAATCCAGGCCCTCCATTGAGTTGCTAGGCCCTTTTTCCAGTCTTCAATTTTCTCATTTATAAAACAGGAGTGGGATGTCCCCTTGACCCGCCCTGGATCTTATTTCATAAAGGAAATACAATCCGAGACACGAAGGCATTTTGGTTATAATATTTCTTGCCGTGTATGTGGGTAGCATCATTCACCCTTCCTTTCTCTTTCTTTTGTCAGAAAGATAGTAGTTCATCATGGCTGAGAATCCAGCTTGGTTTTCTGGGATTAAACACGTGTTTTCTCACTTACTAGCTGTGTTACATTGAGCAGGGTATTCCATCTCTCTGTCGGTTAAGTTTCATTATATATAAAACGGGGTAATAATAATAATGATGATCGTTCTTCATAGATTTATGGAGATTAAACAAGTTAATGTGTGTAGAATGTATAGGATCATCCTGATAAGCATTTTATAAGGGTTACTTATGATGATCTTGGTTTCCACCAAGTTTTACCAGTGACCCTCACCTTCGTGGATAACTGATGTCCTCCACGCTTATCGTTGTTACCATGACCATGTTTTACCTTTTCTGACATTTCAATTCATGGACAGTTTCCCTGGCTGTCCTCGCCAGCTGTCCTCCCAACCATGCCTGCCTTCACCTGCACAAACAGGTTTGCCAGTGAACGCGACTTTCTTTCCCTCCCAGGGCACTTTCCTGCCGTGTGATTACCACCAACTTTTTTTTCCGACAGCTTCTTTACAAGTTCGAACAAAATAAGATTCTGTTAATGACCTCCTAGCTACTTTTCTTAGAATTACTAGTGCCACTTTTTTTTTTTTTACCTCACTGGATTATTTCCTGGAGAAATAAGCTTTTTGTTGATCCTGAGGGAAGTGACGAGTTTAACTCTGAGCTCAATTGGAACTCTTCCCATACAAGAGGGAGGACTGAGGAAGGTACACAATGGAAGGGCAGGGAGCTGCGGGAAAGGGGACTGATCTTGTTATGATCCTACACGATCTCGTATCCATTAAGCCTGTGAATCATTAGCTTATACACAGGTCATTAAGGACTTGGAGTGGAACCAATGGAGGGCACATGCACACAGGCCTTTTCATCTATGCTTCAGGGGATTGTTATACAATCGCTGTAACAAGTGGGGCTAGAGAATTACTTAGTCTTGGCTCCTCTGAAAATTCTCCTTTTGACCTTGCCTAGGTCAGGTGACTAGGTTCCCTTCCTCCCTGTGCCTCAGTGAAATAGAGGCCAGGACTAGTATTAGTCTGGAGCATCAAGCATAAATTATAAAGAGCTGAGCAGTGAGCAACAACCCTGGCTCCAAAAATGAATAACATGCCAGAAGACCCAGTTCCATTTGGCGGTCCTTCCGCTCCAAAGTGTCTCTGGCAGATGAGCCAGTTCTTTGGCCCGAGTATTAAGTGGCAGCTTCAGAGCCTTAAAAGTCAAGACTTTCAAGACGAACAAGATTAAGTGTTAGGGAGTTTAACAAAATAGGAGGATGAAGTTTGTCACCGGAGTATTAGTTTTATGTGCCTTGTAATGCATTACCACAAATTATATGAACAGCAATTGCAAAACAGCATGTACTGCCTCACATTGTGAGTCAGAAGCATGGCCACAGCTTAGGTGAGTTCTCTCCTTAGGTCTCATGAGGCTGCCATCAAGGTGTTTGCTGGACTGTGTTCTCATAGGAAGGTGCAACTGGAGAGGAATACACTTCCACGCTCTTTCTAGCAAATTCATTTCTTTGTGGTAGTGGTATTCGTGTAAGTTTGCTTCTTTAAATCCAGGCAAAGAAAGAGAAGAGGGAGAGAAACTCTGTCATATGTAATCATGTATACGATCCAATACATTCCACCACCTTTGTTATACTCCCAGACACAAATCGCACCCACATTCAAAGTGAGGAGAGCGCTCGCTTCGGCAGCACTCTATATACTAAATATATATACTATATACTTGCTTCCCTATACTAAAATTGGAACAATACAGAGAAGATTAGCGTGGCCCCTGAGCAAGGATGACACGCAAATTCATGAAGCGTTCCATATTTTTTCATTGCAGCACAATTTACCACAGCCAAGAGTTGAAAGCAACCTAAATGCCCATCAGTAAATGAATGGATCAAAAAACTATGGTACATTCACACAATGAATGTACCATAGCAGAAAGAAAGAAGGAGCTACTACCCTTTGCAACGGCATGGATGGAACTGGAAAGCATTATGCTGAGTGAAATAAGCCAGGTGGTGAAAGACAAATACCGTATGATCTCACCTTTAACAGGAACCTAAACAAAACAAGCAAGCAAAATATGACCAAACACAGTGAAATTCAGAACAGGCTGACAGGGACCACAGGGAAGAGGGGAGAGAATTTCAGGTGAAAAGGGGAAGGATTCACAGAAACTAGTATAAAGGACACATGGAGAACAACTAAGAGGGGTGGAAATGGGAGGGAGGTGGGGAGCACAGGGGGGTGGACTGGGATGGGAGTAGGGGACGGAAAACTGTATTTGAACAATAATTAAATAAAAAAAACATTTTAAAAAAAGGCGAGGAGATCACACAAGGGTGTGACCACCAGGTGGCAGGGATAATGAGAGCCACTTAAAGTCTGCCGAGTCTGCCCAGCTATCTGCCAGACAAGGATTATGGAATTATCCCCCTGGATCTTTAAAAACAGGGGGAACCCAGTATCTACATCAATGAATGAACGGATAAACCAAGTGTGGTCATATATACAATGGAATGTTATTCAGTCTTCAAAAAGAAGAAAATTCTGACACATGCTAAAACTTAGATGAACCTTGAAGACATCACGTGCAGTGAAATAAGTCAGCTACAACAGGATAAATGTCTCATCCTTTTGCTTACGTAAGGTACCTCCAGTAGCAAATTCATGGAAACAGAGAATAGAATGGTGCTGCCCAGGAGCTTGCTTGGAGAGAGAAGGAGGGAGGAGTTTTGTCAGTCAAGGTCCTCCAGAGAAACAGAACCAGTAGGATGTGTATACTGAGAGAGAGATTAATTGTAATATATTGACTTGTGCAACTATAGAGATCGGCAAATCTGACACCCTGGAAAACCAATGACACCGTTCCAGTCCAAAGGCTGTCTGCTGAAGAAATTTGCTTATTTGGAGAAAAGTCAGCCGTTTTGTTCTGTTTAAGCTTTGAAATGATGGGATGAGGCCCAATCACACTAAGGATGGAGGTGTGCTTTACTCCCATCATTAAAATATCAATCTCACCCCAAAATACACTCAAAGAAACACTCAGAAGGGTGTTTGACTGAATACCTGAGCACCCTGTGGCCCAGAGAAGTCCACACATAAAACAGCCATTACAGGAATTATCGTTTAATGAGTACAGACCTTCCATTGGAGAAGATGAAAAAGTTCTAGGGATGAAGTGTGGTGATGGTTGCCCAACAATGTGAAGGCACTCAATGCCACTGAGCTGTATATCTCAAAATGGCTAAAATGGCAAATGTCTTATTAGGCAAGTTTTACCCAAAATGAATAGAGCAACCCACTTTTTTCTATCAGGCTTGAGTAGGGAAAGGCATAAAAGGCTCTCCCGAGGAGCCAGATCACCCAGAAGATGGTGACTGTCAAATTCTCCATGTTGCGGCTCCTCCATATGAGCTTCTAGTTTGAAGGAAGTCAGAAAAATGTCGAGGGTGACCCTGGGCGGACGTTCTCTACCTCACACTGTACCGTTAAAGTCTTCTACAGAATGCATTGTCTCTCCCGCGTAGATCTGCAAAGACTCTCACTGAGTTATTACAAGAGATGTTCATACTGAATGTACACTATCTCAGCCATCACCTATGTTTTTGTTTTCAATTAACGGACATAATGGAAAAAACTATGAGCCGAGCTCCTGTCTGGCATCTTATAGAAAAGAGTTATTCGGCAAACCACCTGAACTCTCTGAGCTTCTGTTCCCCTTCCTCAAAATAAAGGAACTAAAACAGTTTTCTGTTACATTTCTTTGTATTTTAAAAAATTCAGCTTGTGCTATGTGTTTACAGATAAGAGTCTCATGTAGTAACTGTCTATTCTTTGCAGAACATTACACAATTTTCATGGTATGCCAGAGTAATAGGAAAGAATACACTTTTTTAATGTAAAGGGGTCTATCTTTACTATTAAAGGACTTGTGATTTAGTTGGTGAGGTGAAATAACATTAATGGAATTGAACATTGATACAAGCACTGACAGATATATTAAATAAGGGGAGAAAAGAAATTGATGATGATAATTCTACTTGTAGATGTTAAGTAGAGATTTTTTTAAAGAACAAAATCTATTGTACTTGAAGTAAGTATGGGATTTATAGAGCTCATTGCCAGGTCCTGAATTACTTAGTGTGACTTCCACGAGTGCTGACCCTCCCCATAATGGGTGATTATGCTCTCTCGAGTCTCATTGTTAAAGTGGGGAGGTAAGTATCAGAAGTCTGAGAGATCTTCTCACTTATATGTGGAATCTGATGAACACAACGAACTAAGAAATGAGAAAATCACAGAAGTGTAGATACATAGAGCAGACTGACAGCTGAGGGAAAGGAGGGGGTGGGGGGAGAGGAAAGAAAGGTGGTGAAAAGATCAACCAAAGAACGTTTATACACACTCACTGACATGGACGACGATGTTGGGATTGGCTGGGGATGGGGCGAGGGCGAGGCTGGGTGACACAGGGGAAGGTGATAAATGTGGGAACAACTATAGCAGTTTAAACAGTATTTTTAAAAGGGAAACATGAACACCATTAGAAAAACATACTAAGGACATAACCACAAAATCACAAAAAAATACCCATAAATGGTTAACGGACACAATATGACATCTTTCTAGTAGAAATAGATATAAAACTCTTCTCAAATTGTCAAATATTAAAAGTACTAACAATGAAATAAACATGTTATATGTACTTCTAAAAAAATAAAAATTAAAAGAAATATTTACTTACAACCTAAAAACAAAACAAAAAACAAGTGAGAGATCTAGCTCAATGTTATGCCTCCTCTCAAGAATACAGTTCTTTCTGGTGCTCTGTGTATCTTTGGGCGCGTTAAACATAGTCACATACATCCTTTTGAGACACTTCTTACCACGATAATCCATGAACTATGTCGTATACTAGTCAGATGGGTGAGTAAACGAGGACAGGAGCAATAGAGAAACTGAGGCATAGTTAAATGGCCAGGCGGTTTACAGCCACCCAGTAAATCACGAAATCCTGTGTTCCTTAACCAAGGACACTTAAGAGTGAGTAGTTTCCACCTCATCCCACCCAGAGGGGAAATAGCTGAAATCACCCTACTCAAAAAGATAACAGAAGTCTAGTTAGTACAAGGACAGATGAAGTCTGGGAATAAGTCTCTTCTTGGTACATCCGCATAAAGCTGATGAATATGCGGTTGAGGTCCTCTCCTAAGACCTCCCATAGAATGCCTTCCCTTGGCCTTGGGAAATCAGAGAAAAAACTGAAGACAAAGGACCCAGCAGGAGCTCCTCCCCTCTGGAGCACACCACACCATTTCCTTCTTCTTCCCCACCCCCCAGGCACATCACCTACCCCCTTCTCTCTCCTAAGCGCCAAGTACCCTCCTTTTACCTCTAACTTGTTTCTTGAGCTGACACAGCCCAGCTGGCTCACATCCACTACCTCTCTAATTTTCTAAATAAACTTTCACTTATAATTTGACGTTCCTTAGCTCTGGTTCTTTCTTTGCCAAACTCAAGAACTGAGGTCCCATCTGCGGTAACATCTGGTGCTGTTTTGCCACTAACATTAGGATCTGATGTACTCACCAGAAATAAGTGTCATGTCCGCTTCATCCACAAGTGTACTTACATGTCTCACTTTACTCCACTAGAATATTGATGGGATATAAAATAGCTGAGTCACTGTGGGGACTGACAATGTGTCCTCATCATTGTGGTATCACTCCAGCATTTATTAATTCATTATTAAAAACAATCTCTTGAGATTCTAATTATGTAAAAGTTGCTATGGTGTATNCAAACCCTCCTTTCACCTCTAACTTGTTTCTTGAGCTGACACAGCCCAGCTGGCTCACATCCACTACCTCTCTAATTTTCTAAATAAACTTTCACTTATAATTTGAGTTCCTTAGCTCTGGTTCTTTCTTTGCCAAACTCAAGAACTGAGGTCCCATCTGCGGTAACATCTGGTGCTGTTTTGCCACTAACATTAGGATCTGATGTGCTCACCAGAAATAAGTGTCACGTCCGCTTCATCCACAAGTGTACTTACATGTCTCACTTTACTCCACTAGAATATTGATGGGATATAAAATAGCTGAGTCACTGTGGGGACTGACAATGTGTCCTCATCATTGTGGTATCACTCCAGCATTTATTAATTCATTATTAAAAACAATCTCTTGAGATTCTAATTATGTAAAAGTTGCTATGGTGTATGCAGAAATGGATCCAATCTTGCTCCCTGGCATTCCCAGTCAAGGAGAGCAGGATAAGTAGGGCTTGAGTGATAAAGGTAAGCAACACTGATATGTTCAAGCTAATCTGACTGGAATATATTTGTTACAGTCTGAGATTTTGTATGTGTGGGTATATAGAATTCTGTCATAGAGTAACACTTTAAATGGCAGATAAGCTGTTTTCAGTTTGGTCTCGGATACCCCGCAGAGAAAAAGGGAATACAGTATAGATGTCACCTACTACAATGAAAAACAAGCAAATATGGACACCGGAATTAAAATGGTCCAAGTACACACTTCTTTACAAATTTGGTGTATCTCACCCATTTGAATTTCAGTTTCCTTATCTGAAGAGTGGGTACAAATTCCTCTCCTCTAATGCTCATGGAAAGTGCAGTTTTTCCTTTCATAAATCACTTAGTGAAATATCCTGAAATACTCTCAGAATCACCATTTTCCCTGACTGCAATAGAAATAACCCAAGAATTTGCGTCAGCAAACATGAAGCAAAGCTGCTCCTTCCTCCTAGCAATGATTGAGTCACTCTGTTAGATAGCAGTCACTATTTAAACACTCCAGCAAAAGCTCTCCCATTTTCACTTTGTGGAGGTCCTTAACCACTTCACTTTCTCATTCTTGGAATGAATTTGGATATGACTTTTGATGACCTCAAAAGCAAGAGTATGAAGGACCAACCTGATCAGAAGGCAAATGGAGAGAAAGCTAAAGGTACTGTATGCGTACAGAGACAGAATCTCAGGATTAACTTAAACATGTAAATTAACTGAATATAGGATTAGAGAACTAAAATGCTAGAGAGTAAAGAATTAATAACTTTTACTTAAAAGAAAAGTGAATTAAATACAGTGGAGAGGATGATCATAAAGATGATGATGATGAAGGAGAATGAACTAACTTGGTTTGCATGACGATGTAGTAGACAATAATGATAACTTTTATTGAGCATGTACTATGTTCTATGCTATTCATTTTACTTGCATTAGTTCTCTGATTCTTCACTCCTTGGGATTAGGCTATGGGGGGACTCTGCTCACAGAGGCTGCCCCCAACCCCTGCTATCTGCTACAATTGAGAATAAGTCTACTAAGACAAGATCTCCTCGGGGCGGGGGGGGGGAGAAAGGTGGTCGATCTCTCAAAGGAGAAGGGCCGGGAGGCTGTTCCTCAATGGGTTTTTACTGGGTTCAGTTTGCACCGGAATACAGGGTGTATAGGTAAAGCTCATCAATCATTGTCAGGCAGTAAGGATCAAACAATAGATAACCTACAAAGAACACTGGGGGCTTATTCCGAGTCAGGGTCAGATAGCTAAAGGGCCATAAAACTTTAGGAAACAAACTCCTTTTATGGTTGGACCCTTATCAGAAAGCTAAGGACATTCTTAGCAAAGCATGTTTCACTGGATTTTATGCATTCTTTCTTAGGCCCTATTTCCATGGGGAACGTGCCCTTTCCAGCACAGGGCTGTATTGCCCTACAACATTGTTTCAGGCTTAGGTCAGGCAGGGGAAGTAAGGCAGACAAGAGATTAGGAGACTTCTTGCAGACAGAATGAGGACTCAGGTTATGTCAAAGCTGAGGGGCAAGGGTCCATCACCCCCTTTTTCTATAGCTTCCCAAGTCCTTCCCTGAGGGCCCCTTTGTGACCACACCTGTCTTAGGTCATCCCTCCCATGAGGAATCTTACCCGTCATTGCCTAACCAGTCATGCACCAGGGGCCAAGCAGAGTGAAGCAAAAGGGGGCAGAGGCAGCACCCCTACCAGGAAAATAAGTTTTGTCTCCTTAGTGACTTATGGCCCCAAGGTCTCTTTACTCAGCCTTAGCCGCAGGGGGTTACCGTTTCTGAAACCAGGTAGAACAGTTCCCAATGTAAGGCTATGATCATCCTTTTACAGAGGACTAGCCGGGGAGCAGGTTTCACTGAATTTCCCACTTTTGTGCAGCTAGTAAATGGTAGTGCTAGAATTGTATCACGATCAACCATTTTTCTAGAATCCAGTCCATCAGATGGTTCAAAAAATGTTTAATTTATCCAGTTTATACAAGACAGTTTTTATAATAGTCCTGGAGGCATTGCAAAAAATTCCTATATTTTATGAATTATACAAAACAGATAAAGTAATATTCAGTATAGTTGAGCATCATTTTGTTTTATGGCATATCATTTTTGAAAATGATAATTTGTTTGCTATACACAGTAGTTAAACTGCCTAAGTAAAAATTAATTTATAATCCCAAACCCACAGACAATCTAGATAGAATGCCTTTTGTCCTATATCCATTTTGAGAGAGAGGAATAGAATATAAAAAAGGGAAGTTATACCAAAACGTCATACAAATATAGATAAGACATTCCAGAGAATGTTTCCATCAACAAAGTGAAAATTTCTCTCGATAGCAAAAATAAGTGTGAGCATGTAATAATTTAACATTTTAGCTGATGAACTTGACCCAATATGAAAACAGTATTGGCATTTATAGGTAAATCTTTGAATTAACAGTAGACATTTGCTCATTCATTCATTCATTCATTATTCATGCAGTAAATGCTGATGCCTAACTATTAGTACAATTATGAAGTAAATTCTTTTCTCGGAACCTGTGTAGATCATCACCTGCCATACATTTGGTTGCTTTCTGATTAGATAACTGGTAGGAGGGGCAAGGAACTGGGTGAATGGTCTCCACCTATGAAGGAGACAGGACAAAGGGTGGACCATAGAAAATGGGAACATGTGCCTTCCCTGCACTGGTGTGGATCCTGTGACTTCTGAAAACTCAGGAGTTTCATTATTCAGGAATGTTGGACATACTTGATCACCTACAGAATGTACCTTTAAGACACTGACCACAGGCAATGTTGTTTGAAAGACTGACACAGACATTTGCCCCTGAAAGTAGGATTAGGTAATTATTTGCACAAGACATAACTATTTTCTACTTCTTCTCTACTAACTTGCCACACACACTCTAGGAGTTTAATAACACTGAATCAGTAAATGAGGCATATTCCTTTCTGTCAAAATTTCTGTTCTGTTTGTATCATCTGTAGAGCCCAGCAGAAGTGCTTCTGACACATGACAGCTATGAATATATTTGACCATTGATCAAGTTAGATCACTATACATTCACACTGGATATTTTGTGATATGGTGTGACAAGTCATGCAGCTACTTACAATTGAATTAAATATTTATGTTGGGACCTTAATGTCTGTGTGATCTTAGAAAGTCACTAAATCTTTCAGTTTCCTCATCTGTATGTACAAGAGAACATTATCAATGCCTTATTTGTTCTATTTCACATGATGAGGAGTCCAAGTATATGAGATGTTTTCCTGCTTCACCAAAATATCTGTCTTTTTGTTAGGTGGTAGGACATGTAATTAGACACATACACACACACACACACACACACATACGAGTTACATAATTTCTTTGCTTCTAAATTCATGGTGAATTTTTTCTTATAACAACAGGGTCACAGCTGTTATAAGTATAGAACATAATATTAATATGAGTCAAGTGAGTATTGAGGTTTCATTTCTAGTTTTCTTTGCTCAATAATCTCAGCTCCTATACGTAATTTTAGTGGAATAAAAGTTGAATAGCACAAAATTATCTTGTAATTCTTTAAGATGGTATCAGTTAATTAACTGACTACGTTTTATTTGCTTGACATCAGACAGTCATTTGTGGTATGTTGCTTGTAATACACACTGCATGTGCATGTGTGTGTGTATGTGTGTGTGTGTGTGTACATGCACAGACTTGGTCTATAAAAACATCAGATTCCCTGTCTTGTGGGTAAAGTTGATCCAGTCAAGCCAGACTGAGGGTTTCTTGAAGAGTCATTGTCAGGGGAGTAGCCAAAGTAGTTGTACAACCTTTCGAATCAGATACATAGAGTGAAATATCTGGTAATGAATTCTGGATCTTCTATCATTTCAGTTGTGTGACAATGAGTAAGTTGCTTAATATCTTTAATTGTCCAGATTTTTCACCTATAACTATGGGTAGTGAATTATTTGCAGAGTCCTTGGAAGGACTAGAAGTGAGTAATGCAAAGCACCAGGTACAGACAAGATCCAAAGAATTGTTTGATTACTTGCCTTTGTCCTTCTCATCTCTCTGATTTTATCCTGTTACTCTAGGTCCTCATGTGCTTTCTTCCCGGTGGTGGTGCCCTGTGGCTGTGACTCTAGGGATCCTTTGTCTGGGTTTACTGGTGACCGTTATAATGCTGATAATGCAATGTAAGTGCTGACGTGGGGAAGTGATAGAGTGAAAAATGAGAATTTACAAACATGGTTTGCAAACTGGTTTCAGAATACCCACAAACAACCTTGATTTAGCTACATTTTAGGCAAACTGTTTTTAGAATGAGTGGGAAGATGAATGGATGTATTGTGCTAGTCTCTCAAATTGATTGGGGCATGGAATGAAGATTATGAATCACAGGTTTTTGTTGCAATTAGTTTTCGTAGCTTCATAGACAGAGCCTACATAAACCTAAACATAATGAGGAAGAAAATAATTTGAAGCTGATTATCCACAAGGTCGTCTGAGAGACCCAGAAGCAATAGAGACCTCATTTAGCTCATGCTGAGTTTTAATAGAGATAATTAAATGCCACCTTAAAGTTAAGAACAAGAAATAAGAGTTTTAATAAATAAAACATTTAAAATAAAATATACTTTAAGTTCATAGGAAAGAGACTGGAGGAAAAGAAATGAAAGAAGGATGAGAGTGTCCAAGAGGGAAAGAAAATGATGCCAGTTACCCACCTAAACCACCTGTGTACTCAGGTTGTAGACATGAGTAATTTCGGCTATCTAGAAGGGCCTTTAAAGTGCTGTTTGTTTTTCAATTGTTGTTTTAGATCACAAACCATTTATTTGTTCCATAGAGAAACACCAAGGTCTTTCCTAATGATTGAGAGAAGTGCTTTTGACCAGTGATGGTGATTGGAAGGGTCTTTTCTCTGAGGCTCTGATCACTTCACAACGAGGTTAAATCTGGCCTTCAAGGCAAGGAGACAGCTTTGTACTGACCCAGCAAACTTCAAGAACTGAGATACTTGACCCTTAACATTTGTTACCTGCTTGATTTCATAACCTTGATTTCATCTCCATCTTTCCTAAGATATGCTATAGCAAAAAAAAAATTGGGGGACTCTTGTGACACAGCCACTTAAAATAATTCTGTGGGAGGCTGTCTCAAAAACTGAGGTGTCATCATTCTTAAATAAAAGTAGGAAGTCTGAAAGGGTAGATAGAGGTCAGAGGAATGAAGACACAAATACAGTAAATCATTAGCGACATTCTTACTAATAGTCAGTGAGTCTGGCTGATGGTGACTGGATATTTTTAGGCCGTCTGTATTTTATTTATGCCACTGATGCTTATCTTGGGATTTCTTTCAACTTGTGTGTACCTCTCAACAACAAATAAAACATTGAAAATACTTTTTTAATTACAGTGTCTGTGAAATCTTCTGTTCATAAAAATATTTATATATATTTATATTGCAGGAATATCAAGTAACTTTCAAGTCTGTAGTTTTTGAGTAAATTTGAGTCATTTTCCAGCAGTTTATCTGTTGTCAATATAGATTATTTGATTCAGTTCTTTGATTTCTTCACAATTCAGTGGAGGGTTTTTTATTGGGGATTGGAAATGAAGCTTTAACTCAGCTCTAATTTAGTATCCCAGGTGTCTGATCTTCTAAAGGAACAGCAAGCAAACCTGACTCACCAGGAAAATATTCTGAAGGGACAGATGCTAGCCCAGAAGCAGGAAGAAAACGCTTGCCATGAACAACAGCGGGAACTCAAGGAAACAGTGGAAACACTTGCCCAGAAGCTGGAAGAGAAATCCAAACAACAAATGGAACTTTATCAGCAGAACCTGAATCTCCAAGAAGTTCTGAAGAAGGCAGCAAATTTTTCAGGTATGAGTGAGAGAGGAGTAAGAAGAGGTATTGGAAGCTAATCTTAACTATTTTTTTGAAAAGCTTCTAGGCACAAAATTAGCATATCGATATATGTCTCATTATTTACATAATGTTATGACATCATTTCATAATGTTCTTTACTGGAAGCTCTCTATATCTGTCATCCTCACCCTATCCTATATCAAATTCTTAAAATATCTGATTTAATTAAGCACACTTTTGGTGAATTTAAGGTTTTTTTTTTCTCATAGGAGTTTAATTTCTTTTTAAAATTTTCGTTTTAAGATTTTTCTGGAAGAATCCTTCTTCCCTTACTGCTTACCACCAATTCATATCTCTCCCCATTCCAATGTATGTTAGTCATTGATTTCTTTCCCTAAACAGTCTCCTTCGTGGCTGGAACGCCTGCCTCCACAGTAGCTTTACTCTATGGCACTGTTTCTTAAAGTGTAGAACATCAATTTACTTTTTTTCCTTTTTTGAAGGTTTTATTTATTTATTTTCAGAGACAGAAGAAGGGAGGGAGGGGGAGGAACATCCTTTGTGAGAGAAACATTGATCGGTTGCCTCTAGCACATCCCCAGCTGGGGACCAAGCCCACACCTCAGGCATGTGCTTTGAGCGGAAATCAAACCTAAGACCTTTCCGTTCACAGGCTGGTGCTCAATCCACTGAGCCACCCCAGCCGTGGTTGTTCTCTATCACCTTGAACTGAGTCAGTGAAGATAGGCTGGCTTGGAAGTGTTAGGAAGATACTTCAAATAAGACAAAATACGAGGGGCCTGGGTAGTAAGTTTATGTGAGAAGAACTGAATTGATCTCAGCTGTGTGATGGACTCTCGGAGGCAGGTAGAAATAGTAACACCTACATGAAGGCGATGATAACGTGAACTCTGAGGTTATTACAAAAATGACCTGATTTGTTTCGTCTTTCTGTAACGTGCAATCGTCACGCATATGATTTCAGTCATGAGGATAGGTGGAGGGTGTGAGATGGATTATGTTACTTCGTTGGAGGTGTATGCAACCCTATGCTGAGCACTAATAACTATCACTAATAAGCAGGCATAGCTCCAGTTTCTCAGCTGTATGCTCAGGGAATCTCAACCATGTCATTTCTTTGGGTAAATATTATGTAATAATAATTCACAGAGAAGCACAGATCTTTTTATTCTACAGACGAAAAACTACTGAAATCTTGATAAGTTAAATAATTATAATAATGATCAGTGGTTTTGTATAAAGTTTTGCAGTTTATAAATAATTCTAACATTTACAAGATTATTTAAATTTCAAAATAAGCAGAAATGCATACACAAACTAATCTTTAGCTAGTGTCAACCGTGTATTTAATATCTTTAAGAAGGGATTTACTGAGGAAATAAAAGAATATTCTATTTCAAAGAAGGCTTGCAGGAAGAAGCTAGTATATCAAGGACACAAATGGTTATATAAGCAGGCATAGCTACTTGCCAGCCAAAGGTTTATTTCAAAAGTGGAGCTGTAAAAATATTCTTGTATTTTATCAGTTGTGTGGAATTAAATTTATGTCAGAAACACACGGAACCATCTCTGAAAGATTCCAGGCCTGGATAACTAATTAAAATAGTAAGTGGTACGTCTTTCCCAGGCAGATAAACTGGGTAACATACTCCATTCTTTGACAGGTTCCGATAAAGGCTAGTTGTAATACCAAATACAGTACTGTCTTTTTATCAAGCAGATTTGAGAAGATTTTCAAAAAACATTAACAATAAAATACCACATGGAAATAAGTGCCAGTTTTCTCAAGTTTGAGACAAATTTTATCTTTCTTACCAACAAGTCTGTGGTCCTCTGAGTGTATATGAAAAGGGAGAAATGACCAGGTGCGGTTTGCTTGAGGCCATCCAGCTGGGAAGATTCAGGGTCTTCATAGTAAAAGACTTCACATTTAGCCCCAGAATTAGTGGTGGTTCTTAACCTCTAGTATACAAAATTATTACCCAAGTAGTTTCTTAAAAATGGCAGGTTTACCCCAAGGTTAAATATCAATTTCCTTGAGAGACACTAAAGAATATTTCCTTCCCTGGCTGGTGTGGCACAGTGGATTGAGCACCAGCCTAGAAACCAAAGGGTTGCCTGTTCAATTCCCAGTCAGAGCACATGCCTGGGTTGCATGCCAGGTCCCCAGTAGGGGGCATGTGAGAGGCAACCACACTGATGTTTCCCTACCTCTCTTTCTCCCTCCCTTCCCCTCTGTCTAAAAATAAAATAAATAAAATCTTTCAAAATAGATTTCCTCCACTGACCCCCAACTCAGACATTTGACAAGTAGTGTGATGTCAACAGATACAAGAGTTTGACTGCCCAGTTTCCAGTTCTCATTTTCTCCGTCAAATGAAGAAAAGGAATGGAACCTATGCCCCAGTGTTGTTAGGAGGATTAGATGAGTTAATATATGTAAAGTATTGCCAACAGTTCCTGTGTTTGGTAAATAAAAATCATAATTAAATAATTATGGGGAGGAGGAGGAGGAGGAGGAAGATTTGGTGCATTCTTTAAAATATCCATAAACCTACAGACATGGGCATATTTTATTTATTGCCTAGACCTTCATTGGGATTTTTTGGACTCTGTGAGGATTTTGTCACTGAAAACTCCCTATTTTCTGAAATCTTACTGAAATGAAGACGCTCACTTTCATCAATATACAGTTCTCTTTAGAACATCTGTATTCAGAGGAAATAGAGTGTGTGCCATGTATGCCTCATTAAATACCCTGGTAACCACACTTCAAAGTTAGGAAGAAACAGATAAAATTACTTTTAGTAACATATTTTATTTAACTCGATGTATTTAAGAGTTTTTCAGCACTAAGCAGTATAAGAATTATTCATGGGATACTTTACACTTTTTTTCATATTAAGTTTTCAAAATCATGCATGTCTTATACTTATAGCACATCTTAATGCAGACTAACCACAACTCAAGTACTCGAGAGCCACAGATGAGCTACTAATTTATATGTCTTAAATTAGGAGGCATGACATGTAAGCCTGAATTCATTATTCAAGGACATGAAGTTTTACAATACATAAGCATACTATTTTAAAAGGCAGAATGGGTATTGTGTACTTATTTCCCCAACTTTCACTTCCATTCTTCCAAACTTAATTTTAAAAGAATACACCAGATTCTAAAATTATATCCCAGCCCAAACCTTGCTTTCTAGTTTAGGTGAATAAAATTAGAGTGTGTTTTTCTTTTACTCCAAAAAAAAAAAAAAAACCTCAGAGACATAAACACTCTATAGCTATCGAGTTATTTGCAGAATCTGAGTGTAAACCTAATTAAGAAGAGGTGGTATTTATGTGAGAATCTTGAGGGAAGACTTGATTTAAGAGTTATAGAAATATTTTTATTCAGGCACAACTCACTGATTAGACATTTCACACTTCCTAGGTCCTTGCCCCCAAGACTGGCTTTGGCATGAAGAAAACTGCTACTTCTTTCCCACTGACCCATTTAACTGGGAAAAAAGCCAGGAGAACTGCTTGTCTCTGGATGCCCAGATGCTGAAAATTAATAGCATACATGATCTGGTGAGTTTTTAAGCATGTGTGTTGGATTGCTATATTGGCTTAGAGGGAAACGAATCAGGTTCAGGTCCTGTGTGGAGGCGTCTCTGAGAGTCAGAATATCTGTTTACTAGCCTAGCCTGGCCACAAATTCCATCCGTGACCTTTGACAGACGGGTTATGCAGTATCTCTGTACTTCAGTAAACATTTCTGTGAAACCATTGAGAGGATGTTGAAGATTTCTTTTGGCTCTTTAGTTTCGTGAATCTGTAAAACAACCATGCTGACTCCAACATCAACTCAGAAATGTTGCTCCCCACAGAAATTCATCAATCAAGCAAGTGCCCATTCCAATTTCCCGTTCTGGACAGGGTTGTCTCGGAGGAAACCAAGCTACTCATGGCTCTGGGAGGATGGTTCTCCTCTGATGCCCCACGTGTAAGTTTCCTGTTCTTCGTCCAACCTCCTAGTAAAGTTACTGCAGGATTCCACACAATGTGCTTTTCTTTCCAGAGAGAAGCTTGTAGAATTTCTGAGTCTCTTTCCCCACCCCTCTCACACAGGGAGCTGGCTTTCTCCAGAGCTTTCCTGTTATTACTGATCTGAAACTTTGAGACAAAGCTAAATTCCTGACACAAGGTGGCAGTAATCTACTTTTCTTTATTTCTTTCTTTTTTGTCCCCACCTCCAGGTTTAGGATCCAGGGAGCTGTTTCCCAGAAGCATCCTTCAGAAACTTGTGCCTATCTACAAAGGGGAATTGTTTTTGCTGACAACTGCATTTTAACTGCACATAGTATATGTCAGAAGAAGGCCAATCTCATTGAGCACAGTGACTTTGAAGGCTCTGAAAGAAATGGAGGAGCCGGTCCTTGAACTCTTTTCTGGAATTTAAGCTATTCTTCCTCACCTGGTGCAAACCATGGGAGCCCTGAGAACAGGTGTTGGGAGACCAGAGAGCTTCTCAGCAGAATGTGGGGCTCCAGCTGCCTGACACCTTTATGTCAAAAGTTTTGATTCTATCTCTGTCTACATTTTTTTTTTACCTAGCTTGTCTAAAGCCTCTCAGCAAACTTTGGTCCCTCTTCCCTTGTTTATTTTAACATTTTGCTCCTTTCCAAGCCTTGGGAACCCCTTCTACCTCAGTGCCATCTTCCCCTTACCCTTCTAAAACTTTAGAGAAGAAAGACAAGGTAGGACTTGCCCAACCGCAACAGAGGGGGGAAAAAAGAAGCATGCGTGAGAAACAGAGCACACGAACAAGTAGAAAAGAGGAAAGGCCACAGTGCGATCAAGAAGCTCATGTTCTCAATGTCAAAAGTTACCACGTGTTGGTCTTTGAAACTGGGGTCTCTTTCCAGGCTCTCCACACACACACACACACACACACACACACACACACACACACACACACACATGCACACATTATCTTCACAGTTTGGTGCCATTGGGGTGTCCTGGGAAATACTCCAAATCTGATGGCCTTTTCTGTAAACTAGTTCACAATTAATCCTTAAATCAGTCATTTCTTCATCTTTCTTCTACCAAAGGACTACTTACTGCCTTTAATTTTTCCAAGCAGTATTTGTTAGATTCATTGGGTGGGTGCCCCAGGAGGAAAAAAAAGTTAATCCCCCGCAATGTACATAACTTTTATAGATAAACTCTTCTCAATCTGTTTCACTATGGTATAGTGCAGAAACATATAGGGCCAAAAAATAATGACACTCAAGTGTAGAACAAAGCAAGTTAGGAACAGAAATATCATTGAATAGGAACAGATGGAATTGGAAATATTTCTTCTGTTTTCAGTGCACATATTTAAAATGCACAATCAACAAGTTTTCACTTCTGTAAATGCATTCACTTGAAATCATCACTACAAGCAGGACAGTGAGCATATCCATCACCCCTCAAAAGTTTCATCGTGCTCCTCCTCAATATTTCTTCCCCAGGCAACTACCGGTCCAATCCCAGGACTGAATTTTGTAGTGCATTGATATGAATGAAATCATACAGTATGCTTTTTTTTCTATAGCTACTTCTACTTAGCATAACTATTTTAAGAGTCATCTATCTTGTTGTTTGTATCAATTTTTCATTCCTTTTAAATGTTGAATGTTATTCTTGTGTGTGACTAGACCACAATTTGTCTCTCCATTGACCTGTTGATACCATTTGGATTCTTGAAAAGAACTAATAGAAATAAAGCTGCTATGAACATTTGTGTATAAGTGTTTGTATGAACTGGATTTCTCTTCTCTTGAGTGAATATTTAAAAGTGTAAAGTCTGAATCATTCAGTAGGTGTATGTTTAGCTGAAAAGACTGCCACATGGTTTTCCAAAGTTGTATCACGTTGCATTCCTACTAGTAATGTCCTCATGTTCCAGCTCCACTGCATCGTTGTCCACACTTGGAATCATCAGTCTTGTAATTTTAACCATTCTAATAGGTATATAGTGGTGTATCACTTTAGCTTTACTTCGCATTTCCTAAATGGAGAATGATTTTGAGCGTCTTCTTTTGTGCTCATTTGTTATCTGTACATTTTCTTGGATAAAATCACCTACAAATTTCTTGAAAAATTTTTATAAGATTTTACTTATTTTATTTTTAGATGGAGGGGAAGGGAGGGAGAAAGAGAGGGAGAGAAACATCAATGTGCAAGAGAAACATTGATTAATTGCTTCTTGCATGTTCCCAGTGCAGGACCTGGTCCACGACCTGGGTATGTGCCCTGACTAGTAACTGAGCCAGTGACCATTGGGTTCACAGGCCTGTCTGTGCTTAACCCACTGAACCATACAAACTAGGGCTTCTTCTAGAAATTTTATAGTTTCAGATTTTACATAGACATCTGTAACTAATTTTGGGTTTTTGTGAGTTATGTATCAAAGTTTTCTGATTGTGAGGTTTTTTTTGCTTGTGGATAGTCAATTATTTTAGCAACATTTGCTGAAAAGAATATATGTTTTTCACTACATTGCCTTTTCATGTTGCCAACAATCAGTTATCAATATTCTCATGGGTCTATTTCTGGACTTGGTTCTGTTCCATTGACTAACTTGTATATTTTTACACTACCATGCTATTTTGAATCCTGCAGTTTTTAAATATATCTTGAACTAACATAGTGCTAGTCTAATTTGTCTCGACTTATCTAGGTTTTTGCATTTCTTTGCAAATTTTTGAATTTCTGAATTTGTAAAAAAAGCTTTAGAAATTTTTTATGTAATTGCATTAAATCTATAGACAAATTTAGGGAATATTGAAATATCAAAAATTTTTATTTGCTAAACTCATGAAAAAAGTATATCTCTCCATTTATTTTAGTGTTCTTTGATTTCTCTAAGCACTGTTTTATAATATTCTCTGTACAGATGTTTCATATATTTTGCTAGATTATCATTATATAGTTCATATTTTTGATGCTACCATATATGGTCTTGTAATAATTTGTAACTTTAATTTCTGTTGTTAGCATACAAAACTACAATATAATTTTAAATTTAACTTAATGTTTTGAAACTTCATAAGCTCACTTATTCTAGTGATATTTTTGTGGATTTCTTGGATTTTCTACATATGGAATGATGTTGTCTGCTAATAAAAACATTTTTATTTCTTTCCAACTTGGATGTTTTTTATTTCTTTCCTTTGCCTGTTTTAATAGACTAGAATCTCCAGTTCAATGTTGAATAAAAGTGGTGAAAGTGTACATCCTTATCGTGTTCTTGATCTTGGGAAGAAATCACTCAATGTTGAACCATTGAGTATGGTGTAAACCATATATTTTTCATAAGTGCCCGTTATCAGTTTGAAGAAGTTCTCTTTTATTCCTAGGATGCTGAGAAATTTTATCAGGAATGGGTGTTGATTTTGTTTTAATACTTCCTCCACACCTATTGAGATGATCATTTAGTTTTTCTGGGTTTTTTTTCAGTGTTTTAATGTGAAGAATTACATTGATTTGTTTTAGAATGTTAAACCAACCTTGGATTCTTGTGATTTATGAGTATTGTCATTTAAATAAATAAGTGGATTAAATCTCCTAAAATTTGGCTTAGGATTTTTTCAACTATGTTAATAAAGAATGTTGATATACAAGGTGGGGCAAAAGTAGTTTTATAATTGTGGGTATGTAAAACACAGAGTTTATTCTTGTATTATTATTTATTAATATTTTCAATATGAACAACTACTTTTCTTATATTGCTTTTCCATCCCTCTTCATCCTTTACTTTTAAACTATTTTTTTGTCTTTATACTTAGGTATTCCTTCTAAGTGTCATATACTCATCTTGCTATTTTATGTAATTTGATAATTTCTGGCTTTAGTTTGAATGTTTAAGTCATTTGCATTTAACATAATTTTTATATAATTAGATGTCTATCATATTTATGTTTGTTTTCATTTTGTCTCAACTCATTTGTATTTTCTTTTATACTGCTTTCTTTTATATTAATTAAATATTATTTACTATGCCATTTTTCTTACCCTTATCTTATTACCTCTTACTCTTTGCTTTGTTATTTTAGTAGTTGTTTCAGAATTTATAACATATTGGTACATCATAACTCATTACATATGATATCATATACAGGAATATAGCCTTATGACAGTATACTTCTATTTCTCTTCTCTCAGCCTTCATGCTAATGTTGCCATAGGTTTTACGTTTATATATGTTATAAACACCAAAATACATAGTTGTCACTTTTGCTTTATCAGTAAATAATCCTTTAAAATATTTAAAGAATAAGAAAAAAATTTCATACCCATTCATTTACCATTTCAGTGCTCTTTATCATTTTTCTAGATCCAAAGTATCATCGTGTGACATTTTCATTTTTCTTAAAGGACTTTATCATTTCCTGCAGTGCACATTTGTTTGTGAGGAATTTCCTCTTGCCTTTTCACCAAGTTCGCAAAGGTTTCAGCTACTAAGCTATTGTCTCTTTAAGTATTTGTTTCCGTCCTCCCTTTCTCTCCCTCCCTAAACTCCCTGCCCTGTTAAGGGACCCCAACGACATGCATGTTAGGCTGCTGGAAGTTGTCCCACGACATCCTGATGCTTCTTTCTTTCTTCCTCCCTCCCTTCCTTCGTACCTTTCGTTTTAAAATTATTTTCTCTCATTGTTTTATTTTTGATAGTGTCTATTTTTATATCTTCAGGTCTATTAATCCGTTCTGTAGATATCTAATCTATTATTAATACCATACAGGGCACTTTTTAACCTCACTATTTTTAGTGTTTATCTCTCTAAAAGGGTGCTTTTTAAAAATTTCTTTTCTGTCTCTATGTAGCTTTTAAAAATATATGACCATATTAAGATAATATTAACCATTTTAATGTTCATGCCTTTTAATCCTAACTTATGAATTAGTTTTATTTTTCACCTTATGACCTTATCTCCTACAGGGCCATGTTTTTCTGACTCTGCATGCTCACTAATCTTTGGTTGAAATTCAGACACGGTTAATTTTACTTAGGTCAATGCTAGCTTTTCTTGTGTTTCTATAAATATGCCTGAGTTTTATTGTGAGATGTTTTTAAGTTACATAGACCAGAGTGATGCTCCTGGGTATTGCCTATATGATTGTTAGGCAATACCAAGAAATTCTCAGTCTGGGGTTAATTATTCTCCATGATGAAGGGAAGATTTCTGAGTGTTTCATCCAATGCTCCATACACTATGATCTTTTCCAGCCTTGCTGTAGGGAAGGGCCACTGTCCTCTGATCTGTGTGAACACTGGGTATTATTTCTTTCGTTTCTTTTGTGTGGTTCTTTCCCCCATCCCTCTGATGGCTCCCTCACACTGATGTTCCAATCTGTACCTTACTGATACCTCACGGAAGACTCTCTGCAGATCTCTGGGGTTCTCTCTCTGCGCAGCTCGGGTCTTCTCTTTTGTATTCTTCTCCAAATGCTTGCTGCCTTTGTCTTTCTCAATGCAGATGTTTTCCTAAATGCTTCTCAGTTCCCCTTCCCTGTGTGTGGCTTGCAAACTGCGTAAACAGGGTCAGCTGGGTAATGACAGAATTCACCTTCTTTGTTTTCATCTCTCATAGATCATTGTTCATTTTTACTACTCATACCCAATGTCTTTTAAAAATAATTCCTCCTTTATATATTTTCTCGAGTTTGTGTTTATTTGGTTGTGCCAGGTTGGGAGGCAAATTCAGTTTTTGTTTCTCTATCTTAGTTCTAGGCAAAGGTCCAAGAGAAGGACTTTGTAATTAGGTACTTAAGTTTCTCTTTCTGTTGGAGTTACTGATATCTCTGAACAAAGACATGTTGAGATGAGAGGATCCCTGGGAAAAAAATATTAGTTCAAGGCCAGAAGATGAATTTTTTTTTGCCTCTGTGACTGGTATAGTTTCTATTTCAAAGTTGATGACAAAGCTATTTTCTTTTGTCAAGCTGATAGTGCCTATGAGTCATTGTCCCATCATCCTTCCTATTTCTGTCTCCAGTTTTTATAGATGTCTTCCCCCCCTCCAAAAACAAACAAACAAACAAAAAATCTTGAGAAGGGCCTATCTAAGTCATAGAGAAACCTCTAATGACCTGGATTGCAGACCAGACACAGAAGTGTATCCTGTTAGCACCATGAAGATCACAGCCAAAGCAAAAACTTTGTTTGTGATGTTGAAAGAAAAGGCTGGATACCTACAGTGTTTAATTGCTTGCTAACTGTGATTCAAACAATTCAAGACTTATTGTTAGTTACATAATGGATGAAATCTCCCTGCTCTGGAAACAGAAGCCTAAAAGGAGTTTCGTTGATAAAAAGATCAAGTCAATGTCAAGGCCTCAAGGTTTCAAGGCTTTCAAGGACAGGATGAATATTGCTTGGAGATAGTGTTGCAGGCTACATATTGAAACTTTGTGATCTGTCACAGTGAGAACCCCAGGACCTTCAGACATATTAATAAGCACACACTGCCAGTGTGCTACAGGAGCAATAAGTCCTGGATGGACTGTCACTAGGGTACGTTCATGATATAGTCTTTCCTATAAGTCAGCCACACAACTGCTCTGCTAGCTGCCCGCTGAGCAGCCTGGTACCAAGTAACAGACAAGAGTCACATGCAGTAACCGTGTTATGCACTCAGTTTTACTGAACACAGGTTCACTCAAAGTAGAACATCAGCGTACATTAATATTCTACTCACACTCTAACAAACTAAGAGAAATATAACACACACACACTCACACACAGAGCAATCAATGGAGGATAATGACCATGAGTCCAAGAGTCTCAGTCTACAAGTCTGGGAGACAGTACTGTGGGAAAGGGAGCTGTCAGCATCTTGTAAGGAAGGATCTCCAGGGATCTCCAGAGCCCAGTGGGCCACAGGGCAGACGAGGTCTCCCATCCAGGAGGGCTGAACCTCCAGCAGCCGATGTCAAGGGAGATCAGCATGGCATAGAGCAGCACTCTGGTGTGTGTAGCTTGGCTGACTCAGCAGTGGCAAGGAGCCTGCCTCAGTTATAACATGAAAGTTGTATACCCCACTCTTCTGGGTCTTTTTGAATAATGCCTTGGCACCCCTGATGCCAAATGTGAAATTTTCCCATGAGCCTGTCGGTGGTACATGGCTGTTCTGTTTGACACTCTTGATTACAAGTGTGGAATTTCCCCAAGAGCCTATCCATGGGTTGTCCTGGTCTGCAGACTTGTCTCCTCTAACCACATGTGCACATATCTTAGATGTGCCTCCTTGTCAGGTGTGTCTGCTCTGACTTCGATAGTTTCCCTCTTGAACCAAAGTGCCATGGCTGACTGGCAGCCATTTTAGCTGACACGAGTGACTCCATTTTGTTTTATATGCTTTATGCTATTTTGACCAGACCAATGCCATTTTATTGGTCCTGTTCTCCACATGGCCCAGCTCATCTTCTAAGATGCCCATTTGAGTTGCTGTGCCAGTGAAATGAGGTACTCTTTGAAAAAACACATACCTTTTAAGATTAAGCTTATTATTGATAATGCCCCTGAAATCCTCCTTTTATTGGTGACCTTCATCCCAATTTCGAAATGGTGTCTCCCCTTTCAATTACCATCTCTTTGATCCACCCAATGAACCAACGAGTTGTAGCAACTTTTAAGGCCTATATTCTGAAGATGCCCTTTGTCCAGGATATTGCTCCTACTAAGAAAGATGCTGAGAAGATACTGATGCAATTCTGGAAGGATTACATCTATGACTGCATCAAGAACCATGTGTGGACTTGAGATGTCAACAAGAAGTGTGTGAATGATACCTGGAAAAAAACACCCAGGAGGTTCTTCTGTGAATTCAAAGAATTTGCCGAAGATGAGGAAGTTGCAAAAATCAAAAAAGTCTGTGAACTGAGATGGCAGAAAACTTTAAACCTGAGTGGGGGTGAGAATGACACTGAGAAACTCGGACCAGTAGTTCCTGGGCAACTGTCTAATGAGCTGTTGTTGGAACCAGAGGAGGCAAGAGAAAAGAAAACTGCAAGAGAAGACTACCCCCAAACAACGGATGGTGAAGGGTTTAGTGGAAGTTTTTGCAGACCTCAATGTGCTCCCTAAAAAAAGCTTTAAAACATGGACTCTAACACCAAAAGGTGCCCATTATTAGAATTGTTCAGGGTGCATTATCAGCTTACAAGCAAAACAATGAGTAAAAAGAAAGAAAACCACCAGGGACATATTTCTGAAAAGAGTGACCCCTCCTCAAGGAGGGTCTCAGGCACGTCCTTCAGGAGGTGTTCCAGAAGAAAGCACTGCCATCCTAGGAGATGGCAGCTGAGGACCTTCCAGCGGGACAAGACTGGGCGGCAGTGATATTGATGATCCTAATCCCGTGTAAGTCTAAAGTAATTTGAATGTTTGTGTCTTAGTTTTAACAAAAATGCTAAAAAGTGAAAAAAAAATTAACAATAGAAAAAAGCTTATAAAATAAACATACAAAGAAAGAAAATAACTTTATAGAGCTGTACATTGTGTTTATGTTTTAAGCTAAGGTTAGCACTTAGCTTAAAGTCAAGAACTTAAAAAAATAATAAGTTAGGGGGCAGTGTTATAAGGGGACTAAATGGTCATGGAAAAAACACAATAAAGATTACATAGTAAAAAAAGAGAAAATAAGTTTTTACGGTAAAATTTTACAGTGAGTTGAGGTTACTACTAAAGAAATGAAAATAATTTTGATCAATGTAGTGTAGCCTAAGTGTACAGTGTTTTTGTAAGGTCTACAGACCTTCACATTCACTCAGGGTTCACTCACAGGCTCACCTGGAGCAACTTCCAGTCCTGGGAGCTTCATTCGCGCTAAGTGCCCTACACAAGTGCAGCTTTTTCCCAGTCTTTTGTACCACATTTTCATGTACCTTTTCTAAGTCTGGGTATGTTCAGATACATGAATACCTAGCATTGTGTTGTAATGGCTACAATATTCAGTACAGTGACATGCTGTAGAGGCTTGTAGCCTAGGAGCAATGGACTGTACCCTGCAGCCTGGGCGAGACCATCCAAGTCTGTGTACGTGTACTCTGTGATGACAAAGTCACCTAATGGAGCATTTCTCAACAATCCCCATCGTTAAGCGACATATTACTGTGTATACTCCAGCGACTTAAATACCAAAATAAAAGTATCGGGATGTTTTGGTTTCTCCAACTTATTTTAGTTTACTTTGACCAAGAGATGTGTAATTGAAGTTTTTCACATTTATTTGGTTCATTCATTCATTTTTAAAAAAGGGAAGAGTTTTCAAGAACATATGTAAGGACACATGGACAAAGCCAAAAGGGGGTAGGATCAAGGGTGGAAAGTGGGGATGGCTAGGGTGAGGGGGGGTGTGGTGGGAGAAAAATGGAGATAACTACGCTTGAACAACAATTTTAAAAAGTTAAAAAATAAAATAAAATAAAACTTTTCTCAAGGAAAAAAGAACTCTCTATCACATGCCTTCTTTCTTTAGTGCTAACTGAGTAGGCAGTAACAAATACACGTAGAAACTGTTCTTGTGGTGCTCCCAGTCCTGGGTGGAGGAGGAAAAGAAACAGTTGAACTAAAATCTCTACGTGCTATTGTATTCATTTACTTAATGTATGCAAGTGCTACTGTAGATGCTGGGAATTAGTAGTGAAAAGATAAGCTTCCTGTCCTCTGAAATTTATGATATGGTGGCAGAAATTAAAAATAAAATAAACAGATGTAGTCATTATTGAAAGAATCCAATGGCTGCTCATAATAGAAGATACCTCCTGTTAGATCCACCAACTACGAGAACAAATGTCAGAGACTTTCAGGGATTCAAAGATGTTAATTTATTGGCCAAGTTTAACCTGCGCAGGGGCGATCCCTCCAGAGACACTGTGCCCACTGGGGGCTCCTCTGGGATTTGCGCCTAGCGCTTACAGCTAAGTCCTTATATACAGGTCATCAGGCAGGCGTTTTTGCACAGAGGCAGATTATTGGCTTACAGGGTCCACACGCGAGAAAAAGGGTGGGGTCTGACGCAACTGAAAGGGAAATTTTGAAACTAAACAGATGGCAATCAACTTACAGGGTGTCTGCTAGGGTTTCAGGCTCCTTGGGGCTGAGGCCATTGTTCTTGTTCCCAACACCTCCTAATACCCACAGTTCCTTAGAGATGAAGAAATAGAGATGCCTTTAAGCAGAGTGAAAGTCACATTTTTACTATGAGTCAGGTACAGCTTACAGAGATTCTTCGATTTTACTCACGAGTAAAACAGATCAACTCCCTCTAACTTGCCTTGAGATTTCAGATAGGAAGCAGCAGATGGCGCCATCACCTAATTCACTCCTACCCGATTACAGCATCCTGACTTAGACCTCACACCACGGAGAACCCCGTTTCCATCTTTGTTATCCTGTATCCCTCTTATTTACCACCCAAATATCACAACAGAGATTTAAGACCCATTGTTATGTTACTGGTGAGGAAACAAACTGGGAAACTTAAACAACACTTCTAAAGTCACCCAGGCAATCAGACACAGAATCAGGAACAAGGCAATGCGATGCGTTCATTAGATAGAACATGGACTTTGGATTTAGAAATCTTTCCAATAACATGGGTATTTTTCTCTTAAGCAATTAAGTTGCCTTATCTTGGGTTGATTATTCTGTACACATATTATTACTTTTAAAGTATCTTCATATACTCCTATATATTCTTTTATACATCAACCCAACTTATATTTATTGATAAACTACAATGAATCAGAAGTTAGTCTACATTTTTGAAAAGCATCAGTAACCAAGACAAGCAAGATTTTAAGTTTATGGGCCTTACAAACAAGTGGACAGGTGAGTCTATTCCTAAACAGATGAGATATATCAGAATAATGCAAAGTGCTTTGAAAAAAAAGAGAAAACTGTATTATATGATTGAAACTGATAGGCAGGCACCCTGATTGTATTCTGATTCAGACTGAGTAGTAAGGTAAGACTTTTTGGAGAGGGTGATAGTTAAACTGAAAACTGATTATCAAGAAAAATTCTGCCACGCAAACTCCTGAAGGCAAAGCGTTTCAGCCCAAGCGTAAGTCCAAAGTCCCTGAGACAAGAACAATTTGCTGTGTTCTTGTGATGAAAAGGCAGCCAGTGCATCAAGATAGTGAAGGGAAGATGGTTAGAAAAATGAAGTTAGAAAGATAGTGAGCGTTAAATTGTCTGGATCCTTATAGGGAAGAGGAGATATTCAGCAGGCGATAAATTGATGGTGGTGAATTGTCTGTAGAGAATTTAAAAAGTGATAAAATGTATGAAAAGTTAGTCTGCCTTTTATTATCAGCAAGTGCCAGTGATACTAAACAATATCAGTGATAAAATACTCCCTGAAAATATCTTTTGCTGGCCAAAGCTTTAAACAATTCTTGTGTTTACTGTTAAGGTTTACAACTATCTGTTTAGTTATCTACACTGTCAATTTTTGTAACTCGTGGTAGTTAAGTTGTATAAAGTCACAGAAAACACTGAATAATTATTGCTTCTGGGGAAAATATAGGGTTAGGTTCCTATGGGCATCTGCTCACCTTTCTGTTGACAGATCAGTGTGGAAACTTGTTTGACATATGTTGTTGTTTAAAGACACCTTAATTAATACATATTGTTGACTCATTAACACTGAACTCAGAGCCAATAGCACTATAATGCCTAAATTAAAGTTAGTAAAGCTCCTTGGCAGGCTGGATTAGGGAAAGAAACTCTCATATATACTCTTCATTGCACTGTCTTTCATTTTGATATGTGTTAGTGAGAACTGCAGAACTCTCGGCATTTAACAGCTTCGTCCAGATCTTTGCACCACGAGACTTGTTGACAAACTGTATGTAGCATGGCCTCTAGCAGTTCAAGCTCATGTCCCTCCTGAGACCGCAGAGGCACTTGGGCCCAGGATGGAAAACAGGAGGTGCCCAGGAAGCCAAGTCCAAACCAGGTGGTCAGAAAGAACACGGGATACACTGATGGTAAAAACGTCGCCAGTCTTCCACTCCCTACTCAAAAATGCAGAGGTGGCTGATTTTATCTTTCTTCTAACTGAGTGCTTAACCTACTGACCTGAATGTGCAGGTGACCAAGGTCCAAAAAGGCTACACAGCCTTTTTGCTGTGGCGGTAATGAGCAACACCACCATCTTGCCCCCATAGGGCAGGCACAAAGATAGTTGCCCCCACAGGGCAGGCGCAAAGATAGTTGCCCAGTTAGCCCAGAAAGGGATAAGGAACCCTACCCTGACATGGGAAATTCCACTCCCAAACCCTTCACAAGCTTGCCTTTTCGAGAAGCCCGCCATGTTGCACCAGCCTGCTTTGTCCCCAGCTTATAAAAGTGGCCAGCCCTCAAGCCAGTTCAGAGGACATTCCTTTTCTCCAGGCTGCCTCCCTTGAGTTTTAGCATAAGCTTCATAAAAATCTGTCTAAAATTTTCTCTGGGGTTTCCCCTTGGGAATTTCCCAGTTTCCAAGATAGAAAGAAATTTCTATCTTGGGGAATCCAAGAACCCCTTTGAAAGTAACCCCAGGCAACACTAAAAACGCCTGCCTAAGAGAGAGCTGAATGCTTGCTTTGGCTGAGTCACTCGGTTAACTCAGATCTCCCAGGAGAATTTGTTGTTGATTTCAGTCAAAACTTAGTGATACACAGGCTCCTCTTAGAGCAGTTATTTTAGAAAGCTGACAATTATAAATCCTCTCTCTGCCCTTTGAGATGAGAATCCACCACCCAAAACTTTCTTTAAGGACCTTGGAAACATAGCTTTGAACGCAAACATTCAGGGAATCGGGGGGATAACTCTTGCTTTCCCAGTCCCTCTGGAAGTCAGAACAAGGGTGTGTAACTTCAGTGGAAGCACCACCCAGCTTCAACAGGCACTGCTGCCTCCTGTCACAGGAGAAGTTTCTCTTCTGGACAACCGTAATTAACAAATCCATGAAGGTAACTTCCTCTTGCGGCTTTTAGAATTCTCCCTGTGTGTCTTTAACTTTTGCCATTAACCTTTGCCATTTTAATTGTGACTTGTCATGGTGTGGGCTTTTTGGGGCCCATCTTCTTTGAGACTCTCTGCATTTTCTGGACTTATATGTCTTTTTCCTTCACCAGGTTAGGGAAGTTTTCTGTCATTATTTCTTAAATAGGTTCTTGACCCTTCGCTCTCTCTCTTCTCCTTCTGGTACCCCTAAAAGGTAGACGTGACATTACATACATGTGGCACTGTATGTTGTCCCCAAATCACTTAAACTATTCTCATTTTTTTTAAATTATTTTTTCTTTCTGCTACTCTGATTGGGTGTTTTTTTCTACTTTGTCTTCCAAATAGCTGACTTGATCTTCTATTTTATCTAAACTATTTTTATTCCTTCCAGTGTACAAGGTCTATCCAGAGGTATCTGGCCATATAATATGAAAGAGAGACACTTATTGAAGAAGATACAAAAAAAAACATTGTACATAGGGCAGTGATGCTTCAGTCCCCTTCAAAGTAGGCACCTTGGTACCTCACTCAGTTCTCCCAATCACCATCAGTTGCCCCTTCATATTTTCCTGAATCTCATTAATTAATTGTTAATTAATCTCATTAATTAATCAATCTCATTAATTGTCTGCAATCTCTTTCCTTTGAAAGGTGATTTCAGTTTGGGGAAAAGCCAGAAGTCACAGGGTGCCAAATCTGGGCTGTAGGGGAGCTGACTCATCTGGGTAATTTGATGTTTTGCCAAAATATCTGCATGAGATATGATGCACGAGATAGCACCTTGTCATGAGGAGGCTGCAAATTACCAGTTGGCCATAGCTGCGGCCTTCTAAATCAGCCAAATAATTTCTGTAGCGGGATGTTCAAGTTTAATGCAAGCATTTTTTAAATACTTTGTTTATTTTTAGAAAGAGGGGAAGGAAAGGAGAAAGACATCAATGTAGGAGAGAAACAATCAGATGCCTCTCAAATGCCCCCAACTGGGGACCTGGCCTGCAACCCAGGCATGTGCTATGACTGGGAATTGAACCAGTGACCTTTCAGATTGCAGGTCAGCACTCAATCCATTGAGCCACACCAGCCAAGGCTTAATGCAAAATAATGTTGCAGATTTGTTGCTCTACTTGCTCAGTCATTTTGAATGCAATGGCCACACAGTATGCATGCTCACTTAATGGCGTCTATTGTCCCCACTGACTAGTAAAAGTCATCATTGCTCACATATGTGCATTCCAGTCCATTCTCCTTGCTGCCAGGTTACATCAATATCACGAAAACCATTCTTGTTATATTAAGAAAAGCTGAACTTTTTCTGGACAGGCCTCATATTCTTTATCTCATAGAACATTATGCTAAGCAGGATAAGCCAGTCAGAGAAAGACAAGTACGATACGATTTCACTCATACGTGGAATCTGATAAACAAACTGAGCTAACAAGCAGAATAGAGACAGACTCAGAGAGCAGGCTTGGGGCAGGGTGTGGGTGTGGAGGGATTGAGCAAAAAGGAAAAAAATAAAGAGAAAGAATTCATGGACATGTAGAACAGCATGGTGATTGCAGGGTGTGGGTGGAGGTGGAAGAGGGTCTGGGGGATAAATGGTGATGAAAACAAAAGAACAAAAACCAAACAAACAGATCCAGATGGCCTAGTCACATGGATTAACTTCCCTTAATGCTACCCAGTGCTTTTTCCTTGGCATACTCCAGACTTTAACAAGTCTCTTTTGGGGAAGTTGAACTCAGTTAAGTTGGGCCCTCCTCTCTGTTGTAATTGTCTTACTGAAGGAAATCTGTCCTCATTGCTTCAATGTCATTCGTATTCCTCCTTCATTTGGCTTGCTTCAGAGTTTTGTAAATTGGTTGGATACCTCTCTAGTTCCCAGCAATGATAAGTGTTTTGGGGGCTATTACTATGACAATTGGAATAGAGAAAAAATGAAACATTTAGCATAATACTTCAGTCTCAGAATGCTTTCTAATGGTGCTTGCAATAGAAGTGTGCATATAGATGGAGAAGGAAGCACCACAGCAAAACAGAAACGATCAGGAGTTTTGCAGCAAAAGTAGACTTCGGTTTGATTCCTTACTTCAATATTTTTACTTGTTTCTTAAAACTGAGCAAGGGGATAAAATTTCCATTTTATCTTTTTCATTTAAAAATAGGAAAAATAATATCTATCACATGGACTTGTTGGGAAATTAAGATTGAATGAGAATACATGCTTACTGGGTAGTACCTAGGTCATAGTAATTGTTCAATACATATTTTATGCTTTGTGTTATTAATCCCGGGCAAATCCAAAGAGATTTATTTCATCTCTGTGTTGTTACAACAACGTACCTCTTTATGGCATCCTTCAGCTACTCATCTGTAGGTTTCCTCTGTGAGATAATAATTTTCTTCCTTATCCTTATAGCCCCAGCCCCTGCCATTTGAACAGATGGGTATTCACTATGTTTGGTGAATGAATGAGTACATAAATAAATGAATACATATATAGTAAAATGACTGTATGGTAAACTTAAAGTACCAAAATTGTTTAATAGTTTACATAGGTCAAGTCAATTTCTGATGTCTTTGCTTGTGAAAATAATGAAAATAACATAAGACATTAGCATTTTCATGTTTGTTCTGAAATAAACACCTGTTTATTGTGCTGTCTCATAATTTTCTTAAGAGTCATCAATCTCAGAAACAGGATCTAAGTACACACAAGCACTTCCAGCATACTATACATTTCCTGTTTTTGGATAACTGGTTGGACTACTTAAACTCAACTTGCTAAAAGCCCAGTCTATGCATGTCTCACATGAGCTGACTCATAGATCCTCTTTTGTCCACAGGCAGTCATCTCAGAAGAGAGGGGAGAGCTCTCGGATGCCCTACCAGTTGAGAAACTCAATAGAACAGTAGAATAGAGCGATGGAAAATTTGGATGAAGATGGATATACTCAGTTGGAGTTCAGCTCTCGAGGTTTCGCCAGGAGACCTGTGCCCTCAGAGAAAGGTATTTTTTCTTTCTACTTTCAATGTTTTCATTCTCATCAACTCCGACACTTAAGTAGAAAAAATTTAAGAGGCTTGTGATTTGTAGGGGTTTTATTAATATATTTTAAAGTGTTTTCTGAAGTCACTAAAGATAATTTGAATGTGCACTAAGCCTTTTCTCATGACAACCATTCAGTGACCAATTATTAATACTGAAAATAATGATGATGATGACAGGAAATAGTCACACTATCTGTTCCATAGAAATAGATAGGTCAACAGTGAGGAGCTAGGAATAAGTATGATGAACTGCAAAAATGAAAAAATTTCAATAGGAGTGACTTGTTTGATAGAAGTAAATTATAGAATGGAGGTCAAAGAAACTTAAAGTGTATCAGTGTATCCTGATAAACAATATCAGGATATTGGAAATAAGAAAGAGAACAATGAGCCCTGAGCAGTGTGGCTTAATTGGTTGAGCATGGTCCCTCAAACCAAAGGTCACCAGTTTGAGTACTGGTCAGGACACATGCTCGGGTTGCAGGCCAGGTCCCTGGTTGGGGCATGTGCAAGCGGCAACCAGGTCAATGTTTCTCTTACACGTCAATATTTCTCTCTCCCTTCCCCTACCTCTAAAAACAAATAAACAAAATCTTTTTTAAAAAAATAGAAGAATGAAAGATTGAAGGGAGGTAAGAGATAACAACAAACCTGTGATTTTATGGTAAAGGACAAAGGGAAAATGGAAACTATAGGATTTAGAAACCTGAGTAAGAAATTTTTGTGTGTGGTAAAAGCTTGATTTGGATTTTTTTAAACAAAGGCAGTTCTTTGTATACCAATGAAGAAAATATTTGTGTTAGATGAAAAAGCCCTATTAGTAAGACATGAGTCTTAGACAAAATGACAAAGTGAAATATGGCGAAGAGCATTAAGAAATCTCTCTCTTCGTAGAACGAACAATTTAGTCCCCTCTATAGTTCTCCTATTTGACAACTCTCTGAAATGTTCTCATTGCTTATTCTCAAAGGTAAAATATGTCCTTGGTGTGGTGAAGTTAAAATAGAATAAGTTCTTTGTTATCAAGAAAGAGATTATTCACAGGTTTTGACATCATAATTTTGTCTCTTCTGCTTTGTGGTCATTCACATTGCACAATTATTTTGCTCTCTCCACTTACACAATCCTTTTCTTGAGTAACCTTTTGGGAAAGAGTGGAAAACTGGATGATGTAAGAGGTAGAGAGGTGTGTGTTTACAGATACGTGTAGACAAACAGTGGGTTCCTTATAATTTTCTAGTACTCTCTAAACAAGATGACTTTCCATGTGTTGGTTTATTTAATTTCCACAATAATCCTACGAAGCATTATTACCTCATTTTTCACAAAAGAAGTGAAAGAACAAGGGAAGTAATTTGCCCCAAATCAACCACTGTCTGTGTAAAAAGGGAAGATCATCCTTAGTAACCAGTGTTATTTCCCCTACATTAAGCTGTCTCTTCTAAGAATGAGCAGGATTTTAAGAATCCTGGTGACATCGAGACCAAGAGACATCAGTGTGGAACTGAAACAAGGGGTGCACAGCTATCAAGGCACTGTGCTTAAATTATAGTTTCAGAACCTAGATAACTAGATAATCTGGGTATCAATGACTAATGTCTAACTTCAGAATTTGCCAGGTTTGGATAAATTATAGAACTGAAGTGCTCCATGACCCACCAACCTATTTCTTCATTCAATCCCTGCTCCCTCTGGCTCCTTCAGGATCTTGGGCTGCATCTCCTCCTTGGCGTTTCATTGCTGTGACTCTGGGAATTCTGTGCTTGGTAATACTGGTGCTAGCTGTGGTCCTAGGTACAACAGGTAAGTATTGCTAGAGAAGATTAACAACAACAGATATTTTTTCAAATTTTATTTTATTGATTATGCTATTACAGTTGTCCTGATTTTTCTCCTTTTGCACCCCTGCACCCAGCATCCCCTGCTCCCTCAGGCAATCCTCCACCCTTGTTCATGTCCATGGGTCATGCGTGTAAGTTCTTTGGCTACTCCCTTTCTATACTGTACTTTAGAGCCTCACAGCTATTTTGTAACTACCTATTTTTACTTCTTAATTGTCTCACCTCTTCACTCATTCTCCCACACCCTCCCATCTCTTTATCTTTAAACTTTGGCATTTTAATTATAATGTGTCTTGGAGTGGGCCATCTTGTTTGGGATCCTCTGTGCTCCTGAAATCCAGCATGTCTATTTCCTTCATCAAATCATGGGATTTTCCTTTCATTATTTTTTCAAATAGATTTCTAATTACTCATTTTTCGTCTTCTTCTGGCATCCCTATGAAGCAAATGTTGGATTGCTAAAAGCTGTCTGGCAGGCTGTTTACACTATCCTCCAATTTGGGGGGATTCTTTTTTTCTTCTTCTTGTTTTGATTGTTTTTTGCTTTCTTATATTCCAAACCATTGGTCTGATTCTCAGCTTCATCTACTCTACTGTTGTTTCCTTATAAATTGTTCTTTATTTCAATTAGTGTATCCTTCATTTCTCACTGGATCTTCTTTATGCTGTTGAGGTCCTCACTAAGTTCTTTGAGCAGCCATGTAAACTGTTGAACTTTGCATCTGGTAACTTGTTATCTCCATTTTGTTTAGCTCTTTTTCTGGAGTTTTGATCCATTCTCTCAGTTGGGCCATGTTTCTTTGTCTCCTCATTGTGGCAACCTCCTTGTATTTGTTTCTATGTATTAGGTAGAGCTGCTTTGACTCTCTGTCTTGGTAGTATGCCCTAATGAAGTAGGTATCTTATAGGGTTCAATGGCACAACCTCCCCTAACACCCAAGCTGGGTACTTGAGGTGCACCCTTCATGTGGACTAAGTATACCTTCTCTTGTAGTTGAGCCTGGGTTGCCATTGGCAGGCCAATGTTAGGGATTTACCCATGCTAATCAGGACTGGCTGTGACCACTGACTACCACCCTCTGCCCTCTGTGGAGAATCAGCTATGCAGGGGCAGGTTGGTGGTGCTCCATTGTGGCCTGTAGCTGTCCACTGGGTGCACTGGCCCTGAGGTTTCCTAGGTGGCACAGGCCAAGATCAGCCCCAACCTGTGTTTTGCCCAGGACTACTCTGCCTGAGTTATAAAGCAATCTGAGATGGCTGTTACTTGTGCTGGGCTTAGAGATTTCCAGGAGAAGCTAAACTGTGAATCTAGATGGCTAGTTCCAGACCTGTGGCTCACTGAGGCCAACTATTGTTTGAGAGAATTTAGGAAGTTGTGAAGCCGAGACCAGCCATTCATATGGAAAAGCAGCTTTTGGGGAGGGAGTGTAAGTACAACAGATATTTAACAAGCATTTATAATGTGCCAGACACTCTTTTAAAAGCCTGATTGCATAATTTAATTAAGTCTGTATTTAACTCTATTGAATTGATGACATTAATTCTGATTTTATTTACAAGGGAAGTGAGAGATTAGGAGGCTAGTTTACTTTTCTAAAATTATAATCTAGTTAGTGGTAGGATCATGATTAGGAATTTAGGCAAATTTGTCTTTAAAAAACTCAAGATCTGACCTATATTACTCTTCTACGCTCCTCGAACAGCTGGTTTCAAAACTGGGATTACCAGGATAAATTAATGGAAGGAAACCAGTGGAGGTGAAAAAGGAAGTACAAAGTGGTGCTATCTTCCTAATAAAATATATTCCCTAATGAGACTATAAGCTATTTTTATGTCTCATGATTTAAGAAAACTGTTTATACCTTATCTTTAGTCTAAACTCCACTGAATACCAGAAATTACCTGAGACATTTCCTAAGTAGATATTTTGTAATGAATGAATAAATTTTCCTAGATTTTATATCTCCTATATCCTATTGTCAATAAAATATTATTTTGTTTTCAGAGAGTCTTTATAAATTTTTTTAATTATTCAGATATTTATTGAGACCAGTCTATGTTGCAGGTACGGGGCAGGGTGTCAAGGAGCTCTCAATTTTCAAATACACAAGAAAGATAGATTCGTTACTATTTCAAATGTACTATGGCTCCAGTTGACTTTATTCTCTTTGCTCTTGCTTTATCCTTAATATTCTTCTTCTCTAACTGCTTCATTTTTCTTTCTTTCTTTCTTTTATATACCACCTTCAAGGAAGTTACTTCTTTTTTCATCTGTTTAATCTACCATGTATTTTATCTATTTATATATTATCTATCTTCTTCTTCAGCAATGTGTTATCTCTTTATCATTAATCAAAAATGTATTGCTTTGCATTTCTTAATCCCTTCACCTTTTTACCCCCTCTCTTATGGCAACCATCAATCTGTGTTCTCTGTGTCTAGAAACCTGTTTCTATTTTATTTGTTTGCTTATTCTGTTCTTTAGATTCCATATATAAGTAAAATCACATGGCATTTGTCTTTCTCTGTCTGACTTATTTCAGTTAGCACAACACCTTCTAACATTTCATTCTTTTTATGGCCAAGTAATATTCCATTGTACGTATGTACCACAGCTTTTTATCTGCTTGTCCATTGATGGTTACTTGGGTTGTTTCCATATCTTGGTGATTGTAAATAACATGGGAGTGAACATAAGGGTGCATATATTCTTTTGAATTAGTCTTTCTATTACAACAAAAATATGGGTTCTGGAATTTCAATTTTCAAACACACTAGAATGACCCTTCTGTCACTATTGTTGTTGGTAAATGAAGGTATTTGGAGATCCAATTCAGGAAGCAACCCACTGAAGAATAACAATTTTCCATCAAGAAATAAAGAGAACCACAGTCAACCCACACAATCATCTTTAGAAGAGAGTGTGGCTTCTACCAAGGCTCTCGCAACCACAGGCAAGGGTGGAGTTAAATGATTAATAGAATTATTAATTTGGGAGGGGTAATTGTTGGTGTTTCGGCCTGGAGGGGGAGGTGAAGAGAACAATTTTACGGGTAGCAGTTATGCCTTCAAGGAGAGCTCACATCATTATTATCTCAGTCTATTATGCTCCTGTCACATATACGATAAAATAATGTCACAAATGCTCCTTGCACTTGGCTGGACAGTTCTACCTTGAATTTTTTTAAGCGAGTAACTAATTTATCACTGTCTGTGTGTTTAGGCCTACAGGAGATTGTATCATTTCAAATATGTTTTGCACCTTGCAGAACTGACATTTTAAAGTGATTCAGTAAGAATAAGAAATAGCACATCATAAAAGAAGAAAGAGAGAGAGAAAGGAAAGAAGACAAATGTTGGTGAGAATTAAGGGCAAAATTATATACATGTAGAAGAGAGAAACCTAATAGCTATATTCCCCAAAATAATGGTTAAATTTGTTTGCCTTTTTTATGTATTTATGTATTTATTTATACAGACAGGGAGGGAAGGAGAAAGAGCGGGAGAGAAACATCAATGTTTGGTTGTCTCTCACGTGCCCTCACTGGGGACCTGGCCTGCAACCCAGGCAGGTACCCTGACTGGGAACCAAACCAGTGACCCTTTGGTTGGCAGGCCAGCACTCAACGACTGAGCCACACCAGCCAGGGCTGTTTTTCTTTCATCAGACAATTCTACTGATTTTATTACAATTTATACACACTTGATCTTCTAATTTCATTATAATTGACAATAAAAATATTTTTACTTTAATTTTTCATCTCTGGACACATTCTTCCTCACACTTTGTATCAAGTAGCTAACAATGCAAAACAGAAGTGCACTGTAATGTGAATATTTGTTCTTATACTTTTCTCATTTGGAAAATTAGCATCTGAAATGGATCTCACACTTGTAAAATAAGTTAACCTGAAATTACTGTATACCTCAGTGATTGATTTTGAGTTGATTTATTTTAAGAGCTTTGAAGAAAAGGAGTTCCAGGCTGAATTTGAAGGACTGGTAGACAAAAAGAAAAGGAAGTCTGACTATCTGAAACACTTTAATAGTTAATTCATTTTTAATTGTAAATGAATGGAGGCATTTCAATGTGGCCTCTTTTATAAAGTCATATTCTTATCATTTGAATTGAAAATGAAATATTTTAGTGATGATTCACTAATTATTTATTGTACATGCAGGATGAATGGTGCCTACACTGAAAGAGTGAAATGTCATGATGTAAATCACATTATATTTATCTATTTCCAGGAGGTGTTTCCAGTCCTTGTCCTCCTACGTGGGTTGCACATGAGAACAGCTGTTATCTGTTTAGCACAACACTGTATTCCTGGAATGAAAGTAAAAGACAATGTTCTCAGCTGGGCTCTTATCTCCTGAAGATAGACAGTTCAGAAGAACTGGTAAGTATAAATTTCTGTAATAATTATTTGTAGTCTATACTGAGCAGAAAAATAGAGGTAGATTTCAGATAAGGATAATTTTCCCTAAGAAAAAGCGGTTTTTAATATTCTCCATAATTGCCTTGGTTGGCATGTCTCAGTGTATTGAGCACTGGCCTGGGAACTGAAAGATCACTGGTTCAATTCCCAGTCAGTGCACATGCTAGGGTTGAGGGCCAGGCCCCTGCGGAGGGCATGTGAGAAGTAACCACACATTGATGTTTCTCTCCTGCTCTCTCTCCTTCCTCCTCCTCTCTCTAGAAGTAAATAAATAAAATCTTTTAAAAACGTTTTCTATAATTGTTATAATAGTATGCTTTAAGTGGGTAATGTTTTTAATATATGCATTTCTTTTTAATTAATTGATTAAAAATAAGCATGTTGTATTTCAAAACAATTCCTTCCAAATACACTACAAGTTTTTATGATAATCAGGTCACTACTTATTTTTGTGGGTTTGGATTTCAAGTTTTTAATTTGGTGATAGACCATTCTCTCCTTTGTCATCATAATTATCAAGAAAAAAGCGTCAATGGTATTATGTATTTGTAAATTACTTACTCTTTACAAAATACTGGGAAAGGTAGAGAGGTTTAAATAGCAAACGATATTGCAATGCTCATATAATTTATAAGAAAAAAGAAACAACAGCTATTAAAAGTTAAATATTTGGTATTGGTAACAAATACAATAGGAATTCAGAGAGAGATCTCTGTGGACAGGAAAAGTTTTACAGAAAAAATGAGGTTTATAGTGCACCATTAATGAAGGCTAGAACTTAGATGTGCTATAAGAAAGGTTAATAGTCAGCAAACATCTTATGCTATAGATCTAGACCATGTATAATTTCTACATTAATTTTCACTACTTTCAATTATTTTTTGTTTCTATCTTGTCTTACCCAGCAGTTGTAGTTCATATAAGAATTAGTGAAAGTTTGTGTATGGCCAAGAAAAAGAAAGGAACTGGAAGTCTGTGTGGATTTAGGGCTGTCTACAATTGCCACTACCTGTGCTACATTTGTCAACAATTCAAGTGTCAGCATTAAACCCCAGGTTACTTGCTCATAAAACATCCAATCACCTTACATCATTTTTATTTTGTCGTCCAACTCAGAGAAGCATTTCTTGACAAAGGCCCTATAAATTTACATTTCTGACTTTAGAAAAACACAGTAACTAATCATCCACAAAAGTTGTCTAAGGGGACCTTGGATTTTGTCAGGTAGATTGAAGAGAGGGAGTACAGTTTTGACACTTTGGATATATTCTTCGGGTAAAAATTCAACAATAATGATTCTGAGTGAGTGAAATATGCCTTTTGAGACACTCGGTGGCATTCAAGAATTGATGCCAGTGTATGCATGCATCCTTCACCAAGGTGATTCATTTTGTTGTCTCTTTCTCAACATCCAGAAGAGTTTCTCTCTGTCTCTTCTCTGTATTTGCCTTTATCTCTATCAGCTCTGATCATCTCTCTCACTTCTTGATGTGCATTTGTTTTCATGTGCCCCTACAGGACTTCATAGTGAAGGAACTGTCTTCCTATCCTCATGATTCGTTTTGGACAGGGCTCTCTCGCACTCAGACTGAAGGACCGTGGCTCTGGGAGGACGGCTCAATATTCTCTCCTGAACTGTGAGTATCTAGAGAGACAGAGTCTCACACCCTTTCTCAGAAAGGGGAGAACATGTCGAGCCGTTGACAATCTGACTTTGTCTTGACCATATATAAGAGAGACAAAGAGAAACATGGATACCACTGGGGAGAAAGAAAAAGTGAGCCAAGGGGGAAAAAAAGAACAGGGTAGCAGAGGACTTTGCAGTCAAAAAGAGCTGAGGGGCCATTTAGTGTTTTCAGCATGAATTCCCTCATCTTTCCCTTCAGGAGAGCCTTGGCCGTGTATTTGAGGTTGTTCAGTATGGAGCAGTCGCTGTTGGTTAGTGTAAAACTGCGGTGAGGAGCATGGGCTTTGAGTCATGTCTCAGCTTGAATCAGTGATTGGCCCACTCCTGTGTGAAATCGGATAAGTTGCTTACCCTATCAGGGACCCTCTTTCTTCACCTGTAAATAAGAATAAAAGAGCAGCTACCTCTCAGGATTTTGAGATAAAAGAAAATCACTTAGCATCGTGTTTTGCACATAGTAAATGTGTAATACACGCTATTATTAATTTTAAAAGCAATTGCACTTCGTATTTTATAAAGTTCTTTAAACATTTTTCACACTTGCATGCTTTGTAAATTCTTCCTCATTGTGTGTTTGTAAATCCAGGTTCTTGGGAGAAACATAACCAATAGGAGATCTATGTAGATCTACATAAATCTTCTCTGGAGACCCCCAATAAACACACAAGGAGGAAGAATTCATGTGCAGAGATTGGTTATGAGGAATTGACTCACAGGAGTGTGGGGGCTGAGAAGGCCCATGATCTGCCCTCTGCGAGCTGAGACCCAGGAAAGTCTATGCTGTAATTCAGTCTAAGCATAAAGGGCTGAGAACCAGGGGAGTCAGTGATGTGAAACCCAACAGTAAGGCAGGACAAGATGAGATGAGATGAGCTATCTTAGCTCACACAACGATGGAAGGTCATAAATGTGTTCAATCTGATGTTTCTTTTCAGATTTGGAATAACTTAGCCATACTTTCTTCAAATAGTGTGTCTACCCTCTCTTCCTTTCTTCTGGGATCCCAGTTATATGCATTATAAAACCATTCCCAGCATTTTGTGTCTTCTTTGCTTTTTCCTATATTTTTATCCTTTTTATCTAATCTATTTATTTAATCTATTTATTCACTTGTCATATATCTTCCAGTTAATTTTTTGCATCTGTTTCTATTCTTCTATTAAAAGTATCCATTAAGTTACATTTTATTAGTGAATTTTTCATATCTATAAGTACAACTTAGTTCTTTCTAAAATCTACTCCATCACTATTTACAATTCTTAACTTTGGGTCATCATTTGCAATATTTTCTTTGTACCCCCAAAATATATAGCTGTTTAACATTTGTCTTTGATAATTCCAACATCTTATACTCATGTGTTTCTGTTTCCACTGTATTGTTCCTATTTTTCATTTATGTTCTTTTACTTCCTTATATGCCTGATTATTTTTTACAGTGTGCTTAGCATTATTTTTTATTGTTGATGCTATTACAGATGTCCTCCATTTCCCCTCATTTGCCTACCCCACTTAGCCCTTGCCCCCCCCCTCCTGGCCTTAAATATTTGTAGAATTAATTTGAAGTTTGCAGAGTGGTTTTTCATTTGCTTCTGGCAAGGCACTATTGGGTATGACCAGGCCAAAGTGCTGAGTATGGTCATGTTTTGATTTTAATACCATGTAACTGTTTCACCTTCCGCTAGCACAAGCACAGTGAATTTATCGACAAACATTCTTGACAAAATACATATCCTACATTCCTATAGCACTTACTTGTCTTGAATTTTCTTTTGCTGTTTTGACATATAACTAGTGGATTCTTCCTATTTTGTTACAGGGAGTAAAATACTATTTATTTGTTATTTTGACATTTTATGTTATTCTATATTAGTTTCAGGTACAATGTAGTGGTTAGGCATTTGCATACTTTGTGAAGTGATCTCCCTGGTAATGCTAGTACCCACCTAGCACCAGGCATAGTTATTATTGTAGTATTGACTATGAATCTGTGATTTTTAATTTCTTCACATTTTTTACCCTGCCCTCCAACTTTCCCTTTTATCTGGTAACCATCAGCCTGTTCTCTGTATCTATGAGCCTGTTTCTGTTTTTGTTGTTGCTGTTGTTGTTATTTATTTTATACTTTAGATTACACATATAAGTGAAATCATATGGTATTTGTCTTTCTTTGTCTGACTCATTTTACTTAGAATAATACCCCCAAGGTCCAGCCATGTTGTCACAAATTTTAAGAGGTCGTTCTTTTTTAGTAATATTCCATTGTTTGTACCACCTCTTCATTTAATCAGATATTGATTAGCACTTGGGTTGCTTCTATATCTCAGCTATTGTAACACTGCAGTGCACATAGGGGTGCACATATCTTTTGAAGCAGTGTGTTGGAATTCTTTGGATGTATTCCCAGAGGTGGAATTGTTGGGTCATAAGGTGGGCTCACGTTTAACGTTTTGAAGTAAATCCATACTGCTTTCCATAGTGACTGTATCAGTCTGCATTCCCGCCAACAATGCACTAGGGTTCCCCTTCCTCCACATCCATACTAAAACTTGTTTGTTGATTTATTGATGACAGTTCTTCTGACAGGTATGAGGTAATATCTCATGGTGGTTTTAATTTTCACTTCTCTGATGATTAGTGATTTTGAGCACCTTTTCATATGCCTATTGGCATCTCTATGTAGTCTTTGGAGAAACGTGTATTCATTTCCACTGTCCATTTTTCAATTGTATCACCTGTTTTTTATCGTTAAGTTGTGTGATATCCTTATAAATTTTGAATAATCATCCTGTATCAAATATATCACTGGGAAATATCTTCTTTTAATAAGTAGGTTGTCTTTTCATTTTCTTGATGGTTTCCTTTGCTGTGAAAAGCCTTTTTAGTTTAATGTAGTGCCATTTCTTTATTCTTTCGTTTGCTTCCCTTGTCTGCCAAGATATATCAGAAATACCGTGCTCTTTCTAAAAATCACAAGAGTGGACCTAACAATATTTCGATACTTTACTATACCTAGGTTTTCTGAGTGCCTGTAACTTAGTCTAGCTCTTTGATATCCAAAAACTCTTGAATGTTAAGAAAAAAAATGGAGAACACTGGTCAGAACACCTCTCCCTGAGGCATGGTTCAAAATTATTCATGCTCTTAGCTTATTCGTTTTTACAGAAGAATTCTCTCTATCCTCCATGCCCAGGCCCAAGACAAGATAGATATGCAGGATGAAGTGTATGACTACAGTTTTTGCACCAAGGCTCAGTGATGCCCTGCCTGACTAATTAATGCTGCTCCTTCAGGAGACTGAAGAGCAAATAGGGCAGAGCTATGCTTCCACTTACCCATGGTTGTTATTGTCATTATCTGACATGGTCCTGTAACATAATTCTGCCCTCAGAATGCATTAAAGTATGTAGGGTTTTTTGCCTTTTCTTTAAATGGCTTTTGAAGATATCTCTGATTCTTGATTTTGTTCCAGATCCCTTTCAGCAATAATTTTTCTACTTGGTCTACTCTCTAATGTACTCAAATAGTAATTTCACTAAATGTTATTGTACTTAATAAATATACTTCTAGATAAAAGCTTGAGAAATAAGCAAAGAGCTATCTATAGAATATTAATTTTTGTCAGACGTTTTATTTAATTTTATGCAACTGGTGATAGTTCTTAAAAGTATAAGCAGCCCAAATATCCATTTGTAAATGATGGGATAAAAAAAGCTATGGTACATTTACACACTAGAATACTACTTGGCCATAAAAAAAAAGGAAATCTTACTTTTTGTGATGACATGGGTGGACCTCGAGAGTTTTATACTTAGTGAAATAAGCTAGTCAGAGAAAGGCAAGTATCATATGATTTTCCTTATATGTGAACTCTAATGAACAAAATGAACAAACAAACTAAAAACAGACTCATAGATACAGAGAACAGACACAGCCGTCAGAGGATGAGGTGCTGGGTTAAAAAGGTGAAGCTATTAAGAAAAAAACACACAATATGATGTTTGCCGAAGGGAAAGGAGGGTGGAGGGAAGTGGAAGAGGTCAAATGGGGGATCAATGGTGGTAGAAAGGAACTTGGTTTTGGGTCACGGGTGCCCAATGCAGTGTGCAAATGATGTTTTATTGAGTTGTACACTTGAAACTAATATAGTTTCATTAATCAATGTTGCTCCAATAAATTCAGTGAAATATATTTTAGTCACTTTTATGCCTTAATAATGAGTGATATGTTACCATTTGAGAACAAATACAATTTAAGTTCAAGTCCCCGCTTCCGATGATATAAACACTTCAGAAACTCTTTGTCCTAATATCTTCACCAGTTTATTTCAGCACTGTGTAGATAGTATTTTTAATGTTTGTTCTAACTGCCTCATTGTATTTTATTTGAACAGGTTTCAAATCAGAAGCACAGCTACCCAGGAAAACTCACTTCATCATTGTGTATGGGTGCACATGGCAGTAGTTTACGACCAGCAGTGTAGCATCCCCTCCCACAGTATTTGTGAGAAGAGGCAATCAGTACAATGATGGGCATGTTGACACGAAGGAGCAGAGAGAAGTGTGCAAGACAGTGAGGAGGGCAGAACACAAAACATGAAAGAAAGGTATTTGAAGTCAAAGTAAATGCTTCAACTATGGAAAGAGCTCAGTCATCTTTAATGTTCGCCAAAAAAACTGGATGGAAAGACGATCTTTTGCACCTTACTCTGTTGGGAGTTCAGTATTATGTTCTAATTAAAAGAACCCAAAAATAGAGTCAGAGCAGCAGAGCTTGAATGTTTATTTATTCTATGATTGACACACCGTTTACCTAGGACTAACCACAATTGCTTGGTGTTGCAAGGAGATCTTAATTTCTGGCTCTCCCAGAGTCATTCTTGAACTTAAAAATTGTCACTGGAGTGGACACGACATGTTGCTGGGATTTGTTCCTCCCCTTACAACAGTGCATCCAACACCGGTGGAAGGCACAGTGTAATTTTGAATGAAGAAATAAAAAAAATACTTTACTATAATCAGAGCTATTTTATTATTTCGTTTGTCAATATGATCATGATTGTGATTAAAACCTCATAACAAGCAGTAATTCCACCTTTTTTCTAAATTACATAGCCCAGAAAATATGTCTCCCACGTCTCTGAATGATAAACTTTCCCATAATGTGAAATTGTGGGAAAACTGCTCTCAAAAGAAAGCTTTTTCCTTTTTTGTTGTTGCTGTTTCATTACATTTTTAGAATTTTTTATTTTTCAATTCCGGTTGACATTCAATATTACTTTACATTAGCTTCAGGTGTGCAGAATAGGGGTTAGACATTTGTACAGATTGATCCCACTGATAATTCTAGTGCACACCTGGAACCATACATAGTCATTACGATATTTTTTTACTATATTCCCTATGCTGTACTTTACATCCCTGGGACTACTTTATAATTATCAATTTGCACTTATTAATCCTCCACCTTTTCCATCTGGCCCTCCGAGGCCCCTCCCCTTTAACACCCATGAGTTTGCTCTCTGTATCTCTGAGCCTGTTTTGTTTGCTCACTTGTTTTGTACTTTAGATCACACATGTAAATAAAATAATGCAATGTTTATTTTTCTGTGACTTATTTCACAAAGCGTAATACCTTCAAGGTGCACCCATGTTTTCACAAATGGCAAGACTTCATTTTTATGGCCAAGTCGTATTCCACTGTATATGTGTATCACCCCTTATCACCCAATTATCTACTGAAGAGCACTTGGCTTGCTTCCATTTCCTGGCTGTTGTAAATAAGGCTGCAATGCACACGGCAGTGCAAATATCTTTTTGAATTCTGTCTGGGATTTCTTCAGATAAATACCCAGAAATATAACTGCTGGGAAATAAGTAGTTGTATTTTTAATTTTCTGAGGACCCTTCTTGCTGTTTTCCATAGTGGCTGACCCAATTTGCATTCAACAATGGAAAAGGGCTCCTTTTTCTCCACATCCTCGCTGTACTTACTGTAAGCAGTTTGACAGGTTTGAGGTGCTCTCTCATGGTGGTTTTCATTTTCATTTCTCTGATGGTGGTTTTGAGCATCTTTTCATATGTCTTTTAGCCATCTGTATGTCCTCTTTGGAGAAATGTGTATTCAGACCTTCTGCCCATTTTTGTACTTTTTATAATTCTTATTTTATTTTAGAGAGAGGGGAAAGGAGGGAGAAAGAGAGGGAGAGAGACACTGATGTGAGGGGAAAATGTCGGTTGATTGCCTTTGCCTTCTTCAAGTGCCCCAATGAGGGCAGAGCACAGAGTCTGCAACATGATCGTGTTCCCTGACAAGGAATTAAACCCATGACATTTTGGTTTACAGGACAACAAACGACCATCTGAAGCACACTGGCCAGGGTAACTTTTTGTTAGGTTATGTAAGTTCTTTATAAAGCTTGCATATTAACCTCTTGTCAATGTATCACTGGAAAATATATTCTCCCAATAAATAACTTGTCTTTTTGTTTTCTTGATTTTTTTTTACTATGCAAAAGTTGTGAGTTTTTTGTTTGATGTAGTGCCATTTGTTTATTCTTTCTTTATTTTCTATCACCTGTCGAGATAGATCAGAAAATACATTACTAAGAGCAATGATGGTTTATTGCCTATGTTTTTTTCTAGGAGTTTTATGGTTTGGGGATTTACATTCAAGTTTTTAACCCATTTTGACTTTGTTCTTCTATATGTTGAAAGAATGTAATTTAGTTTCATTTTTGTATGTATCTGTCTAATTTTCTCAACACTATTTATTGAATAAACTGCTTTTAATCCACTGTATGTTTTGATTTTTATCATAGGCTAATCGACCACACCGGTCTGAGCTTACTTCTGGACTCTGTTCTTTTCCATTATCATGCTCTTTTGATTTCTACAGTTCTATAATGTAGGTAGAATGAAATTTACAACTTTTTTCCCTCCAGATTGCCTTGGCTATTCATATCTCTTGTGGTTTCATCTAAATCTTAGAATTATTTCTTCTAGTTCTGTGAAAAGTGCCACTGATTTTTGATAGAGATTGCATTGAATCTATCAATTGCTTTGGGTAGTATGGTCATTTGAATTGTGCTAATTCCTCCTATTCATGAGCATAGTATAGATTTCCATTTATTTGTATCTTCTTCAATTTCTTTCTTCAATATTTTATAATTCTCATAGTACATGTCTTTTACCTTTTGGGTTAAGTTTATTGCTAGATATTATTTTTTAGATGTAGTTGTAAATGAAATTATTTTCTTAATTTCTATTTCTGATAGTTTGTTATTGGTGCATCAAATATAATTAATTTCTGAATATTAATTTTGTACCCTGCTACTTTATTGGATTCATTTATTAGTTCTAATAGTTTTTGATGGGATCTTTAGGGTTCTTTATATATTGGGCCATATCATCTGCAAATAATAACAGCTTTACTTCTTTCTTTCCAATTTGGATGCCTTTTGTTTTTCTTTGTCTGATTGCTATGAGTAGGTCTTCAGTATTATTTCAGTATTATGTTGACTGAAAGTGATAAAAGTGGACAACCTGTCTTATTCCTGATCTTAAGGAAATCACTTAGCTGTGACTTTGTCATATATGGCCTTTATATATGATCTTATATTGAGGTATGTTCCCTGCATTCCCATTTTGCTGAGAGTTTTTGTCATAAATGGATGCTGTATTTTCTCAAATGTTTTTCTACATCTATTGATATGATCATATGAAATTTATTCTTTATTTTGTTTATGTGGTATATCATGTTAATTGATTTGTAGGTATTGAACCAACTTTGCATCTCAGGAATAAATACCACTTGGACATGATGAGTGATCTTTTAAATGTATCGCTAAATTCAGTTTGCTAATATTTGGTTGAGAAGTTTTGCATCTATGCTCATCAGGGATGTTAGCTGACAATTATTTTTGTAATGTTTTTGTCTGGTTTTGAAATCAGGATAGTTGGGGCTTCATAACATAAGACTGGGAGCCTTCCCTTCTTTTGAATTACTTTGGAATAATTTGGAATGATAGATGTTAATTATTCTTTGACTGCTTGGTAAAATTCACCTGTGAAGCCATCTAGTTCAGGACTTTTGTTTGTTGGGAGTTTTTTGATTATTGATTTGATTATGCTGCTAGTAATTCATGTGTTCAGATTTTGTGTTTTTTTTATTCAGTCTTAAAGATTGTGTGTTTCTAAAAATGTATCCATTTATTCCAATATGTTGTCTAATTTGTCAGCATATAATTATTTGTAGTAATTTCTTATAATCCTTCATATGTCTATGGTGTCAGTTGTCATTTCTCCTTTTTTATTTCTAATTTTATTTATTTGGGCTTTATTTCTCTTTAATGGGTCTGGTTATAGGATTTTGTTTATCTTTTTGAAGAACTATCCCTGTTTTTTTAATTTTTTTTTTAAGAATCTGCTTCATTTATTTGCTTTCTTCTACTCATCTTGTGCTTTACTGTTCTTTTCATAGTTCCCTTAGTTGGAATGTTAGATGGTTAACTTGAGATTTTTCTTGGTTTGTGAGGTTGGCCTGTGTGGCTCTGAATTTCCCCTTTTAGGACTGCTTTTACTGTGTTTCAGAGATCTGGGGTTATTGTGGTTTTATTTTCATTTGTCTCAAGTATCATTTGATTTCTTCCTTGATCTTCTAACCCATTCATTGTTTAGTAGCATGTTATTTAACCTCCAAGTGTTTGCGTGTTTTTCAGGTTTTTTTCTTGTATTTGATTTCTAGTTTCATACCATTGTGGCCAAAGAAGATGCATTATGTATATTTAATCTTAAATTTATTGAGTCTGGTATTCTGGCTCAACATGAGGTCTGTCATAGAAAATGTTGCACATGCACTTGAAATGAATGTATATTCTGCAGCTTTGTGTGAAATGCTATAAAATATTGATTGAATCCATTTGTGGATTCAATGTCTAATGTGTCAATTAATGCCACAGTTTTCTTGTTGAGTTTCTACCTGGAAGATCTATCCATTGAAATCAATGGGGTATTAAAGTCCCCTACTGTGACTGTATTCCTAGAGATCTCTTCCTTTATGTCCATCAGCATTTGCTGTACATGTTTTGATGCTCCTATGCTGGGTGCATAAATGTTTACAAGGGTTATATTCTCTTGTTGGGTTGATCCCTTTATCATTATGAAATGTTCTTTGTCTCTTACTATATACCCTTTGTTTTGAAATCTATTTTGTCAGATTGTTATCCCAGGGTTTTTTTGTTTTATTTTTATTTGTATGAGGTACATTTTTCCACTCCTTTACTTTCAGTCTGTGTGTGTCTTTTGATCTGAAGTGGGTCTTTTGTAGGCAGCATAAATGTGGGTCTTGTGTTCTTATCCATTCAGCTACCCTATTTCTTGATTGGAACATTTATTACATTTACATTTACAGTGACTATTGATAGGTTCACAGTTATTGCCATTTTAATATTTATACTTGTGTTCTTTTTATTCTTCTTGAAGTCCCTTTGACATGTCTTGTAACACTGGTTTGGTGGTAATGAACTCCCTAAGGTTTTCTTGTCTGGAAAGCTCTTTATTTCTCCTTCTATTTTAAATGTTTGCCTTGCTGAGTAAGGTACTATTGGTTGTAAGTCCTTTCTAGTTTTATACCATTGTGACCAGAGAAAACACATGATATAATTTCAATCTTCTTAAATTTATCACAACTTGTTTTGTGGCATCACATGTAGTCTATCCCAATAAATACTGCATGTACATTTGAAAAGAATGTATTTTCTGCTGCTTCAGGTAAAACGTTCTAAAAATATCAACTAAATCCATCTGGTCTATTGTGCCATTTAAGGGCATTTTCAATTTTTAAAATATTTTGTGCCAATGTCTTTTGGTCTGCAAATTTTCTATTGAGAAATCAGCTGACAGTCTTATGGGAGCTCCCTTGTAGATAAGTAAGTGATTTTCTCATGCTGATCTTAAGATTTTCTGTCTTTAACTTTTGGCATTTTAATTATGATGTATCTTCATGTGGGCTTTTTTGGATTCATGTTGGGACTCTCTGTGCTTCTTGGACTCATGTGTTCTTTTTCTTTACCAGGATAGGGAAGTTTCCAGACATTATTTATTCAAATAGATTCTCAATCTCTTGCTCTCTCTCTTCTCCTTCTGTTATTTCCTGTGATGCAAATGTTGTTGTGCTTGATGTTGTTTCAGAAGTCCCTTAAGCTATCCTCATTTTTTTAATTCTTTTTTCTTTTAGCTGCCCTGATTGAAGGTTTTCTGCTACCTTATGTTCCAAATCACTGAATTGACCTGCTTCATCTAATCTATTGATTTTTTCTAGTGTATTCTTTATTTCAATTTTTGTAATCTTCATTTTGACTGTTTTTATTGTCTCCGTGTCCTTTTGTAATGCATACTATCTTTTTGTTGAAATTCTCACTAAGTTCCTTGAATATCCTGTGTTTTGAAATCTGTGTCTTGTAGATTGCTTCCCTCTATTTTATTTTATTTTTTTGCAAATTTCTTTTGTTGTTTAATTTGGGATTTTTTTGTCTCCTCATTTTGGCTTCCTCTCTATCTGTTCCTATATCAGGTAGATCTACTAAATTGCCCCTTCTGGTAGGGTGACCTTATGTATTAGGTGCCCCGTTTTGCCCAGTGGCACAAACTCTGTGATCACCTGAGCTCGTTTCTTTAGGACAGTCCCTTGTGTGGGTTGTGTGTGCCATCCTGTTGCAGCTGAGCCTCGGTCACTATTGGCACATCAGTGGGTAGGACTGACCCTTAGGCTGGCTGGCTGTATTTTCCATGACCACAGCATATAAGCTGCTGCGTGGGGGCTTACCCCACAGAGCAGGATTTACCTCTGCAGGGTCCGGTGCCTGTTACCACCCTTTGGAAGTACCATTTATGGAGCTAATCAGATGGAACTCTGTTGTGTTCTGAAGCTGGCCATCAGGTATGTTGGTTCTGAGGCCTCTTGGGAGTCTCCAGTTCAGGCCAATGTTAAATGCTGCTTGTTAGTGGCCTAGGGCTACCTGTTAGGAGCTACAAAGTTATCTGTAGCAGGTAGCTGCTTGTATTGGACCTGGGCTCAAATGGAAAAGTCCACACCTCAAACTGAGGTCAGCTGCTACCAGTACTGGGCCTGAGAAGGTCAGCAAAAGTCACAAGGCACCCTGAGACCTGCTGCTGCCTGCCTGTTGCTTGTAAGGCTCAGTCTCTGTAAAAGCCTGGAGGTATGTGAGTAGGGTGAGGCAGGGTCTTTGAAAGTTGCCAGGGTGAGGGGAGCCCTGTTTATCAGGTTAATCTGTATTCAGATTTGGTGCCAGTGCTGAGCCCATGGCCACTCATCAAAAATCACAGTGTACACTGAGGCTGGCCACCACCTGCCTGGACATCTCTGGACTTTTGTGGTTGGTTGGAGTCTCCAAGAGTCATGAGGGTGGAGTGAGTGGAGTTCATCAGGGTAATGCAAATTCAGATTTGGTCTTGTGCGTGGAGGGCTCAACACAGGGACAATAGTGGCCCTTTTCCTGAAGCCACACAACTCAGTTTCTCCCTCTATGTCTCTGGTTCCCTCCAAGCTTGACTGGAACCGCTCACAAATTTTTAAAAAAAGATGACTGTGAGCTAAGGCTGGCCACCCTGCCTGTGAAAGAGCCAAGGGTGGTTTTGGAGCCAGGTGGGGCGGAGTCTCAGGGAGTCCTCAGGGTAGGGCAAGTAGAATTCACCAGGCTAATGTAGACTCAGATTTGCTCAACATAGGGAGGATGGTGTCTGCCTGCCAGCTGCATTAAAGAAGGACTCAACACAAGGACAATGGTGGTCATCCCTCCAGCCCCTCCACTGGAGCCATACAACGCAGTTCCTCTCCATATGCCTCTGGAGACTCTGAGGTGCTGTCCCTCTGCCAGAACCCAGGGTGAGTGACTGGGAGCATGTTTATCTGCATTCCCTTTAAGAAAATCCCTGGGTTTCTAGCAGTCTTCCATCTCACCTGGAGAGATGGTATCACCGCTGATTTTCACAGTCAGATATTTTGTGGGGTCTTCTTCCTGGTACTAGTATTATGGGTTGGGGAGCCCAGTATAGGGCTGGGACCCTTTGGTCCTCAAGGGAGAACCTCTGCAGCTGACATATCCCTTTCTATTCTCAGCTGACACATGTGGGTGTGGGGCCAGCCCATTTTGTGATTTTGCTTCTCCTATCAGTCTTGAAGTGTCTTCTTTTTTATATCCTTAGTTGTAGAGTTTCTATTCAGCTTGGTCCTCCAGGACCATCTTCAGATGGTCCTCCAGGTTGAGTGTTCTGTAGTTTAGTTCTAATTTTGATGTGGTCATGGGAGGAGGTGAGTACAACTCTACCTACTCCACCTTTTGTACCAAAACCCTTTGATGGCACATCTTTACTTTCTTTGGTTTCCTCCGGCATGCCCCCAAGTAGGGACCTGGCCCACAACCCAGGCATGTGCCCTGACTTGGAATCGAATCAGCTACCTTTCAGCTCACAGACTGACACTCAATCCACTGAACCACACCAGCCAGGGCCAAGTTTCACTTTAATAAAAAAATGCCAAACAAACTTTGACCTCCAAATTATGTGATGTGTATAATAAACACTATCATAATTAGCCTTTTCCACCAAAATGATGATGAGTTTTAGTGGGATGAGCTAATAGAGTAGTTTTGTGTTGAAGAGTAAAATTGGAATCTTAAATATTTAAAAATCAGAGAGAAGATACATGTTTTTGGTGAATTTATAGTAGTTTAAACTATACAAATCTGTATTGTCACTCTCTGAAAAGAAATGAAGAAACAGGAAAGATAAGTCAGATTGAAAATTACATTAAGACACAAGGTGAAATTTCAAAGAGATGCCATGTATTTGGTAATTGTTTTTTATTTAATTTGTTTCTCCTGAGTCCCCAAGATGGAGTGGATGATTTCAAAGAATCATAAAAATGCAGGAAAATAATTATGGATGCCGAATGTCCAGCTGTACTTACCTAGGACAGACTCAGCAATGATAACCTATGACTTAAACATGAAAGCATGAAAATGACAACAGTGATGGTGTTAAGGAAGATCGCTCTAGGTTGTCCAAGGCACACTATGCCTGATGTGTCAACACATGTTCATACCACAGGTAACATGGAAATGCACATGAGAATGATCAGAAAGCACCCACAATTTTCCAAGACACAGAAAAGGAAAATAGCTGCTAGCTGAAATTATGGTTAAAGGGTAAATTCAAGATGACTAATGAGAAAACACCATCTTCTCTTCCTTGAGCTATTGCAATAATATTTAAAGTGTTCTCCTAGCATTCACCTTGTCCTTCTATAGCTAGTGAGTTGGCTAAAAGTTCATTCACTTTTTTCTGTAAAATGACTCTAGTAGCACTTAATTGTCTTTAACTGCATTTGAAATAATTTTGTTAGGTTGTATTGTGACAGCTGTCATATCAGTGTGCATTAAAAAATGATCAAAATTGGTGAACTTTTGTGTATCCATTTTAATACTGAAGACGAAAGAAAATAAGCAACATTTTTGGCATATTATGCTTTATTATTTCAAGAAAGGTAAAAATGCAACTGGAACACACAAAAAAGATCTGTGAAGTGTATGGAGAAAGTGCTGTGATTGATCAAATGTGACAGAAGTAGTTTGGAAAGTTCCATGCTAGAAAAGTTTCGCTGGATGATGCTCCATGGTCAGGTAGACCAGGTGAAGTCAATAGCGATCAAATCCAGACATGGAGATTAATCAACATTCTATCACAAGGGAGATAGCTGGCAGACTCAAAATATCCAAATAAATAAAGTTACTGATGAAAATGAAAAGTGTGGTTTTTACAGAAAAAAATATGGATTTCTTGGCCAACACAATATTTCTAAACATAACAGAGTGATTCCATTACATTTAAAACAAATCATGTCAGCCTTCCACTAAAACTCTCTATGATTTTCTATATATCTCAGAGTGAAAAAAAAGGCAAAGACCTTTAATTTATCTATAAGACAATGACTGTGGCCCACTTGTCATTGTCTGAGCTAATCTATTCTCCTCTGAGCTAATCTATTCTCTTCTCTCATTCCACTTAGGACCCTGATTTCTCTATTGTTTCTCATCTATAGCTGGCATGCTTCTACCTCAGCTTTTGACATTCCCTGTTGCCTTATCTGACTGATTTGTACCCCAGAAATTTGCAGGCCTTTCACCTATTTCAAGTCTCTGCAAAAAATATTATTTCTTAATGTGACCAACTCCACCTTATTTAAAATCAACAACCTTCCTACCGGTACATTTTTAATCTCCCTTACCCTCCATATATTTTCATACATTATCATAGTTTAATTAACTATATTGTTTACTTATTATCTTTTTACATACCATCTGTTTTCCTCCAATGAATGTAGGCTCTAAAAGGACAGAGACTTTTATTTTATACTGATATGTCTCATAAAATAGTAGCAGCAGTAGGTGTCCAAAAATATTTTTGTCATTGTTGAAAAAAATTGTTTCAAGACAAGTAGCAAAATGTTAATACAGATTGTTTGGCAAAAATTGTCAAGGATCTCCACGAATCACTGATGTTCAGAAAATAGTTCTAATTGCTATTTCACCAGAATCATAATTATCAGCACCTCCTAAATGTATATTTTTCAGGCCCCAGCTATTTGGATTTCTAAAATTCTGTCTTCTTTCTTCATTCTTATATATGCTTCATTTACTGTTTTCTTCAAATATCTTGCTACCTTCTCTTCTATAAACTTTCTAATACACCAACTCAAGGAAAATGACCAAATAAGCTTTTATATCCTACTTTTTATGAGGCATTGTGCAAGAGAAATATCTCTTTAGTTTTGTTTTATCTAGAATAAATAATACATAGCTTGCGACACATGGTGAATCCACAATACAATTACTGATGCATCACTCATAAGTGCTGGCTCCCCTAATCCAAGGACTTTCTGCATGCTATATTTAGCATGCTTGATTTAGCCAAGCTATTTCTCCAAATGTAGAAAAGTATTAGTATAATAATATAATACTATTGTACTGATTTGGAATTTTTGGACATTATCTGAAACAAACTTCTCATTTCCTTCCCCACTTAGGATGTTTGGGCACAAATTGTTACCTAGCTTCCTAACATCACAGGAAGACTAAAGTCCTCCTAAAGACTTTTAATAATTATTCCAAAAGTCTTTACTTCCAGAAAAATGTGTTCATGATTGTGATGTACCTGGTGTGCTATAAAATGTTAAATTGAGCCCCCATACTGTAAGAAGAAAGAATATTGAGTTGACAACCAGAAAGAGCTTTTAAAGCTAATTCTCTCACCAAACAGCTATGTGACTTTAGAGCCATTTCTCACCTAGCTCAATCTCCCTTTTTGTAAAATGAAAGAGTGAGTCAGTTAGATACCCTCAAAAGCACTCTTTTGTGCTGACATTCTATCTACAAGATGCTTCTATACTATAGCCTTCGAGAAAGGAAGAGGCTGGTCCTACAGTCTCTTCTGCTTTCTCAAAGACACAGAGGTTAAATTTAATCTAAGTGACTCTGAATGTGTGATGGGTAAGAAGTACGTAACATTTCCCCTGAGAGATTTTTTTTTTTAGAGTCTGAGGGAATCTCTCTGCAATTGCAAGGTGCTGCCTTCTTTACACAGTTAAACAGGAAGTACAAACAGACGAACAAAAGAGCTCGGAGAGGCACAGCCCCTTCGGTAATTGTTCAGACACAGCCCGCCCAAATAGAAAACACATGCTATTTCCCTTCTGCCTGACCAATTTGGCATTCAGAGTACAAATTCACGGCAGAGGGGTTGGGCCTCGCCAGGCAGGAACCGGAGTCAGAGACTGCCCTGCTACTTACTGGGAGAGAAGGACATCAGGACTGCCTGTCCGTGCCTTGATTCCTGAACTGTCTCATAGAAGCCAGGCAGCGGGGAGCAATCCAACCACAGCTCACCCCCACCTCTGCGGGAATCCTGATGCAGGCCAAGTACAGCAGCACGAGGAACATGCTGGATGCTGATGGGGACACCACCATGAGCCTGCACTCGCGAGCCTCTACTGCATCTCATCGTCCAGAGCGTGGGCACACAGGTACTCTGTCCCCTGGAGTCCCAATTGGCCAGATCCTTGAGAAATGCATGAGATACGCTGTCTCTCCGAGGAATAGACAATATAGAGAAAAGGCAGATGAATGCTCTCCTGATGTACAATTAATGTGGACTCTTCACTTTCCACCTCTTGCATGTGACCTCTTATATGAACTTCTGAAAAATTAAACTCAGTATATACACAGATGTTTGTTTTTCTAAGATTCTCTCGCTGGCAGAGTGCTTTGCAGTCAAGGGTGTGTTGTTTGTACCTTACCAGTTAGGTAGAGCATAGAGAGGTGAGAGCGTATGTACTCGTAAAGCATCGTGCCTTCCCCTCCCTGCCATCCCACTGAAGGCCAAGTCCAGTGCTGTTTTATTTACCATCTATGATCTCATCTGAACACTTAGATGATAAAGGCCACCTTTTTGTTAGTTTTGCACTCATGGCTTTGGAGTGAGGTTTCCAAGCAGATACATCAAACTTGGTATTTTGTAATGATTGTTCTGCATCATGAAGTCGTGAGGACTTGGGAGAGTCATAGCAGCATCAGCTGTTTGGCTTTATCATCTGCGAAGCAAGGGGAAGATGAAAGCAAATGCCTTCTAAGGTCGCTTCAGTTCTGACGTTCTGTGATCCAGGGATCTATATGGTGACCTCAGGTGCGATTACATCCCATTGCCTCTTCACTTTTGTCCTGCCGAGTTCCAGAGTTCAATCATTTAGATGATTGAATTAAATCATGAAAGTATTTAACTTCAGTTCCATTTAGCTTCTACCTTTTGCTTTTATTTCTAATCATTTACTCTGTGACATATTAACAAAATATATGTTTTCAGTCTGTAGAAGAGATACTTCACATGCATAGAGAAGGATCTTATTTCCCAGGCAACTCAGCCTAAGGTAAAAATTTGTCCTGAGGTCCAGTGAAAGGCCTCTCACTGCCACACAGATAGGACTAGGTTCTGGTACCAGGTAAGTCACTTACTAAAAAATTGTGTGATATTGGACATGCTACTTAAGTATTATGGATCCTCGGTTTCTGCATTTACAACATACTAATGATGATAAACAAACACATAGTGATTAACATGGGCCTGGTATTCCTTTCAGTGTTTTATACATATTATTTCATATTACATAGAAGCAACACATCCTCACATATAGGATGGCTATGAGTACTTAGGTTAACAAGGTATGTAAAGTCCTCGGTACATTGCAGACACATCAAAAATGTGAGTTTCTTTTCAATAACCCATTCTCTTGAGGATTCCTAAAGGGTTCTGTTTATATTTTTGTGTCAGTCTGTATCTGAGAAATCCTCACTGAATGTCTGTATCTTAACTTATCCTTTCTTTTTTAACCATATCCTGGTTTACTTCACCTTTGTGAATCTGCACACACATTTTTTTCGTGTTGTCTCCCATTTTTCTTTAGCTTTATGTTTTATTCCTTCCCCCTAGTAAACCTTTCCATTCAACTTCTATTTATTGCATGATCTGCTGCCTGAGAATCACTGATGAGAGATGCGAGTTTTCGGGTTTTTTCCCCTAAAATCTCTAGTAGGCTGTGAGGGAATACTGGGGGATTTCCAGCCTCCTTGATGTGAACCAAAGTGACAACTTTGGAACATCAGTTTCTGCAGCCACTATATATGTGTCATAGGATATGATAGATTTCCTCCAACAAATCCTGTGAAGAGTTGGAGTTTAGGGCTCTAGTTTTAAGTGGTTTGTGTAGAACTTCACATTTCACCTTTGATGAGAGCCAGGAACTCTCACAAGGATTAGTGGTCAGCATGATGAGGAACAGGGTGTACAAATGAATTCTGCTGAGGATTGAGGGTGGAGAGGGAGGTGGAGTGGAATAAAACATCTGGCAACATTTTTGTAAGAAGTGGAAGTTGAAACAGGAGTAGAGGTTACAAAGCAGTGTCTTCAAGGAAAACATGGCATATGTAAAAATACTAGGTTGGCCAAAAAAGTCCATATTATTTTCTGTAAAGCAAAATGCACATTTTTCATTTTCACCAATAACTATTGATTTGGATATTTTGAAAAATATTTTATTGATTTATTTTTAAGATTTTATTTATTTATTTACCTTTAGAGAGGAAGGAGAGAGGGAGAGAAACATCCATGTATGGTTGCCTTTTGTGCGTCCCCTGCTGGGAGTTGGCCTGCAGGGAACTGGCCTGCAACCCAGGCATGTGCCCTGACTGGGAATTGAACCGCGATCCTCTGGTTTGCAGGCCTGTGCTCAATCCACTGAGCTACACCAGCCAGGGCTTGGTTTGGATATTTTGAGTATGCCGGCTATCTCCTGTGTGATAGAATGTTGACTGATCTCAATTAGTGTCTCAGTTTGATTACTATCGACTGCAACTGGTCTGCCTGACCATGGAGCATCATCCAGCAAGTCTGTAGCATGAAACTTCACAAACCACCTTTCATGCACTACATCAGTCACAGCTCCTTTTCCGTACGCAGCACACATCCTTTTTTTTTGGCATTTCAGTTGCATTTTTACGTTTCTTGAAGTAAAAAAGCATAGTATGCCGAAAATGTTACTTATGTCTTCCATCTCCAATATTAAAATGGTTATACAAAAATTCACCAATTTTGATAAGCTTGTTTTTAAATGATATAACACACTGATATAACAGCTGTCACAATACAGTCTAACAAAATTATTTCAAATAAAGTTAAAGACAACTAAGCACTGCTAGAGCCATCTTTTGAAAAAAAAAAACCTTTTTGGCCAACAATAGTTATCTTACCCTCCATATACAATAACTTGTTTTCATCCTGTTATAATGCAAGTATTTAGGGCAATGTCACTGTAGAAGTCTGCTTCTTAGAAAAATAGATCTGAAATACTTTTGTTGTTAAAAAAAAGAGTAAAAAAATCTCTGGATTTTTTTTTCTTTTTTTGGCAATGCAGAGGATTCAGATTCAACATAACTCTGGGATAATTACAACTATAACATTTTAGAATTAATAAAAATAAGTAATATACATTTATTTCTTTTCTAGATTTTAATTTTTCAATATAAAGTTGTTTGCATTTTCAAATATGGCTAAACGATTAGGAAGATAGAAAGCAAAAATACAAGTTAATACCCTTATGCCTTCTTTCCAAAACTTATGCTTGGGGTCATGCTATCCCAGACCTGTTACAAAGTACTGAGGATATAATGCCAAACATGATATGATCCCTGCCAATGAGGAAACTTAATTCTAATACAGTTCCAAACTCAGCGATAAGTGTGATATTTGCCATGATGAAAACATTCACATGGTGTAATGGAAAACTTGGTCACTTCTGTGTGGTAGGGGAAGAGGGCATCAGGGAAATTTTGAGAGAGGGGGTACCATTCAGTTAAGTTGACTTTGAGATGTTCCTCATGATATGGAAGCAGAAATGGGAAGGTTTAAGGAGCTGGGTGCCCTCTGGGTGGACACACGAGAGAAAGCCCAGGAGGTCTTCATTAACTTTGTGTTTCAGAGAAGTATAAGCAACATGTTATGGCTGAGGTGTAGAGTTGGAGAGGGGGATGCTTGGTAACAGGGTACGTCTGAAAAGTTAAAGAACACCTTTTATGTCACCCTGAGGTATTCTGATTCTATTCAGCAGGTAAAATGAGTTAACTGAAGGATCTACACTGGTAGTAAAATAATGCATTTTGAGTTTCTAGAAGACCATCCAGGCTACAATGAGGAGGATGGGTTGCAGGAGTAAGAAATTGGATGAACTGATATAGATTTTGTACTAGGATAAGCATGGTATTAGAGGAACCTGACCTGAGGTAGTATTGGAATAGGAGAAACAATCAGATATGAAAGACAAGAGGAGGAAGAATTCAAAGAATTGGTGACTGGGTACAAGGGGGGAAAAGAAGGAAATGGAGAGCATAAGTTGACTATGTTCCAAGTGATACTATGTAGATGGTGCTGCCATTAACTGAGATGGAAACTACAGGCAGAATAGGAAAGACGATGAATTCGATGTGAAAGTGAGATGCCAGTAAGAGAAGGGACATACAGTTGCTGTTGCCCAGGCACTTGTATATATAGTATATGGGTTGAAGGTAAGGATTCTGAGCTACATATTTATGTGAACATTGTCAGTATTAGGTAAGAATTAAACTTTCTGAAAATGAGTGATGTCACTGAGGAAGGGAATGTAAAATCAAAAAGCAAAATAAAAAAAGGAGAAAAAGAGTGCCAATGAAAGAATTTTAGGAAATGCAATATTGAGGGGCAAGCTGGGCAAAGGATTTCGATAGGTCAGTGGTAGAAGTGGACCAGGAGTGGGAGGCATCCAGGCGGCCAAGAGACAATAAAACAAATGGAAAAGTCAACAGTAGTGAATAGTGAATTTTAAAAATAACAATCAATGCTGCAGAGAGTTCATATAAGAAAAAGGCTACAAACAATTTGCTGTTTAACAATAAAAAGGAAAATAGAATATTGGTCATTTTTAAGAGCATAGATTTGAAAGCAACTAATAGTTAAGAAAATAAGTAATTTGTCATTTTCTCTTTTTTATTTTTCTCCCCTGTTTTGAATAGCCTAGGTATAAAGAGAAAAGATAATACGTTAGAGCTAAGGTATTCTGGAGCTATGTGAGTATTTTTAAATATTACTTAAAGTCTGGGAGGTTCTAACTCAATTGTAGCTTGAACAATGTACAATTGAAACCCTTCACAGGACTAATATACTGGGGAGAGAGAAAATGACATAAAACTGATGGGTCAAAATTCCTGTAGAAGATTAAAGGTAATCCTATCAAAATGAATATGAAAACCTATTTGGATTTAATGAATAAAGGTTATTGACAAATTCAAGTTCTACTTTAATTATGCATATTAATTATAATATTTCTCAATTTTCTTGCATTTTTAGCTTTATTTTCTCAACTATAACATTAATGCTTTGTTGAAGATTCATGGCATAAATCATATCTAATCAATTTAATAAATCTTTCAAGCATACTACTAAATATCAAGCCTTATAGTAGACACTGTAGGGAGTCTATGTTAGGTGCTTGGAGAAGCAGAAGCAATAATCTGAATTAATAATTCTAAGAAAATATTATGTAGTACTATGGACTATATGTAGGAGGCCACAAAAGCAAATAGGAATAAATAACTTACTGTGTTTATTCATGTGCATGGTTTTGAATGAGCTGGCATTTGTTCTGGTCTGTAAGGCTGAGTCTAAGTTTTCCAGGTAGAATGAAATGAGCCACAGGCTGGCCTTTCCATTGTGAGGGCCACACGTTCAAATATAAAAACAGAGCAGTAAGGAACTAGCTTGGTGCAGTGTAATCACGGGTAAAACTAAGAATGACAAGAGTTCAAAGGGAAAAGATGAAGTGTTAGTTTTGGATTGGAACTTAGATGAGGATAAAAAAATGGGGGGAATCATCAGACAAGTGAAACATGATGAGAAGGTAAATGATTGGGATGACGAACAGTTAGTCCTCGAAGGGAGGCATGAATGAGGGAGATTTGGGCAGGTGAGGCAAAATGCAGGATGGGATCCTACTGTGCAGGGCTTTACGTAGCACGCTAAGAAATCTTGTTTCTTTAAGGAAGAGATTAAATTTATATATGTTATAATGTTCACATTGGAGGGAGAATGAAATGTAGTATTTAAGGTGACTATTACTGAGATTTCGCAATATAGAGGTAAAAAGTTACAAGTGACAAAACCTGAGAATCTTTCTATAGCACTATATCAAACAGCCATATAAAGCAAATATTAATGGGGGATTGATCGGATGGATGAGAAAATGATTTAAAACATTCAGCTCTTTTTAAAAAAATTTTTATTTATTTATCTTTAGAGAGGAAGGGAAGGAGAGAGAAGGAAAGAAATATCAATGTATGGTTGCCTCTTGTGAGTCCCCTGCTGGGAACTGGCCTGCAACCCAGGCATGTGCCCTGACTGGGAATCGAACCGCAATCATGTGGTTCGCAGGCCCGCGCTCAATCCACTGAGCTACACCAGCCAGGGCTTAAAACATTCAGCTCTTAAATGAGATCCTTAGGCAGCACTTCTCTCTCCATCACTTACTAGCTAGTCAGCCCTAAGCAAATGAAGTAACTCCTCAGTACCTCAGATTTCTTATGTAACTAAGGTAGAAGATAGTGTCCTCTTGAATAATTTTGGGGAGATTCAAATGAAATACCACAGCATCAATAACACCCTTGATAAGTATTATTATCAGAAGCTATATGTCCTTGAGTAAGTTCCTGCTGTAACTCAATTGCCTACCTGTGAAACGGGGATGACAATAGCATCTACCTCCTAGAGATTTCATAAGGAGAGGTGAGATCATTCATAAGGCATATATCTCAGTAACCCATGGAATATTAGCAACTACCATTGATAGTAGTTTCGAATTATACATATTTCAGAAATGAAATTTCTTGATTGGGATATAAAATCGACTCACCTAAATTTTACTCAAAAGAAAAAATACAATTGAGTTTCTAAATCTAATTGCCCTAAATAAGAAACTTGACATATTCTGGAAATAATGTGTGTTTTTAGATGTATAGTCTATTGAAATTGTAGGAAGAATAACACCATTTTGCTTTTAGAGAGAATGGAACTAGCAAATACTTGAACTAGACTCATAAGAGAAAGGAAACGTGCAATCTAATGAACACTGAAAAACGCTCTCAACCCAAGGGCCTCAAACACTGTCCCATGAGTAGGTTCGCTATGTGCCACATGCAAAGATTAAGGAAACAAGAAGTTTCTAGGAAAAAATTTAAAAATTCAGAAATATATCCAAACATAGGTGTAAGCCAGCAATAATTGAAAAATATTCAAAGAACAGTGAACTAAAGAATGAGAGATGTATTTTCTAAAATGTTAACCCCTATTTCTCTGCGAGTCCTGGTTCACAGGACAGTTTACAAAGTGTGTCAAGTGTGACAATTTAACTAGTTTAACTAGTTTGCACAGCAGTGTGGCTTTACACAAATTATTTGAATTCTCTTTGTCTCTCCCAGCTTTTATGATTCTTTCCATTTTGGAGGCACACTAATTGACTAATTTAGTAATGTCTGTTTCATTTCTTAGAGGCTCAGAGAATGGAGGTGTGCAAAATTTTCCCTCTCTGATGCCTGGTGAAGAGTAACTGGTTTAGTGTGACAGCTTTCTTCATCCACAAAGTTTCTCATAGCTACAAAGGAATTTGTATTTAAAACTTGGCCTTAGCCTTTTATAGTATAGTTATAGTAAGAAGATACAGAAAAGGGCTGTTTTTTCTATATATATCTTATTATTCCTAGGGATGTTTATATCATTCCTTTGCCTGCCCACACCTTTTTCTAAACATGCCCCAGGAGACAGCATAGGGTTCTCTTCCAAAAAATAAAGATGCGATGAAGCCAAGCCAAACTGAAGCAGCTTATTTTTCTTGTTTTTAGGTGGGGGTGGTCCCTAGAGAGAGACCTCATTGTAATCAGGGGCACTTGGACTAAAACTCAGGAATATTAAACACACTTAGAGAAAAATACCCAGAGAGAGAAAAAGAAAAAGTGAAGCTTGCAACTACATAGTCTTTCCATCTGAAAGTCTAGTTTCTTAGAAATAACCATACCTGGTATAGAAACTCCCTGGGGTTTTGTTTCTGTGGATTTTTAGATAAAATAGGAAGATATTTTGAAAACTTGGGGAGAAGGAGCGGGGATGGTGGGGAGGAAGGGAAGAAGAGAGAAGGATGGAGAAAAAGTGAGGAAGAGAAGTCAGAGCAGAAAAATTCCCAAATGATCAAGAAAAGATGATTCCCTGAGAAGTTAATTTTTTAAACTTTGTTTCCTTAACAAAAGACATGCTACATTTCTTTCCTATTCTGTTCTAGAAGCAGCTTTAGGAAGGATCATGCATTTATTCTTTGCATGGATATAATTATTATTAAATCATGTTTTAACCCCTAAAGTCCATGCCCTCACTTCACAATAAGGATTTAAGTTTACACGTATTAATCCTTTGGACAGAAAATCAACACCTTCCTTACCCCTAATATTATATACAGGAAAACAGTTTTCTTAAAGAATAAATAACTTAGTTGATTTCATAGTTTTTATTCTTTACCTTTTTATTACTTTTAATTTGTCCAAAAAATATTAAGTCATAAAAAGGGACACTGTTTTTTTTTAAATTATGCATTTACATGTGCATTAATATAAATAGGTCTGGGCAGGGTGAGACAAGCGTGTTACAGATAATTATGTGTGCTAGACGCATCCATCCATTCATTCATTCACTCATTTGACACTAACTGAACTTATTTCCACTGATATTCTGTGTGCTAAGCAAACAACATTGTTTTCCATGATGGAGCTTGCTTTCTACTGGGTAAGGCGGATGTAAACCGAAAGAAATAAGATATATAATATATCTGGTGGTAATAAGAGATATGGAGAAGAATAAAGCTACCATGGTGGCTGGTCCACAGATGCACGGGTGTCTCTGGAATGTAGGAACATCCACCTGGTTCATGTTCTTTGGCTATGTAAAACTTTAAAAAGTCCTGGGTTTGGGAGAAGATGCTTCTACTCTTCTTCATTTATGCTCTGCTAATCTGAGATACTCTAAAGGTCAATGCCCTGGGAAGTCAGAAGTTCCCAGGAAAATTTAGACCAAACACACAGGCCAGATCTCTCAGATCTCTTCATGATTCAGAATCTCATGTCAGTGGATAGAATTCAGTACATCTAGGAGATGAATTTACCGACTCTGCCCTCTGCTGACAGAAAGATTGATGAAAAGCCAATAGATTTTTAAAAAATCAATGTGTAAGGTTTAACTGGAGATAATTTGTGCCATTGTAAAAATTAGGTAGTTTAAGTAATATTCACTTTTTTGTGATTTCATTCTTCATTCATTTATTCATTCAAATATGTATTGGGCCCTTCTGTGCCAGGCTCAATTTTCAATAATGGAAATACAATGCTGAGCAAGATAGACAAGATCACCTTTAATGAAGTGTGCTACATCCAAGGGGGAAGAGATAAAGAAAAACAAAAATCATGAACATGATACTTAAGAATCTTATCTTTTAAAAAACCGTACACAATGGGGTAATGTGCTACAGATGGACACCTGGTCCTCCCCTAAGGATGTGCCATTTAAACTTAGAGCTGAATACCAGGAAGTAGCTTCCCAGCAAACCCAGCTGTGGATTAACTGATGCTGGGGAAGAGGCAGAGTTAACACAAAGGCACTGAAACGGGGACAAGCTTGTTTGTTCCAAGGATAAACAGGCCACTGTGAGAAGAACATTTGCCCAAGGGCAGAGTGGTACAGAAAGGGGCGAGAGCACCAGGTGGGGTCTGTATAAAAAAGGTTCTTACAGAATTTTATGCTAAGTGCAATAAGGCTATTGGAAGTGTTTAGTTTAAGTCGGGAAGTACTACAGTCAATCTCCCATTTTCGAAAAAAGATCAACCTGAGTCTTTATGAAAAGTGATTTGGATTTTATTAGAATTGTAATGCAAGCCACTGAAAAATTTTTAGAGGAGATGACTATTAAGAAAAACTAAGAATCACATTTTAAAATGTATGGACACCTGCTCCATGATTTCCCTACCAGACTGTAAATTCCAAAGGACAGTGATGGTATTTTCTACTTCTATACATCTTTACCATTTCTCATTCTCTGTTTGTAAATAATATTTAGTATTGTACAAATTTCTATACCTAGAATACATTCTGTGGTGGACTTTTCTGAAGAGGAGATGACCTTACATATCTTTAATCTTTCTGTTTTAGAAACTGACTTGAATTCCCAGTAAAGTTAGACTCACAAGTCATGAAGAGATCAGTGTGTTTGAGGGTCTCTCTCTCTCTCTTTGTTTCATTTTAATCACAAAGCTGGATGCTACCTGCACTGGTTAGGGGGTCTTCCTTGTCAGCTACAACAACAGGTCATTCAGCTTGGTAGCCGATCTCATCAGGTGATGGGCTTATTTTCCACTAAGTGGAGCCCCTAAAATTACCACATGGTAAACCGGTGGGGGTGTGGGCAAGGGATATCATCTATAGTTCTTTTATTACTTAATTGCCTCACAATTGAGATAGCTTGGATCTCTCTCTTGAGAAATTGATGGTCGTGTTTCCATCTCTTTTTGGAAAGCTATGATTTAATGAACAAATAAAATCATTACTAAAGAGCTACTTTTGACAAAGAAATCACCAACAGAAACAGTAAAATGATCATTTCTCTTTACTGATATGCAGTTTTCTTTTTGGGAAAAGGGTTTATGGAAACATGGGAAGGATGGTGTTTTTCAAAAGTGATAAAAAGTTAATTTCATCTCTTCTCTGATGATGTAAAAAATTGTTCTTTGTGAAGGCATTTACATGAGAGTCTTTTATAACTCGAATTTTGACAGGAAAAAACTTATGTAAATAGCTATATAAAGGTAACAGGAATGCACAACTCAATTACTGCAAAGCAGGAATGGGTGGGTGTGAGTGGGGCGTATGAGAGAGTCCAACCCTGGTAAGTAACTGAGGCTTGGCCCACAGGTTTCTGACGACGCTTTTCTGAGGACAGAAGGAATATGATCTAGTAGTCCCTGATTACCATTATCCTGTAGAATGTGTTCTTTCCCAGAACCAACTCCTCTCCCTTGAAGCTGACGTACATCCAAGAGGATGAAAAAGTGAAACCCTGCCTTTCCTTTTGTTCCCTGCAGAGCACCGGCCTCCTTCTTCAGCTTGGCGTCCAGTGGCCTTGACCCTGCTCATTTTGTGCCTGGTGCTGCTGATTGGCCTGGCAATACTGGGGTTTGTGTGTAAGTCTGCACTCTGACTTGGGGGAGGATCCTGGCTCCAAGGTTTGTCTAGGAAGAGGAATATTCATTATGGAATATTTCTTTACGCTTTAGTTCTAGAGCCTGGGAATAATTCAATGTACCTTCTTCTAAAGTATCTATTTAAACAGTGAGTACTGAAAGAAGCATTAAACTACAGAAATCATTTGCCAGATTTTTATAGTCTCTGAGATAAGAAGTTTTTTATCCCTTTGTTTATATGCCAGTACTTAAAATCAACAATTTTTAATAAACAAATGCTTCAGCTCCTTCCTTTGCACAAAAGAGTTGAGGCAATGGGCTTTGCCGTGAGCATGCCTGGCTCACTGGGCTGATATAGAAGGAAGAGATTCCCTTTATACCTCCACTCCGCCATATGAGCAGGACAGAGCAGGTAGGTCCTTCCTCACGGTACTGTTTTTCAAAAGGTCCAGGAGGTTATAAAATCATTTTGGAAAAAAACCTACGAGCATTAAAAAGGAAAAATTCATGCATGCAGTCTATCACAAACTAGTAAGGACAAGCTCAAAAACTCAAAAAAAGAAATGGGCACATTTTCTTCCTCAGACCAAGATGCTACAGCAACGTGTCCTGGAATAGTTGAAGAAGATGGTGCAGGATAAAGGTTACATCAAAGAACAGGTTTTAATATCAAAAATTTGTTGTTCAGAAAAAATTTTCAAACTTTTGTTATCTTAAATTTTATAATTAAAAATTTAATGTTTTTACCCTGACCCCCAAATTTCTATTTTATATTAATATAACTATTGTTTTGCAAATAGCATTCATTTTAGGGATGTAAAGCTGTGCTCATGACTCATAAAGGGCTTTTATCTTCAATTTGAGACCCTGGATTTTATACCTAAGTGTTGAAATATTTTAACCAAGTCATATTAACTTATTCTCACTGAGCCAAAGTAGAATGTATAAAAATGTAGAAATGGTAATATGACCACTTTAATGAGTGAATGAGGTAACAAGGTACATTGTCAATTCTCAATGTAATGCTCAAAGGATATATAGATTTATAGTTTGGGGTTTAGTATTGGTTTGAGAATATACACAAGTATTTAGTAAACAGTAAATATGATTAAGGAATTCATTCCTGAAGTTAGAAACTGTTACTACGACTCCACATTTTCACATAAGAAAGCATACTCGGAAAATTTATTTGACCACGAAAACAGAATTTAGTATGGACTACATTCCAACCTTGAATATAGATAATATGAGATCTCAGAACCTGAGATCATAAACAATATACTGTTTTGTCTTCTTCATATGTAGAAAATAGAAATAGAAATGCAGAAATAAACTGTCTAGTCTGACTTGGTAACTTGGGTTAGTTTTTCAGTTCTACCAGCTCTCCAATATTCAGAAAGACAGCATTTCTACAATGGAAGAAAAACTGGGGAATCTCTCTCAACAGCTGCAATCTCTCCAAACCCAGAAAAGGAAGCTTGTAGAAACTCTGCAGCGTGTGGCTGAGAAATTCTGTCGTGAGCTCTATAACAAAACTGGAGGTGAGTCGGTCACTGAGCTCCCTCTGCCCTCACAACATCTGTCAATATAGGACTGAATTTCCCATCAGTATACCAGGGAACCGATGTATTAATTAAATAGCTGTATAATTTAACTAGGTGTCTGACAAACTTAATACTTTGGGCATACAGATTGTGTCTGGTTATTGGGATCATTTAGCTCAAACACATCTCTGCAATAATACATGAAGGGATTCTTGATATTCAGACATTTCAGCCCAGGCAAGAGCCCTATGATGTGAATGTATCTTCATATTCAAGGAATAATAAGGAGCCTATTACCTGGAGGGAGTGAGTAGAAGACTAACAGGAAATAAGGTAAGCATTATTTATGACATCAGGCAACATTGTAAGGGATTTGGCTGCTACTTTGAGCAAGATGAGGATTCATTACAGGCTCCTGAGCAGAGGAAATACATGTCTGACATGAATTTTTAAAGGCTCACTCTGCAAATATATTGAATATAGACTGAAAAAGGGAAGGATAGCAACAGAGAAATCATATGAGATGGTTATTGCAGCAATCCAGGTGAAAGTGCCTCAAACTAGAATATGATCAGTGGAGATGAGCACATGATAGAATAAATGGGTTGTGTGAGAAAAGGGTTGTGAGAGTCAAAGATATTTCCAAAGTTTTGGGGCAAAGCAACTGGAAACATAGACATGTGATCAAGTAAAGTGGGGAAGAATTCTGTAATTATACAGGGGAAGGTGGGAAACCAGGGATGTTGTTTTGGGCAAGTTGAATTTGAAATATGCATAATTTAGATATCCAAGTGGAGATCTGGAAAGGCAGTTTGGTATACAAAAAATAACATCTGGGCCAGAGATACAAACCGACTGACTATAAAACCTCCAAAACTAATTATTTGTTTAAAACTTTCCCTTTGTTTTCCCTTATGGAATATTTCATATATACAGAAAAATACAAACAATAATATAATATTCATTTGTATTAACCACTCAGATTTTAACATGTTAACATTTTGACACCAAATTGTTTTCATAATAAAGGTATTTTAATGGAGTTATTGAGTTCCAATCTCACCATATACCCACAAGGGACTTGCTTATGGGTCCCCAACTCTCAAAGGCCAAAGGCCATGTTCCCACATGTGTACTACAGCCACAACTGTCAGGACTTAGTTCCTATATTTACATTCACTTCCCACAGTAACCCATCCTACTCTTGACCTATGCACTTCATTCTCTAACTTTGGTGCTCATCTCAATTTCTGATACATAGAGATTTACCATTCTAATTCATACTTGGCTTAATATTTATTTTTTCTAAAATTTTATTTACTTGTGTTTAGAAAGAGAAAAGAGGTTATATCTTATTGATATACCGAGGTCCGTCAGGAAAGAGTCCAGCCATTGTTAATGTAACAAAAACAGTTTGTGCGACATCTGCGTAACGTGGCAGCCAAGGAGAGTGGACTGGAATGAGCATATGTGAACAATGACAACTTCACTGTACCCGTCAGGGGGTGTGGTAGAAAATTTTATGTCAGGCCCTGAAGTTTCATGCTCATTGAGTGAGCATGTGTACTGTGTGGCCATCCATTCAAAACGACTGAGTGAAGAGAGCAATGAATCTGCATCCAATTTTGCGTTAAGCTTGAACTTTTCTCCATGGGAACTACTATTCAGATGATTCAGAAGGCTTTCAGGGATGATGCAATGAGGGCAGAACAAATAAAAGTGTGGCACAAATGTGTCCAAGATGGTCGAGAGTCTGTTGAAAGTGATGCACGTTCTGGAAGGCCCGCAACAAGCAGAACACCTGAGAATGTTCAACGTGTACAGGCTGTAATCAACAAAGATCTGTGTGAGGTCCCCAGGTGCCTACTTTGAAGGGGCCTGAGGTGTCATTGTACTGTGTACAATATTTCTTGTATCTTTTATCTTCTTCAATAAATGTCTCTATTTTTCACAGTATATGGCTGGATATTTTCTGGACATACCTGTATATTGAATTAAAAATTTTTTCTTACTAGTATATAAGAGAATTTTGAAGAATAAAATTGCAAAATCTTCAATTGTTTCTTTAGTGTAATGCATGTTGAGTTTCTGAACATATGAAAAGTTCTTTATGCATTGAACATCCTCTCTCTATACTGAATTGCACAGCCAAGAGCAGGGCAGAGCTAGACTCAGTATCCATGAAAGCTGGTAGTCTCTGTTTTAATTTCCACTGTGTGCTCAGGACCAATCACAATTCTTGGCATATAGTAGGTGCTAGGTAAACTTTTGTAGTTATCATTGCCTAGGCAATTAAATATCTAAGAGAAATCTTAGAATTTCTAAGGAAATCCATTCTTTATTGGATTATCAAATGCTGTATAATTCCAAGAGAGGAAAGAAAACAAACCTGGGTAAAAAATAACTTACTAAAATTGGTTTCTTTCCAAGAGCACAGGTGTAGCCCTTGCCCAGAAAAGTGGAAATGGCATGGGGACAAATGCTACCAATTCTACAAAGAGAGCAAGAGCTGGCAGGACTGTGACTATTTCTGTATTGCTGAGAACTCAACCATGCTGAAGATAAACACACAAGAAACCCTGGTAAGGTCCCGAGTTCTGGTCAGTGTTTGAAGTATTCTCAAAAAGATGTCTTTGAAACAGTTATGCAAGAAAAATCTAGGCAGTCAGGATTCACAGACTCTCCATTTATTTCAATCAGGGATATATATATATCAATTTATACACACGTATGCATATGAAAACATATGAACATTTCTCCTTCTCCCTTTCCTAGTTTGAGACAAAACCATCTTTTCAAATTCTCCTTTTACCTCCTTTGACATTAAATCGCATTCATTGTTCTCTTCTCCTTCCTGGTCAGTCCCTTTTGTATGTATTTATAAAGGTTACTCCCCCATTCCTGCATTTTTCCTTCCGTTTCCCAGAATCACTTCACATCTCTTTGTAAATCTGCCTCCCATATTTTTATAGAAAATCTTAGTGTTCATCCTGTGATTTGAAAGTAACGGGTCACTTAAAAAGCTTAGTTGATGTGATTCTTGGTTTCAGAATATTAGTGTATCTTCTGTGCTTATAAAGACAAATGAAATTCTTTAATTTGGACAGATTAACTGACTTTAGCATGGATGCTTCCCTTTTCTGTGTACTATTATCTGTGTGAGGCAGGAGCCATAGGTTCTCACATTAAAGTGTTGGCTGTAAAGTGTCACTACACATGTCTGTATATATATATGTTATTGTAACATGTCTAAAAGCTAAATATTTCCTTTTGTGCCTTTTCAGCAGTTTGCCATGCCTCACAGCTACTCGGAGTTTTACTACTCTTACTGGATAGGGCTATCACGCAACAGCAGTGACAAGGCCTGGCTGTGGGTTGATGGAACACCGTACGCTTCTGAGCCGTAAGCCATCAGAATATTTTGTGGGCAAGGCATGTAGTAGAGAGGTACTGCGGCCAGGTGTCTCAACAAGCATTAATTGAACATCTGCTTTGTATTAGATTCTATATTGGTAGGAGGGTGTCCAAGGATTGATAAAACTGCTTGCTCCTTAATGGTTTCTAAACCAGTGAGGGAGACAGATAAAAAGTGTTAACAAAACAGTGGAGAAAGTTCTCTGTCTGGTTGCTTTCAGAAAATTTTATGTCAGGCCCTGAAGTTTCTTGGAGCATTAAAATTGTCTGGAATTCACTGAACAAGAAATGGGAGAGAGAGAGACAGACATAGAGAGACAGAGAATGAGAATGAATGGATCTTCTGTGGATTAATAAACTGAAGCCCAGGTTGTGATAGTGACTTGCCTAAGGTCACAAAACTTCACAACTTGTCATTACCAGAGATAGTATAAGTCCTCAGATTTCTTGGCTTTCTGTGCCCTGAAATGGGGAGCACTTCTTTAAAAATGCAGTGTCTGAGGATAGATTTACTGACAATATAAATAATATTATTATCAAAAGTCTGCCCTGGCTGGCGTAGCTCAGTGGATCGAGCGCAGGCCTATGAACCAAAGGATCGAGGTTCGATTCCCAGTCAAGGCATATGCCTGGGTTGCAGGCCAGTTCCCAGCAGGGGATGCATGAGAGGCAACTGTACATTGATATTTCTCTCCCTCTCTCCTTCCCTTCCCCTCTAAAGATAAATAAATAAAATCTAAAAAAAAGTTAGTTCTACTTATGTAATTTGTATAAGAGTAGGCATGATATTCCTTGAAATAGGTAAATATTAATAAAAGTCATCAATATTGATAATAATATTGATACTAAAATATATTATACTTTAAAGCCATATTTGAAAAGACACCTCTCTTCTCTATGTACAAATAGGATTTATTCTTCTAGGAAATAGGACATATGCAACATAATCATTTTTATTTTATAGTTAAGTAAACTGAGTCACAGAGAAGGTAGGTAATTTCTCAGATGGCTATAAAACTGCAAGTTAAAGTTGGACTATAACATGTATCATAGTTTTAGGTAGAAATTGTTTTTGTTGTTTTGGGTGACTTGATGCTTCTAAGAATAACTATGGAACTTGAAGGGCTGAAAAGAAAGAGCTTGGTGACTCCGTCTTCCCCGTCAACTCATTCTGGGCACCTTTGCTAGAATTTTAGCAAGCTAGCAGTATTTCTTACATACTTTCTAGGTTCTTAGTATTTCTTTTTAGAAATAAACAATAAATAAATTAACTTTTTTTTTCTTTTTTAAGGTTTAGGATTGTAACAGATATCACCAGCATAAGAGACAGGGACTGTGTAACCATCCTCAATGGAAAGGTTTTCTCAAAAAACTGCCAAGAGTTGAGACGGTGTGCGTGTGAAAAAATGGCTGCCACAGTCAAGGTAGAGAGACTCCTTAGCTCCACTGAACCATTGTGTGGAGTTGATTGAGCCTCTAGCTGCAACTACAGCTTTGCACTCCCTTCAGACAAGCTGGAGATCAGAAGAAAAGCTCATCTCTTTGTGCACACTTGGTTTCAAACTATTCTCTTTCATTGACCCACGTTTATACAACAATTCAACAAAAGTTTCAGCCAAAGCCAGGTCAATGAAGAGGATATTAGAGACATAGGAAAGTGGAAAAAAAATCAGAAAAGGCAATCCCTCAACTGGCACAAGAAGGATTTTCGTGTTTCCAGCTCAAGATCACCAGCACTTCTGAGCTTGGGAGTTCGTGAACATATTTACCAGCATGAAGAAATCTCAATTGTGTATTATCAACTGGTCCTGGAAACCCATAAAATTATTAGCCACTTTTTTGATTTTGAGATAACTTCCTAGTGTTCTTCCCTCTCAGCAGCTAATATCATTTCCCTTTTTCCATGGCTTCCTTAATATTTAGAGGAGTGAGGAACTTAAATGGAGGAAATAAATGTATGTAACATCTTTTGTACCAACAGTCAATTGGTCCATGAGAGATCTGATACCATGCTACCAAATACACAGCTAATTTGTTTTTTGGTTTTTTTTTTGCTTAAGTTATTTTTCTTCTCTTCACAATCTCTCAGTAAAGACCCAATCTGCTGTGTCCATGGCCTGCTTCTCACCAGGCTAATTCTTTTTATTAGAACCTTACCTCTTACAAACCTATCTCCCTATGTCTATTTAAGAGTCCAGTGATTGTCTCCTTCCCAGAGGAATTTCTTCTGTGATAGAAATATTATCAACTCAGTTCCATGTCAGAATTACTCTCCCTGGTGCTCACTTCAGAGACTGAAGACCAGAACAAAAGTCAGTCTATTTATGTGCATCTAGAATAGTTTGGTTTTCGTTTGTATTTTCTTCATTTGATCCATGTTTATTCGTTCAGGTACTAAAGATTTAATAATAATAAATGAAAATAATGTGAAGTATGTGTGACTTTAGAATGGATTTGTGACTTCGGGAAAAATTCAGTGTGTAAATACTCTTCAAAAGATCGTAAAAATCAGTGTTATGATTGTGCTTTACTGAGACTTTGGGCTCTACAAGAGTACTGATTATTTGAATATTTGAGGAAAATAAGAAGTCTTTGAGATGCATGCTGTCTTCAAGAGGATGGTTTTTAACAGTTTTTAAAGTGCAGTCCTTTGAGGTAGATTGTCATCAACATGTGGCCCAAGGTGAGTGAACTGAATTGCAATAGGGCAAGTCTTTCAGTCAGGCCATGGGATGTGGGAGACTGTGACATACGTAGCTGGCTTCTTGTGGAGGTAGCCCTCTCTCAGGATGGCAATATGCACAACCTCAATCACGAATTATAGATTTCTTCCTTAAGATTTTTCCTTTCAATTTTCTGCTTATTAGCTAGGAAATTTTTCAATGTTAAAAAAATTTGTGTTGATTTATGGTGTTGGGCAAAGAGAACTGCATTTGTGATCATCAAGCAGGAATTTGAGATCCCTAATTTTGATTTATTATTACAAAATTACTTTATTTCAAGAAGCTTATTTCATTAGATATAAAGTGGAAATATTTACAATTTCCTCATGTTGCTGAAATGTTAGCTGAAATGAGGTAAATGTGAAATTCGTTCCATAATTTAAATTGTAATATAAAATTTAAGGGATATTAAAATATGCAAAAAGCAGGTATTTTAAAATATAGAGGAGCACAAACAAGCATAAATAACCTTCTTTGGAGACCTGTGTTTGTGAACAAATGGTAGAGACAGCTGCGTTGGGGAGCTGTGCATGTTACGGAATATTTTCCATGACGAGTGCAGGTATTTAATGCACACAGTTAATGTAGTAAGCACATAACAAGAAATACGGATAAGGTCTTTCATTAAGTGTTATTAATCACTTAATGAAAGTTGAGTGTTTTTTAAGCCTTGCTACTGAAGCAAGAAAATATGGTTAATATGAGAAAGTCAAATGACGTTATGGACTGACTTGTAAAATGGAGACAGGCACATAGGTTTTGACTCTTGTGTTCAGGGTTGATGAGAAGAGCCTCTTTAAATGACACCGCCTTAAAGAGTCCAGCTGCCAAGAGTGGATATTAAATAGTATTCTCAGTAAAAATCTGCAGTCTAAGGTGCAGAGCCCCTTTAGATAGTGAAGAAGGAAAAAATAACAATTATTTGGCATTTTGGGCTATTTTTGAGCCTATTTCCCTCCACTTTGCCCTCAATAATTCCTTCATCTGTATAACAAAGCTCACAATACTGATCACACTATGAGCAGAAAATATTTCAGAAAACAAAAAAGGAGTATGACACAACATTCTCTCTGCAATTTAAAAATTTTATGAGTATAAAATAATCATAATGAATTCAAAAATATGGTTTGCTGAGATCAATTTTCCACTGGGAATCAGAGAAGGCAGCCCCCACAAATTGATTTTTCAGCAAGAGAAGACCTTGTATGTTTACGTAATTCTGAAGAAGTTGCTGGAAAAGCCAAACGAGGAACGTGGCCTTTCCTGGTAGACCTGAATTCCCCAGGGTACACAGTGAGCTCTGTCTTTTCCTGAGGATATTGAACCAGCTCTTAAAACTTATCAACAGGAAACAGGCCATGAGCTCTGTAACAGCAGGAAGTGTGAGAGAAGTATAATGAGAGCTTTTACTTTGGGGATATAAACATTATGAAATAAATAGAGAATCTAGCAGGTTGTCTCAGAGTTGGCCTTACTATGTGAGAGTCAAATACTTTATAAAGGGATTCTTGTCATTTTTGAAAACTACAAAAAATGGCATAATCTGATTTAAACTAGGCATAATTTTTTTTACAAGGTTCATTGTGTGGCTAGATTATTAGAATCTAATACTACTTCCTATTATTCTATCAATCTTACTAGTCTAATGTTTTCTTTTTACACACTTAATATACTTTATAAAGCCTCTTTACATTTGTAGGGTAAAGTTTTATATTTCCTTCCCCCCCCCCCCCCCGTTTTAAGAGCTAACTTGGAACTCAGTGAGATGACTCAAGATACCCAACTCATTATTGGTGGGACTAGGGTATGGAACTGGTTACACCAGAGCAAAGGCCCAGTCTCTTTCCATTTCCTTGGAAAAGCCCTTGATATTCTGGGCCAAAAGCAACCTTACGGGTGGGAAAAAATCTTCCACCCATAATACCCATGTGGAGAGCGCTGTTGTCACTGAGGGAATTTGAAGGAGATCTTGCCAGCTGCAGTGCCGATAAAATTCTGACTTGTAAATACCGCAGCGCATACTGGAAGGATGACATCAGCCGAAGGATGTTTGCCTTTTGCTTCATTGTACTTTTTCTAACTAGAGTTATTAAATGCTTCCTATGATTTCTCTAAACATAGCTCCATGACAATACTTTGAAGAATCTTGAAGACAAACAGCCCTCACTACTAAAAATTGTTATTGTTCCCCCTTTACTCCAGGTTATAGTATCCAGCTGCCAGCTGTGAAAACCAAAAGGATGGTGTTTTCTTTGCTCATCTCCTTTCCTAGGTTCAGCAGAAAAGTAGAGAAAATCCCTTGTATTGAAATTCCCACCATTTAAACTGCAGGTCAAGGGTAAATAAATTAAAAAACAAACAAAAAAAATCTCTTTCCATCCTTACAGGACCTTTTCCTTCAGAAGTCACCTTTTTCAATAGACTTCTAGGTTCACTTACATGATTTGCACTGTTTCAGTGAATTAGCTTATTTGACTTTATTTATTTAAATGGTGTCTTTATTATAAAGAAAGATGAGAATCTAGTGTGGCTCAACTACCCCTTGTGCAAATGAAAGATTTAATAAAAGTGTGTTGAATTTAGCAGCTATTTGATGAACATCTCCTGTGTAGTAAGTTGTTGTAAGGATAGTCAGTGAAGAGTAATATAATAATAGTGATTTTTTTCCTTCTTGTAGATCATAACACACTTTCATATCCACTGTCTCTTGGGAACAAGCTAACCCATGTTCAAGAAACCCTGTCGACCTAGGACACAGATTGATTGTAGATGTATTTGAAGAGATTCATTCACTTTAAAAAAGATAACCTCTCCAGATAGTTGCTGGTATTTTACATATAAACATTATCTTCTCAACATTCCTGAAGCATGAAGAGAAAAAGGTCATTTTTACCTGGAATACACATAAAACATTGATACCTAGAGTTGACTGGCAATTTACTCCAGGTAATAACAGCAAGCACCAACACAGTGTCAAATTCTATGTGAGGCACTAATATCAGCCAATTTACATATATTAATGATTTTAGGCTCAAAAATATTTTGAAAGAAGTTCTATTATTATTTCACAATAAAGAAAGCGAGGCGCAGAGAGATGCAATTAAAAGTGCTAGAGTGCTTTGCTTTGGGGACCCAGACCATGAGTCTTCTGATTTGTGAGTGGAGGGATGATCAGTGAGGGGGGGAGGGTCACACACAGCCGTGGTTCACTGGAACCACGCTGGTGTCTGGCGTCGGCAGCCTGACTTTCCCTTCCACTTTAGTGAAGGGTTTGTAGTTCATCTCTCTAATAGAAATCTATGGTCCTAAAAAAGGTATCGTCTTACAGGCAGCAGACATCAGCCTCTCTTTCTTCTGATTTGAAAATCCATATCCCTGTGTTCACATCCTCAGTCTGATAACGATGCCTTGGAAGCCTAGCAAATGAATAAAAGATCTGGCAGACAGGGAGCTTAAAAGGCTACATTTATTTATTGACTTAAAAAAAATCAGTCAGCTAGAACTGCATCATTTCCCCAGTGACTTATAGATTTCTGTATGTTTATGGTCACTTTAGATTTTTTTGAAAGCATGACAAATCACAGTGACTTTTCTTCAGTTTGTTCTCAACCCTTCAGGGTTTTGTCCTCTAAATCAATTTTATTCTTGGCAATTTCAACACTGTCAAAATAATGTCTGGGATATACTGAAGAATACTACCCAGTGTAAATGCAAAAATAAGTTCTGAGTCCCAGACAGCTAGTTAAGCTCACACACAACTTTCCTTCTGCACTTGGCTCCTTGGCATTTTGCAACGGGTTTTCCCGTTGCAAATACTATGACAATGGATCACTTCAAACGCAACTTCTTTCATGTAGAGGCTGTTAACACATACTTCTCACAGATAGCATATTTCCAATTGCTGCAGCTGGTGGAGGAAAGGCTCTTGTTTCTGAGGTATCCACAGCGCTGGTCAGTTGATGCGGCCCTCTGTGTTGTCAACCTGGAGAAGCAAGTCAGGGTGTCTGAGGTTAGGTATGGAGCTCACAGTCGTGCTGTTGCGGGTAGCTCATGAGAGGTGTGTAGCCTTTATTTTGTTCTATTTTGTTTGAATATGGCACTCTTCTGGAGTAATCTTGCAGAGCTGTTCTCTCTCAATAAAAATATGTTAATATAATGAACAAATTATGTATAAAAACATAAAGACAGGATCTGAATTAGAATATCTTTCCTGACTCTTATTCTCAAAATATTAAGGCATCTAATTCTGTTCACCAATTTTCCCTAAGTCTGTCTGAAAACCTTAATTATGCAAAATGCTTCATAATTTCTATAATTCCTTTTCCTTAGCACTCTCTAGTCATTAAACTGTACAAAGGAAATATACTTGATAATTAAATAATACTGTTCATTCAGACTCTCAGATTTAATGTAAATGTTCTGGAGAACAATGGCAGTGAGGATGAGAAGGAAGAAGATTCAGAAGCCATAAAGCTACTCATAAATTACCTCAGCTTTGATTTTAACCAGAAACCTATGAAGTTATGATACTGGTTGTATTTCCTGGAGGAAACCTAATAAATAAAATAAAAGGAACATTTAAATTCCCTCATATTTTTTTTCTTATAACTTTGTGATCTTTTCTCCCTGAAACACTTACAGTTCAGGGGAAGGAAAGGAGCCATCTTGCCAAAGCCAAGGTTGGCTGGGTCCATCCTGAGAGAGTCCCACCCAGTAATCATGGTCACTTTTGATTTTCCTCAGGATGCCGGTGATAAAGTTCTATAAGAAACAAGATCTGGATGGTGAATGCGGGGGGAACCTCAACAATAAACTACCATGACCTATAAAGGGTGCAATTTTTCCTAGACAGAAATTAGTGGGAAATTGGTGGAAGGTGAGGATGGGTGGGATGTTGAGGAGTGGGTGGGGAAGAAATGGAGACAACTGTACTTGAACAACAATTTAAAAACTGTGTATAGACTTCCGCCAAGATGGAGGCATAAGTGGAAACACTCTGCCTTCTCCCACAACCAAGTTTGAATACAACTAAGGTTTGGAGAACAAAGACACAGCCAAAGGACAGAAAATTGAATTATACGGAAGTCCGACTACATCTAACCATTCAACGAGGACGGTAAGAGGGGCGGAGCCAGCAGCAAGCAGGGTCTGGCAGGAAAGATCCCCCGACCTAGGCGCGCAGGCAGCCCAGAACCAGCTGGGGTGCGGGGCAGACCGACCGCAGTTGCACATTCGCGCACAGTGAGACGGACCACGCAGGCCCCAGGGGGCGAGAGCTGATGGTGGAGACACACTAAAGTGCAGTGGGATGAAACTCGTGGGCCCAGTTACAGTGGCAGCTGCGGCACCAGTGGGGGCCGAGGCGGCAGGCGGCAGACGGGACGCCATAGTTCCTCTCTGACCCCGCCCCCACATACAACGTCACAACCCAGCGATTTAGTTGCCCTGCTCTGGTGAACGCCTAGGGCTCCAATCCTGCTACGTAACAGGCACAAACAGCCCAAAAGATGGCGCAAGAAGAACTCAAAGTCCCAGAGCCGATAACTCTCAGTGACCGAGAAATTGCCAGCCTCTCAGAAGCACAATTCAAGACACTGTTTATCAGGATGCTCACAGAACTGGTGGATTATAGTCACAAATTAGAGGAACATATGAAGGCTAAACTAATTGAAATGAAGGGAGATGTCCAGGAAACCAATAGCGATGGAAAGGAAACTGGGACTCAAATCAATGGAATGGACCAGAAGGAAGAACGAAACATCCAACCAGAAAGGAATGAAGAAATGAGAATTCAAAAAAATGAGGAGAGGCTTAGGAACCTCCAGGACATCTTTAAACGTTCCAACATCCGGATTATAGGGGTACCAGAAGGGGGAAAGAAACAGCCACGAGTGGAAAACGTATTTGAACAAATAATAAAGGAGAACTTCCCCAGTCTGGCAAAGGAAATAGACTTCCAGGAAATCCAGGAAGCTCAGAGAGTGCCAAAGAAGTTGGACCCAAGAAGGAACACACCAAGGCACATCATAATTACATTAGCCAAGACCAAAATGAAGGAGAGAATCCTAGAAGCAGCAAGGGATAAGGGGACAGTCACCTACAAAGGAGTACCCATCAGACTGTCAGCGGATTTCTCAAAAGAGACCTTACAGGCAAGAAGGGGCTGGAAAGAAGTATTCCAAGTCATGAAATCCAAAGACCTACAGCCAAGATTGCTTTATCCAGCAAAACTTTCATTTAGAATGGAAGGACAGATAAAGTGCTTCTCAGATAAGGTCAAGTTCAAGGAGTTCATCATCACCAAGCCCTTATTATATGAAATGCTAAAGGGACTTATATAAGAAAAAGAAGATGAAAAATATTAACAGTGAAAGGACAGCAAACTTACAGTTATTAACAACCACACCTAAAACAAAAGCAAACCAGGAGGACAGCTAGATCAGGAGTGGAACCATAGAAATGAAGAACACATGGAGGGTTAGCAACAGGGGAGTGGGAGGAGAAGAAGGGGGGAGAAGGCACAGAAAATAGCATACACAATAGGTAGAAAATAGATAGGGGGTGGGCAAGAATAGTGGGGGAAATATAGAATCTAAAGAACTTGAGACACGTGGTTATAAACTAAGGGGGGAGAATGGTGGGGGAGGGAGTGTGAGGGTGGAGGGGAATGAAGGGGGGAAATAGAACAACTGTAATGGTATAATCAATAAAATATATTTTAAAAAATAAAAATAAAAACTGTGTATATATATTATAAAAGAAGAAATACATTTTATGGATTTTTTCTGTTGCCATGTGATCAATGCAGTGTTGAAGACCATGGGAAAGTAAGCATCTGGTCTTAAAACAGTTTTAACAGATTTAGAGTTTGGCAGATATATGTGTCAAAAAAGGTAAATGTTATACTGAACTCTCGTTATCAGAAGAAAAAATAAAATATCCTTGACCACATAGAGCACATAGATCATTCTTTCTCAGTAGACTTCTCTATGAAAAAGTTTAAAAGATTCCAAAAGCAACTTAACTAAAGGCATATTGTATTAGAAGAAACACGACTAACATTTGTCAACAAATTTGCCCAGAAAACATAGTGAAAACCCAATATTGTAATAAATTAGTTCAAGTTACCTTCTTTACTGCATATACGTAACAAATTCTTCCCCCATAATTCTTGTGAAAATAAACTTTGACTAATTACTGAACACAGTGGCGTACATTTTTAATAAGGCCAGTTATGTGTAACTGTGCATTCTGCTTCACACATATATATGGGTAGAATTATTTTAGAAAACATCTTATTGTTTCCTTGTTAAGATACTAGTAAATTGGGTTAAATGTCAGTTAAACAATTCATTTAGTAAATGCTTATTTTCACATACCTTTTCATTCATGACATCACCTCACTTTTTATACTTCTGATTTTCCATAATAATTGAAAATTTTTACAGGTTATTATTTTTCTCTACATCATTAAACATAATTGTTTAAAACATATATACATTCATAATGTATGTGTATCTTAGAGTAGATTAGCATGTCACAAAAGGGTACTTCTCTTACTCCTTCCCATTTTTGATTAACAAAGGACAGAACTAACATATGCCCCTTGGTTTGGGGCTAGTATCCTTCCTGTTTTATTGTTTGTTCATCCAATTAAAAGGAACACAAACCATACTAACCTTTACTTTCTTTCTTTTAAACTTTTACTACAACTAATATATTGTTATAAAATATCAAGGAATTCTCTTTTATTACAATCATTCCTTTCTTTTAATGGGTAGCATGATATTTTCAGAATGACATGAAACCATAAAACAGAGTTTACCATTTCTTCTCTGCTCTCTATTTGCAGAAGATCAGAGCCCTCCTTCAAACAATCCTCTTTGCTGTTTTGCCAAATCTTCCAATCTTCAAGGACACGGTAACAACTTTTTCCATTCTGAATCCAGTTGTCTGGACAACAGCTGCAGACAGAAGCTTTGAATAAAATATTTTGAGTAATATTGAGTAATTTGGAACAACAATTAAAGAAGCATGTAAATTTGAATGATTGTATAAAACATCTGCCTACTAATATCACAAATTTCACTTTGAAATTGGAGAGAATGTTTATTTGCATTTCTAGGAATATGTATTTTCTACATACTGCTGATATATATAAATAAGATCAAACTGGAAAGTGGATCATAATTATGTCTCTTCTATTATAAAATGCTAACCACGATTTTGTGGAGAATGAAATGTGTGTCATTGCTGGGGTTTTTTTTTTTAGGGTTTGGTGCATACATTTGCATGTGCAAAGTAAAAACTTATTTCCCATATCAGTTACCTGAACTGACAGGGTTTTGCATCAAGGCTTGGTAATGCTTTATCTGGAGGTCGTGGCTTCTCTTCCACTGTGTGAAGTTCGACAGCGCTATGTCCTGCTGGGTGAGCTTCTCTTCCTGCTTCCTTGCAATACTGGACACCTGGAGCCCTTCAAACAAGAAGAACCACTTCTAATAAATTCCTGACAAGTTGTGAGTCATTCTTCAACACAGTCTAAAGGCAACCACCCATTTCTAATAACTTTTTGTGGCTTTATTTGCATGAAGTTTTTTTAAATTATATTGTTTAAGAATTATCTACTGTGCTACGCTGTACACATGAAACTAATACAAAATAATATTGAATTTAAATTGTAACTGAAAAATAAAATTAAAAATACATATCTAAAGGAAATGTGGGGAAAGGCTTTATTAATAAAATTGATACTTATTTTAAAACAAAAACAATTTCTATTGTTCAAGAATAAAAAACTTAAAAGGGTACACAGCAAAAAGTGTCTTTGCCGCCCCTGTCTTCTTAGTCCCCCAGCTCTACTTTTTCAGAGCAGCCAGGCTTACCAATTTTATTTTCATTCTTCTAGAGGAATTGTGAATTTTGAAAGACGAACATTAAATGCCCTTGCTCACCTTTACACAAATGGTAGCAATTGGGTTACATGGCTTTGTACCTTTTATTATATCCCTTAAAATTTATTTTGGACACAATTTTGTGTCAGTATATAAAGAGCTCTCTGATCGTTTCACTATACCTGTGTAGCATACCCTTCTATGGACCTGTCATATATCTACTGCATCATGATTTAGTTGAGCAATTTTCCATTGACTTCTGTAATCTTTTGGTATTACAGAGACAAATACGGTAATAAGTAAGTTTAATTATACAGAATTTCACACCGGTGCAAGTCCATTTTTAAGATAAATTGCTAGAACAGTTTATGTGCACTTATTTAAATGATATTAGATACTTCCAAAGGTATCTAAAGTGGAGGGCCATATAAGCTGATGCAAATGATACCTCAATATCATTTGCATTTGTCTTATGTCTGATGTTGAATTTTTTGTGTATATGTAAGTAAAAGTCGGCTGTATTTCTTTTTTTATGAAGTGTGTAATTAGAGCCCATGTAATTTTTTCCGTTGGTTTCTAGTCTTTTCCTTTCTGTTTTATATGAGGCCCTTGTCGTGCCGTGAGAGTTAAGTGGGGCAGGCTTAGAGCCTGCCTGAGCAGGACTGCTGAGGTGCCCACATGTAACTGCCCTCGGGACAAGACACCAAGCGTGCTAACAGCCTAGCTCAGTAGTCATCAGTCTGAGAACCGGGGGGAACAAACTATACTAGCTTGTCAGCCTTGTTTCTTGATGACGTATGATTGATTATTTGCCCCTGGTTACAAGGAGACCCTAAGAAGTCGTTGCTGTTGAGAGTGGTTACCTTGCAGGAATATGCATGCGTGGTCAGCAAAATGTAAATATCCCCAGCAGGACTCCATCTGGGTCTCCCTGGTACCACAGTGCTCTGTGTACACCACGGTGGTTTTTCTGATTTAAGAGAGAAATTGTGTTCTGAAAGGATATTACAAGGGGAGGAAAGGGTGCCTGCCTATACCTGGTCTCCCCAGACCTCTTACTTAATCTTTATCCTTACTTTATTGCTGGTGTTAAATTATATTCTCTTCTTGTAATACACTATAGAGTTGTAAGCACTATGACTGTGACAGCCAGTCCTGTTTAACTGATTCTAGTAGTGTTAAGTTATATTTGGATAAAGTTCACCTCACGTGTGATATAAGCTACAGCAACATTGTCCCAGTTTGTCTTTTGACTCTGCTTGCTGTAGTTTACCCTACATTGATCATTATACTTTTTGTCATTTTTAGTAAGTTTTATGCTGGAGATTCAACTTTTATGTTTATTTTATATTTACTTTCTAATGTTGCTGGAATTTTGTTGTAAATTATAAGATATGACTTCAACATTTTCCCCTAAATGGCTACATATTTTCTCGTATCATTGATTGAATCTTTCCTCTCCATACTCTTTAGCTGCCATCTTCAACGTACTGTGAATTTCTAATGAAGTACTTCATTAGGCAATATTTCTATTGTTCTAAGTACATTCAACTCACCTACTTATCTTTTCATATGTCAGTACCACACAGCCTTAGTTATTTTAGGGTTTTAACTTATTTTAATATCCGATAGGCCCAATCCTCTTAATTTCATATTGCATTTACCTGAATTTTTGGTGGTTAACCATCTTACAAGTCTGGTTAACTTATTAAGCCAGTTCTTTGGAAAAATCATGTTATGAAGCATCTATTCCTATTTTGTTAAATATTTTTCTCAACATTGATATTGATTTTCTTTATCCTATTTGTTTTTTGTAGAATTTCTTGAACAAGTGGCTCAATGTTTTTAGTCAATTATGGAAAACACTTATCCACTATATCTTACAATAGTACTTATGCCCAGCTCTCCCTGATTTCTCTTGGGTTTATGATGGCACACATGCTCGTCAGCTCTGTCTCAGGGCACACTTGGCTCCAGTTTTGCTCTGCGCCTAATAGAGAGTATTGTCATGAAGGGGAAGTTCATGGGTAAAAAAAGCAATTTGCATCTGCATGGTTTGTCTCCCAGTTAACTGGTCAAGGCAACATTCATAATCAAATACGTAATTGCACATCTGCATATTCTGATCTGTTTTGGTCATCAGCATTGCTACTGAGATGAGAATGCTAAAACTCCAGAGCCAAGGACTAGAGAAAACAGGTGCCCATGCCCTGTCTATCTGTGGGCAGTGCAAGTGACCCTGGCTGTCTGTAGCTTTTTTCTTCCTAACAAAAGGCTGTATCTAACCAGAGTGGGGAGTAGAACAGTGGTGTTACGCATTTTATCTCATCAATGATTTTGCTTGCGTAGACAATAAAACATAATAATCTTCCTTTGGGGAATTGAAGTATTATTCTAAAATTTTAATTTAGTTGAAGACCTTAGATTAGCTATATTTTTGAGGTTATTGTTGCTTTGCTTATTACTACTTGAAAAGCCTATGTTACATAAAACTGTAATAAAACTGAGAAAGGGAAATGAGGCTTTTCTTTAGTTCCTCCCAAGTGAGAAGGAATGTACTGTGCCTTTATTAGTGTTGGGGTTGTAATTAATTTGCATTAAGTGAGTCATATAGATTAAACAGTATGATTACCTGGGAAAATATGATACAACATATTTTTATGAAGGAAAAGAAAGACAGTAAAAGCCTTTGTTTTAAGATGTTATATGTTGTATCTGATTGATGAATCAGGAAAATAAAAAAAAGAATATTTAAAAACAAATGTACAAATCTGAATTCTTAGACAATATTTTGCACTGTAGAGTTTTTAAAATAGTGAGACAATTAACATAAGTAATATGGTAGAGAAAAACAGAAAATACAAGAGTAAGATGGAAACAAAAAATTACTTCGGTTCACCTTTAAATTTACCCTCCTACTCCTCCTTTCCCTCTTCCTTTTCTTCTTTGCTTTATGATATTCCATAGTGTGTGCATGTCATGAATTTAAATGGTCCCTTAATGATAGGCATTTGAGTTCCATCTAATTATTTGTCCCCCTTATTGCTAGATATGCAGGTTTATCTACAGAAAAGAAACTTTCAAAAGTGGGATTTCTGGGTCAAAATCAATTAATACCATTTAAGATAAACAGAGTTTGTCAAGAACATGATTGTCTTGGTTATCTAAATAGATTTTATGAACTATGCAGAAAAGAAAAATTAAGTATCCACTATACAGCAAATATCTTGAGAACATGAAAAATGCACAGCATGTTTTTATTAATATCTTTAGTATGTACTATAGGTTTGGTGGTTATATAATAATTGATGATTGGACATTAATTTATTTTCATATTTTAAAAGCTCTATATTTTAGTCGTTTGACAATGTTGCTTGAAAATGTTGCATTTTCAGTTAATTTTTTCATTGAAAGTGTTTTTTGTAGTTTCTTTTATCTTCTTACCCCAAGTAGTTTAAAAACATTTAATTTATTATGCATAATTGATACTTAAACCATATCTTTTAATATTTGCAAAGTCAGTCAAATATTAATTCATTTTTCAAAATATGGCTTGTTTTAGTTAGAATAAAACTTGGCACAGTATTCTATTAAAAGTTCACACTTTTTACAGAAGAAACTAAATTACCATATGTCAATTGACTTATCTGTTAGTTCTCTTTCAACTCTGCAGCTATGATTCCAGTATATTTGCTTGATAAACAGATATTTAAATGTGAGTTTCTTTTAAAAAGTAGCCTGGAATTTGTGATTATATATATACATACACATACATATATGTATACATACACATATGTATTCACACATTTTTTAGTAAAGCACAGATGGAAGGTTGGGTGAGATAAGGAAATCTTTCTGGAATCTCTAGCACTTAGGATAGCCTGCAGAATTTTATCTGGGGAGATATCCACGGTTACCATTACTTTCTGAGCTCCAACAAATTATTAAGTTATTTTTTTCAGTATCATCAGGAAAATGAATTCATCACTAACATGAACGAGGTCAAGTTTCTTACACCTTGTGGAAGCAAATCTGAACCCTTTGCTTCCTCATTTCAGAGCTCATAGTTCTCCCTCACCAGCTAATGCCTGCTGGGTAGAAAACTGATTTGCTAATGCATACGAGAAAGAAAAACTACCTTGACAATAACCTTCATCTCTGTCTCAGCAAATTTCTTAGTGCTAGCATGAGTGATAATAAAGGTTCTTAGTTACTTTTCTGGAAACTGCAGCTTTATAATGACTATATTTCATAAGAAATGTACTTGCTAGAGGTAAAAACATCTCAAATTTGGACTAAAGGGAATAAATAAATGTGATTAAATATTAGTCAAATAAAGTTCTCAGGCTTGCATTAAACATGAAATTGTACCTTATCTAATATAAAGTGAAAAATAAACTCTTATTAAAATAATTTCCACAAGTGTAGAATAAATGCATACTAGCAAAGGTAGAGCATTTACTAAAATTTTTCACCTTGCATACTTTGGCTTGCTAATACATTTCACAAACTGAATGATAATATGAGTAAATATTTATATGTTTGTTCCCAAAGAAACTTATGGAGTTAGATTTGAGTTAAACATCAAACAATTGAATATTAAAAGTTACAACAGCATTCAAGTATTCAGAGTGTTATAGCATTAATTAAATTAGGAAGTCATTATTTTGCCATTTATATGCCTTTAGGTATTTATAATTGATTTATTTATCCATTTATAAATCATGAAGATTTATTTATTATAGTGTACATATATAATTTTCTGTGAAACTACATGTCTTATATAACATATGTAGATTATTTTGAAGGTACCTTTTTATACTTACACTTAATAGCCAAGAAAACGGAGGTAGCTAATGAGCCCACACAGATAATACATGCTATCACCACCACAAGACACCGTGTTCCTAAATAAGGAGCAGGAATGATAAAACTGGGTTAGAAAATGTAGGTGAATGGCTGGGCCAGGAAGAGACTAGCCTGAGTGAAAGAAAGAATCAACTGTAGGCATTTCAACCACAGAATGGTTGAGGTTATGTAACTGTAACAGAAAAAGGAGAATTCAGACTTTTTGAAATTCAAGTTGTAACTTTGATTACATTGGATTGCAAGAAATGTCAAATTGAACAGCTTCAATAACCTTCTCATACCCTCATATGACGCCACAACCCTACCAACTAGTTATATTTGTTGTGCTGCATCTCCTCATCTCTCTTAAGTGTCACTCAAACATGATTGGTTTGAAGATATTTCTTTCTAAACATAGTGTTGGGTGAGGAACACTTTTCTCCAGGTAATTTTGCAATTGTTCTGGAAGGAAAAAATTTACAATGGTTGTGTAGTCGATTATATTCTAAAATGTATCTTTGGATGGTGTGGTTAGCTGAGCAATGGACCAGCCCTAGATACCCAGGTCCTGATCCCTGGAATCTGTAATGTCACCTTATTTGGCGAAAGAGACTTTGAAGGAGTAAATTAGTGATTTTAGGATGGGGAGGTCATTCTGTTCTATCTGGGCCCAAATGAGAGGTAGGAGATCAGAGGGACAGAGAGTGATACAATGATGGGAGAAGACATGATGATGCTGTCCTTGAAGACAGAGGAAGAAGCCAGGAGCCGTGAGAAACAGGAAATGCTGCGCTAGAACTGGAAACAAGGGAATGGACTCTCTCCTAGAGCCTCTACAGAGACCACAGCCCCGTCAACACCTCGATCGCAGCCCAGTGAGACCCTTGTCAGACTTCTCGACCTGTAAGGTAATATATAGGTCTGTGTTGAGCTCCTGAGTCTGTTGTTACCTCAACGATAGGAAATTAATACAAATATTAAAATTAATAAAGACAGACAGAACTGATTACTATAGCAGACAGTTCCAGGCTGATGAGAGCTTGTCAGTTTTTCAATGTCTGTTTTCTCTTTATTTCTTAATATTTACCAGATAATTTGTGAAGGAGTATTTTAGGCAAAAACTGAAGTGATAAAAACATGACTTTTTTCACTTTCCCCCCCAGATCTATGAATTCTTTGTCTTTGAGAGAAAGTGCTACATATTTTCCAAGTCTTTTGCCTTTTCAGCTTTACTTACCCCTCTCACTGTTTATTTTTTTTAATGTTAGCATATCATGCATGTTACCATACTGTAACGTGGGTTGCCTCGTTAGAAAAATCACCTGGAGTCAATACACAATGAGAAATAAAACATACACTGCAAAGTCTTGGATTAAATAGAGTGGTTACCTGAACATTTGGTGGAAGACAGATGTTTCTGATAAGGACTTGGCTTTGGAGTGTCCCACTGAAGGGAAGCGTAGATTTCCTCACCCTGCATGTCTGAGGCCCTTCGACAAGTGAGGCAGTCCACAGGAGAAGCTAAGACAGGTAACTCTTTTTGCAGTCAGGAACCGATTGGTGAAAGAACTGAAATTGGCTATTTTTACATAAAATGTTAGGGTTTAAGGAATAGAATAAATGCCTCTTCATCCAGAAAGTAGAAGTTTATAAAGTTTAAGCCAAAGCACAACTTGCTAAAGAAGGAAATGAGAAGGGAACTGAATTCAAGCGGCCAATGATCAAAACATGTTATTGGTCTGATTTCTAAGACGTGGCAGATGCTGAAGGTAATCACACTGGGTCACTGTTCACATGAAAATAAGTGCAAAAATGCACTTATATTTGGTATAGAACACAAAGTATGGGAATGATCTAAACAGCAAAGATACAAGAACATGGGCAAACCAGGGTGTAAGATGTCAATCACTTTGTATCCTTAAGTAAGAAAGCAGGGAAAGGATTGCATTCCTAAAGTAAATTGACAAACTATTATTTAGGCTAATGCAGTTAGTGACAAGTAAATAGCAAAATGCCTGTCATTTAACACAATGGAAGTTAATTTCTTGTGCACATAACATTCTAGCTCTAGTAATCCTGGTTAGTGGGTAGTTCTCATCCAAGCGGAACCCAGGCCCTTTCTGTCTTGTGAAACATTCCAGTCTTCTACTTCTAGCCATTGGAACAGAAGAGAAGGTGGAAAAGCCACATGGGCTGCTTTAAAGCCATGACCTAGAAGTAAGATGTATTACCTTCACATGCACTAATGTAATGCCCTTGGCTCTAAAGGTTGGTTCTGATAATATAACTTTTGCCTAGCTAGCAAACTTTCTATGTCAACTTCACTCTAGACAGGAAATATGAATTATTTAGTAGACAAATGGCCATTTTTGCCACATCCTGTGACTATTGCTCTGGTACTGAGAAATTCAATACTTTTTCATTTTTTTTTTGTCCGTATGGCCAAAGGTCATATTTCAATAATTTACCGCCTGCCCAACCCCAACATTCTGCAAAATGGCAATGTGCTGTTTTGTTTCAGTGTTTCACTAGATCAATCACTTCTCTCTGTAGCAGAAGGAAACAAATGGCACTCAAGGGTAACCTAAGGGCAGTGATACAGACGCTGTTTATAAAGTTTTGGGGAAGATTAACAGGAGCAAAATGGAAGGTGATATGCGTTTCAGGATGCTGTTGTTATCCTCAGTCCTGAAGGGTTCAGGGAAGGGTGTTTAATGGAACTGTCACCTGACAGCGGCCGTGGTGCAAGACAGAAAGCACCAGCCTCCGTCAAACCAAGACGTGGTAGAAAGGAGCCTGGGGAACGAGTCCCCTGGCCACTCTTTCCCTCCATCCTCTGATCACTGACCGCACCTCCCTGCAGCTTAGCTGGAAGCCAGAGGCCGACTCTGCCCAAGGGAGGCTGTTCATTTGTGTTCGGCCTCCCAAGGCACAGGGTGGGGAGAAGAAGACCTCAAGAAGCAAGTAAAGAGTGTTCAGAAAATTCTCCAAGTCTTTGATATGACTTTCATGTGACCTGAGATTCTGATCTGAAAACTAATTATGTGACTTAATTAGGGAAGTGATTTTTATCTTCAGGAGAAAAAAGAAAGAAACCAAAAGTATATCAAATATACATTAAGACTAAAGTCAGGAACATGGTTCAAAGTGTTATCAGTAATTTCCAAATTCTCTCAGGTTTTTAGCACAGACTATGAAGCTGAGAAAGCTCTAGTTTTTCCAAATATAGTGTATTCTCTATAAATTTCTTTGGGAACCACTGGCCCCTCCCAATAAAAGTGACTTGTGTCACTTCTGATGGTTTTAATCATACTGTTTCTTATCGCTTATTCATACTCCAAATACTGTTTCCAAGGGCTTTGAGATGAACTATTCTGATGATCACACAACCTACAAAATAGGTTCTACTATCAGTGTATTGGAAATTCACTGTGAGCCGAGACACAGAGAAGTCAAGTGATTCACCGAAGTCGAAGAGTTGGTATTTAAAACCAGTTGGTCTGATCACAGTACCTGTGTTATTCTGATTTCATATACAAAATACTTTTGATATGAGTATAAACAATAAAAATAAAAAAGACTCTGGTTACGTTTTTCGTATTGCATTTTTGCCACCCATTAAGATATTGTTATTTGAAATTTTGCTGAGCCATAGTGATGTATAGATGTGTTTATTCAGTTTAGAAGAGATAAGACATTAGAGTCCAGAGCTATGACTGCTTTTTAGGTGGCTTTTAGAATTATTCGTTCCTATTTGGTTTCTCTAAATAAACAAGTAGAAATAGAAAAATAATGATACTGGCCTCCCAAAGCCAAGATCTCAAGACATTTAAAGTAGAAACAGAATCTGAGGGGTTTTTTTTAATGTCTTTAAATGTTAGTATACAAAGCTATAAAATTAGTACATATTTAGTATGTTCCCTACATGCTTGGTTCTCTGCTTAATACTTTATATGATTACATTAATAATCCTCAGAATTACCTTATGAGTAAGGTAGTAATAGTAAACTTATTTTATAAATGAAGAAACTGAATTTGAAAGAAACTAAGTAAGTTACCAAAAGCCACATAAGATTTAAGTTCTAAAGTAATGTTTCTTGAAATATATCAAAGATGGCTTATAGGGGAGTTTATTAAAAGGTAGGGCTGTCTCCTCAGCCTTTCAACTGAGAACCATAACTATTTGCATTTGAATGCCTAATGTTTTAACAAACATCTCAGCTGAGATGTTTGAGAATCATGTTTATAAATTTTATCACCACTAATTTTAAAAGAAAGATTACATTCAGGGAAGCTGTGACAAGGAAATACAATTTTGCCTGTTATCCTAAAGGGTGCCTCTTCACATATTTATAAATATTTCATGAGCTACTCAGCAAAAACCAAGTATAGAACTCTCAGGAAAAGAACTAGATAAAGTATTTTGACTTTCTGTTCTGTCTCTTAGCCTATGGCCTTGTTAAAAACCGTTTACTCATTTTAAACCCTCATCAGGTTTCTTGCAAACTTATTTTCCTTCTTTACACAAAAAATACTGCTGTTGAGTCTTACAAGAGTTAAACTTGCAATAGAAATTATATTTGTATAGTGTTTTACTGATTGTGGTGCTTTGTAATGAATTATCTCACACCCTAAGAATCAAATGTTTTTCTGTTCCTTGTGAGGCAGAAACTGTGCTTGGTGTCGGGCACAGGAGAGCAAAAAGGAAGGCACAGTGTCTGCCTTCATGGAGTTTCTGATACAGTTAATGCTCTGAAGGTTTATGTTGTAGAACTGTGAGGTATAATACCAGCTAGGTGTTATCTTATTTTAAATACAATAGAAAGGAAGTTAAAGAGATTACATGACTGGTCCATGGTTGTGCTTTAAGTAAATGATCACACCATCTAAATTATTCTACAGATTCTGAGTTTCACGTTTTTTCTACTACCTTATACTGTCTTTCAAACTTAGATATTTTATATAGTTTTCAAACTTGAATCTTTTTTACAGCTTAAGTCAACTAAGCCCTAACTTTTCTTGTTCCAACTTAAAATGTACCTGTTTATGTCTGAAGATGTAGTGAGTCATAAAATGTTGAGATAATTAGAAATGGGAGGCAAGAAGAAAATTTTTAAAAAGAGAGAGGAATTGGGAATCTTTTGGACGTATAAAAAGGAGACTTAGTCATCCCTCAGTATAATGGGTTGCATTACGAAAGGACTAAGTGGTATTGGTAAAAAAAACCTAATGTGAAGATGACTCCAAGGGGAATAAAGGGAAAAATAAGCAATTTTATGGCTAGTGATGCTTTCATCCAGATCTTTTATTACACAATCAAACATTTGTCTGTGCCATCCTGCCCATCTCTTTGCATTAAAGTAGTCTGCCCCCCTTTGCCATGCCTGCCTTTCTCTCACACATTAAATAACGTTTGTTCTGGCAGAAGGCAGGGTGAATTTTCCCATTATGAAAATAAGCACAATTCATGTTTTCTCTTGCATTTTCAAAAAGTTCAGACCTGTGAATGAAAAAGGTAGAATGAGTCCTTTGAAAGCCAAACAATGAACAGTCAAACTGTGTGTGTAATTTTGTTACATAAAATGGAGGCAAAAAGTATGGGGAAAATAAAGTTAGAAAGAACCGTCAGATGGCTGAGAGACTGCCAATGTTCTTGGAAGTATAAACCTCATACATTTGAAATGCTCAGTACGTACATTTAAATTCCTAATTTCATGTAGAATAAGATTAAGCTGCAAGTGAACAGTAGTGCAAGTGAATAGTAGCCTAGAGGAAGAGATGGATGGGGATCTGAAGAGATTGGAAAGACTTTATCATTTTATATTGTTATAGATGATTATCCTTGAGTTCTGTCTTGAGGGAGGGTAGGATTTAGGTGAGCAGGGAAGAGACAGGAGAGCCTCGAAGGGGAAGTGGCTACACAGGATGGAAATGAGTTCACGGGAAAATTAGTTGATTAACTATTTTTGAAATAAACGTTTATGTGATAAGGTAGCATATATAAGACTGCACACTATATTGCAGCTGTTGTTTATTCTCTCTACTACATTGCTTATGATAAGAAAACAAAATGTGCATTTATTAACTCATTTGTCAAATATCTATGAGATACCTAACATGTATCAAAGTTGTTTTCTGTGGTACTGATAAAGTGGTTAAGAAAGACAAGATCCTTTCTGTCAGGGAACTTACATTATAGTCGGGGGATACTGATTTTGTTGAAAGAACAGAGGGAATGCCAATTTGCTTGCAATATTGTAAATGAGGCAGCAAGTGATAAGAGATAAAGTCCAAGGTCTATGAAAAGGCTCGCTGTAGCTGCAGGACCTTCATTTCCTATTCACAGTAAATACTTAATGAATATTTGTAAATAAAAAAAGACTTCAGTAATAATCAGATTGTACAAATTTTGGTTAATCCGTTTAACTTTTAATGAGAGAGATACTGCAGTTATGATATACTAGATGAACAAAAGGTATTGAGAATGAAGATTAAAAAGCCACATTAAATAATTCAACAGAATTGGCTCCTTTCCCTGAATTATTTGTGGAAGGATAGAGCCTTCGACAGGGACATTAGAACCACTTTGTGAATGATGATGTGAGACCCCTAAGGTGGATGATTAAGTCACTGTTACCAAAAAGTCAAAAGAATCCACAAGTAACTTTCAACCATAAAATAGTAAGGATAATTTTGTGCTAAAAATACGTGAAGATAATTAGATTGAGTTAAAAAATACAATATATTCCATAGTAAAGAGTAAAGTGGTTAATAGAAACACATAAGAAAAAATATTGGGAATAGGGGTGTGTATGATAAACAACAGAGGATTGGGAGAATAGAAAGAGTATAATTGTCTTACTACCAGTGTTCCTTTGTTAGGATTAGGGTGTAAATTAGCCACCTTCTGCTTATGTAACTCACGGCAGGGCATAGAGCAACTTCCCAACTTTTAAGTAACTTGTACTCGAAAGGATAAAGTATCTCAGGAATAAACATTGCTAGTTGTGGCTTGTATTCTGAGATTCCAGTGGCTTACATATTTTTGGAGAAAACTGAGCCATCTTCCCACTTCCACACTTTATCAGAGTTCTGGCGGGACAATCCCACCCAACGACTTAATGAAGTCCTGGATTTGATGTATTCCTGTTACAGACACAGGTAAATATAATGGTTAGAATGCATATACAGTTCTCTGTCCTCATAAAGACAACGCTCCTCATTTTAAGACTCTGGAACAAAAGAAAAGTTAGATTATCTATCTATGTTAATTAATTTTATTTGATATGTAGAATTGTAGCAAGTTTACTTGTAGAATGAAAAATACTCAGTAAAAAAAATGTATTTTTTACTGAGCTTGATAAGTTTCTCAGAGCATCACAAACTGGAAAGCATGTTTCACTTCCAATGTTTTTCCTTATGATTTCAAAATATTTGCCATGGGAATCTCCTTACCAGTATGTTCTGGCTGGCAATCGTCAGCAGAGTGGCATTCCTATTGATACAGTACTGCTTACTCTCTTCCCAGGTTAAGTTGTGCCTGAAAAACCCATAGCACTTATCTCCATAAGGTCTCCAGTTTGGGGCACATGTGATGTTCTTAGGCCCTTAAAGAGAAATCAAGCGTAGGAATCTTTTTATTCTAAATACGGCTTACTTTTCCCCCAGATTCAATGTTTCCTATCAACCTCAAGATTTCCCAGAGTTACCATCACAGAAGAACTTCAGGGGTAGGGGAGAGAAAGAGGTTACAAAATCATACTTACTGAAATCATCCTTTTCTTTTGATTGTTTTATCAAATCTTGGGAGGACTGGTTTGTTAACTGTCGTGGAGTCCCTGGTAGACTTTTATTCTCAGTTTGTAGGTCGTTTTGCTGTGTGACAACTAGATGTAAAAATTAGTTAATAATTTGCAATAAAGGATGATAGGGGTAATGCAAAGACCTTCCAATAAAGTCATTTCACTGGGATTATCAGTGCATGAAATGTTTACAGATGCGCATGAGTAAGTGAATGCTGCAAGGGTGGTCAGGGGAAAGGGGGGCAAAAAAAAATGAGAGCTGAGGATTATTCAAAAGAATAAGTCAGCCATTGGAAGGAGATAAACACACAGAAGAAAATGTCTTGATCAAATCGCTGTTTTCTTACATACAGTTTTCTTACATACAGATTACTAGGTGGATTTCACAAAGGTGAAGAAACTATGCTATTTTATGTTTCATGTAATGCCAAAATACTCATTTAATTTTTAAAAAAACATATTGAAAGTCATGGGAACAAGGAGCCAACTGACAGGGACCAGAGGAGAAGGCGGAGGAAAATAAGGGAGGGAAGAAGAGAAAAGGTCTAGTTAAAGAACCAGAATAAACGGACTTGGACAACAGTGCGGGGGCTGACTGTGGTGGGCTGAGCAGGGGAATACAATGGGGGAGATTGGGACAACTGTAATAGAACAACAATAAAAAAAGAAATATTGAGGTAATTTGTTGTATAAATGTATAAATGTATATGTTCGCAAACTAAGTAAATTTGGGTACTAAAAATGCATATTGATTTTTTAATGCAGAAAGTACTCAGGTGTTCAGATAAATAAAAATGGTGAATGTATAATTCTAAAATATCATAAAAATAAACAAGATCACAAGCAACAACACAGATGATAATATGACATTGCAGGGCTTTTAGATTTATAGGAAAAATATTTATAAATTGGGTGGTATATGATTTATCTCTCAGTGGAAGTAAATACACATATTAAACAAAATGGGAAGAAGGACATTTTAGGAAGAGGGAATGGAATGAGCCAAATCTCAGGCAGAGAGACAGAATTTGTCTGTGAAACTGAGCTAACGCCATGGTGGCTGGACCTTGAGATATACAGGATGAGGGGACGAAGTTTCAAATGATTATATGGGTCTGTGCTGAGGAGAAACTCAAAGACTAGTTTAAATTATTGAAAATAATGTTTAAATACTAAAAAACTGAAAATATGATTTTACTCCAGAGAAAAAAGTCAGAGTTCCCCTTTAGTGAGAGGATCTTGGCAGTTACGTATAGGAAGATTGGAGTAGTGACAAATACATTAATGGTGAAAATTTAGCTTAGTGGCATACACCAGGACTCTTGAAAGTTGCCTTTCTCAGATGTAATCTTTGGCAATGAGTCAATACTTACACACAACCCCCAGAGCCACCAGCCCAACAACCAGCCCAATGCACAAGAACAGCAGAACCAGAGCCATCATACGCCACAGTGATGAAGAAGCAGGGTCAGCTGTGGGCAAACAATGAAGAAGAAAGGGCAGTGTGGCACACCTACGGGCGGCCACACTCCTGACCCACCCTCTGGGGATCCTCTGAGAGCTGTGAACAACACTGACAGATCGTGCCAGTGTTCTCCTGGTGATCCTCAACAGCAAGCACGTTCCCTCTGCCATTAAACTCTATAAGCCTAAAGGAGTATTCCCTGCTCGTATCTTTTCTTGTTTATAGTCTAAACAAGTCTATCTGATCCTATGAAGATACTATTCAAATGCCATAGAAAAAGAAGGCTATTCAGGAAAATAAAACTATATGTGCTATATTAGTAAAAAAAAAAAAAGGTAGGGGGAACTAGGGCTGGCCCTTTCAAGAGTTAATTTTCAAATCACTGGCTCTGGGCATTCTTACCTGTGGGGAGAGTTGGTTTTCGAGTTTTGATGTTTAAGGTCATGTATCCATCTTCATCCTGCATGGCGTTCTTTGCACTGCAAGTGAGCTCAGGGTCCAGTGACTTGGCAAAATGTAGTATCCACGTTTATGATTTCAATGTCTGTCAGTCTGTGGTCTTCTTCTCTCTCATGAGGTGGAGCCATGAGGTTTTTTTTTTTTTTTTTTTTTTGGTATTATTTTTCTTTTCAGGAAGCCCTTCCCTAGCTTCTTACAGATACGTGAACCTTGAACATAAAAACACAAAAATAACAATAACTTGTGGAAAGGAATAGATAACAGCATTTGTTTTCTGTTTCCTTTTCTTCAACTCTAAATGGGTATCCTTTCAGAAGAAAAAAAGTTCATGTTGGGTCTTAACCCTAAGCGAGTCTAAATCATTTGTTTAAATGAACTAATTTCTGATGACAATTCAGGGGTAAAACACCAACAAACATATAGTCTATGCCATTGTGAGGAGAAAAATCCAATATTATTTGCTCTAATATGGGCTAAACTAGATGTTAGAAAGGAATATTCCTAGTTATGACTTAAAACTCAATCAAATGCTTTCATCTTTCTCAAATCAAATTCTTCAGAAATTCAAGGACTCCACATGAGGCAAACTTCATATCTTAGGCTTTAGTGTCAAAGCAAAACAATAAAATAAAGTGAAATAGTGCAGAATTAGTGACGATATATTGCTGTTCAGTAATGGTTGCACTTTTAAGTGAATTTCTAGGAATAGAAAAATTCCTAATTTGATGAAAATCATGTCATTTCAAGTTCAGTGGTGCCATACGTGAAAAACTATTTTAGAAGAAGGGATGGTTTCCTAGTGCCCTTTACAACATAATAATATATTTATTCCACACATTTAACTTTAAAAAGTGAATTTCTAATTGTTACTTGAGCTTGTATTGAAAGTGTTTGTAAGAACAGCCATAGAAAGCTAGTTGATGTACCTACTATAGGAATACTGGTCAGGGTGTTACCATCTCTAGTGTAGTTACATTTCTTTTATTAAACCTTCATGGCCACGAAAGCTTCCGTTCTTCTGAAACTATCGGGAACTTTTCTAAGTGATGTTTTTTCTACTTCAGTTAGTAGACTGTTAGGCTCCACTTTCAATGCAGTAATTATATAGGATCTCATGGCAGATATTTTGCTTACTTTCCATTATTAGCACAACTTGTACACATATTTTTTCTTCTGAAATTTATCCTGAATTTTTGGTTGACTCCCTTAAAATAATCTTTTACTTTAAAATTTCTTTCTATATACATCTCAAATTATTTGTAGGATGGGGTAAAGAATAAACTGAATAAGCCTGAAAGGTATTTTTGATTTCAAAATCCTAAACTTAACATGATTTGAGTTCTTTCACCAAAAAAAAAACAATCTTTAATAAAAAATCCAAGATACTTTAAATAGAAGTTAAATTTGGTAATGTTTAAAAATTAAGTTATCAACATTTTTAACTTCCAAAACCCAATTTTGTCACTGAGTTTCTTCTCTCAGTTGCAATACTCAATGATTCCCAATGATACACACAGCAAATTTAGAGCATCCTGCCGGTATCTACCACCGCTTCTGTTTGAGTTCTGTTTCAGCCAAAGTCGACTCTTCACTCTTTCTAGCAGAGCTGATCACCCTCTCTTCCATGGCCTACATCTACTCACAGACCAAGTCCTGAGCTTTTTCTCGCATCTAACTCCTCTCTTTTTTGTTTTTTTCTGACACTGCCTTACTAGTGGGGTTCCCCCCCCCAAGATATACAGAAATGCCAAAAGACAATCGTGCCTGAGTGACAGAGAGAAGAGTGTGGAGGTTATGTTCAAGTGGTGCCTTTTCAATGAAGCCTGACTCTGTTCTCTTAGTAACCAAGTAGGAACTTCTGATAATTTACAGCGAAATGAAATCAAATATGTGAATGAGAGATACATAAATATTTGGAAGTCCTTACATTTATTGTTAATATTTTCTTGTTAAATTAACAAAAAAAAATTAAGAAGACACTAAACATAACGATTATCTTACTTTGTTGAAGTTCCCATATTCTCTAGGTCTTGGGCAATTGGTTTAATTATAAAAATATTTTCTTTATGTCCTTTATAAACCATCAGGAATATTCTATACTTGATTGTTGATCCATGAATGCTTAAAATTGTACATGTAATACCAGAAGTAGGTAAAATTGACATGGGCAACACTAAGTCTCAGATGATACTAATTTGCTACACTCAGTTCCTGAACTATAATTCATATTGATTTTGGGATTTTTGATCATTCTAGCCACAGACTGGTGGTCTTATGTCTACATCTGTCTTTCATAAAAATATATTTGCTTTTATTTGTATTTTTCAAGCATAGCTTTGTGGTATTAAATGTATGTTAGTTGAGTACAGAGACTCTCAGGCTCAGAGGAGTTCCTGATAACATTTCATCTTAATTCTGCTTTCTTCCTCCACATATCCTATAAATACAAGCTGAGTTTCTCAGCAACAATTAATCAAAGAACTGCAGGAAAAACAGATAGCTATAAAAATTTTATTTTACCTTTTTCAAAATCCAGGGGCTTTCCTACCTAACTCCTAATCATACTGCAGGGCATACTATTGACATATTTTATTGCTCCCACTTTTCCTAGTCCAGGAAACTGAAAAAAGTTTTTTTTTCCAAACAGCCTTATAAGTTTGAATTTGAAATAAAAACCTTTATTTGTGGGGGCAGCTTCGCGTGAGAGTCCCCCTGAGTGCCACGGATGAAAGTGAATATGGCCGAGACATGACGAATCTGCTTAGGGAGGAGGAGTGGGCTGTGGCCAGTTTCTCAGGGGAGACAAAGGTCAGCAGCGGCCTGTTTCTCCGAGGAGAAAAAGGCCCCAAGCGCCTTTCTCCATAGCCTTTTATTGGGTTGTAATACACAGGAATGCAGGGGGGCAGGGATCAAACAGTAGATAACATTTCAAAGATATCTGAGGGCTTCAGAGTCTGAGTCAGTGTCTGTCAGGAAGAGAGTTGCAGAAACTCTGGGAGACATACTCATTTCCTCTCGGACCCTTATCATATGAATGAAAGCCCTCTTAGCAGAGCAGATTTCACAGGTTTATCAGGAAGTTTTTGTGATGCCAGATTGTTTCCCAGGACACGCTGTAGCAAGGCCAGGAGCTGCACCTCTCCCCAACAGGTATTCAGGCTTAAGGGGATTAGAGCCAGGAAGCACTTCTCCCAGAGAACATGGGGACTCCGGCTTTGACAAAGCCAGGGGGTGAGAGTCCATTGCTCTTTGTTGCAGCCCCCGAGTCCTTCCGTGAAGGCCTCCCAAGTGATTGAGTCTGGCTTAGGTTGACCCCCACTGTGAGGAGTCTTACCCATCATTGACTTCCAACCAAGCTTTGGGGGCAGGGAGAGGAAACAGAGGCAGCGTTTGCTACCAGAGACAAGCTTTGTCTCCTGCGGCTCACATTCTAGAGGTCGTCCCTCTCATCCTTAGCCACAAGGGATGGAGATACAATTTCTAAAACTAGGCAGAGCGGTCTACAACATTTATTTGTTTAATATTTTAGGGGTTAAGAGGCACTTTTACATAAATTACTTCTTTATCTAAAGCAAATAGTTAAGTAATATTGATTACATTTCAGACATTGAACTTAATGGTATTCATAGAATACCAGAAGGAAAGTCTGGTATTAGTCCTATAAAGCATAAAATCTTAGATTTTTTTCTATCTGACCTTTATTTTTTAGTATTCATTATTTTTCTCACCTCACCACACACCAGCCCACAATCTTGTTCCTCTTCCTTGCGTCCCTCTATTTTATAGCCCATGTAACTATCTGATACGCACAAACTCTTCCTAGATATGTGAATTTTTGTCACTTGTCCCCTCAAGAGTGTATTCCGTAACTCTGAATCAGTGACTGGCATACAGTTATATACAGTAGATATTGGTGAATGAATACACACACACATGTATAATGACATGTTCACTCTACATGCCAAAGAGAAGTTGAAGGAACCTTGGGACTTTCCTATTGTTACCGAACAAAGGGTCCGGGGGAGGGGCAATACTTGGCCCACAGAGGGATGCCAAAAACTGCTGCAGAAAACAGGGGCCCCTCCCAAGGATGATACACTAATATCTATAGGGCTCTTCTGTCCGCCGCCAATTGGAAACACATCTCTCAATGCCAGAGATTTGTGAAAAGGAAACAAAATGTTTCTTTAATGCTATTCAGGCCTAATGCCTTCCTTAAAATATTAAAGTCTTTAAGGGTATACACCTATACACACACACACAGCGCTCCCTTCTCCCACTGTCCCAACTCCGGGTACCGTAAATCAGGAAAAGAGCACACGTCTGTTTTCAGGTCGCTGGCACGTGAGCTGTGTCGCCTGCCTGTCCAGGCAGGATCTCCAATTAATCCAAAGTCATGCGGCACCTTCCACTGGCAAGAGTTCTTTGTACCAAGTTCTAGTCAAAGTCTCTCCTGCTTTCCAGGCCACTCAGCCAAAGGGAGCACGCCAAAGCCGTGTGGGCCTCTTCTACCAAAGCCGCGTCTTTCTTCTTCACCTGGCCGCAGGGATCTCCATTCTGGCAAAGTTGCGTGGTTTTCTCTTCCACCTGGCCAAGAGGGGGTCTGCACTCTGCTGAAACTGCATGGCTCTCCCTCCTAATGGCTACAGGGGTCTACATCTTTC